>NW_006443131.1:2589678-2593545 GCF_000325575.1 Pteropus alecto | reverse complement strand
GTCGAAGGGCCAGTCTTCAAGGGCTGCGAGGAGACGGTGGTGGAAGATACCAGCTGGAGGAAGACACTAGTGAACCCCGAGAAAATGCCTTTCAACAAAATTAAAATCAAGCCGTGGAGGGAGACTTTCATTCTGGAGTGATGGCGCTCCAAGGGAGACAAGTGAGGCCACTGTTGTAACAGACGCTACCGTGGCCTTATGCAGCCTCCACCCGTTTGTTCCTTTTCTTTCTGAAGCTAATGCTTACTGAGTGTGCTTAGCATTTTATATGGATTATACAATTGATCTTTAAACAACCTCCCCGATTTGCAGATGAGGAAAAACTGAGGCACAGCAGTTTTAAGTAACCTGTCTGATATAATAAAATTGGTAAGTGGCAGAGACAAAGTTTAACGAAAATTTGTCGTACTCAAGCCTGTACGCACTAAAGTCTGTGGGGAGAAACTGGGCCAGGTAATTTGCGCACATCCTTCCCCCCATACTCCTTTTGGCTCCCTAGGCCACGGGGCAGAGAGATGTCAGATGCCACAGCGAGCACTTTGCTACTGGATTCCTAGATCTTTTTGCAGTTAAATAATTCTGTAGTACTCCCATCGGACTGTAGACCTGCAGAAGGAAAAGCCCCAAAGTGAACCCCTAAGCCCAGAGCAGGGTTGATTACCATTATTAGATCGTGGTCTATTAAGGTAGCGACTGAGCCCTAAAATTCTAATTCCAGATGGCTTAGCATATTGCCCGCTACATTGCACTCAATAGAAACAGGATTTCAGGAAAGCAGTGGCTCCCTTGCAGAAGGTCCTTCGGGATGCTACAGAGAGAGGTTGATTCTGGGGAATGAGGTCTGATCAGAACCTGGGGTGACATGGGGGTTCCCCGCTGAAGAAGGCATCTCCCAGTCCTTGGCAAAACAGATGGCGTTTCCTAAACTCGTGCCTCCATCCTGTGAGGCTCCTTTGGGACACTTGGAAAAGTGTCCTACCGTGCTCAAGACAGGCTGGTGCAGGGTCCTCTGGCTTGATGGTCCCAGAATTCAGAAGTAGTACTTTTCCCTTTGTCCACTGATCTCATGCCCAGAAATGTGCGCTAAAGGCTCATGTAAGTTGAGCCGTTGACACTCCCGTCCTCCTTCCCCAAGGTATTTTGTTCTATTGGCTAATTCCCATCGATGATTAGTTTGGCAGCTCTGTCAGGAGTTGTTTCCTACGTCTATTTCATTATACAGGAGAGGAGAGAAGAACTCTGAGTGGGCCAAAAGGGTTAGAAAAATGACGCCTGTCTCCCTGACGCCCATCTGCAGGGAGCCCCTCAATCCTCGTCCCTATCTTCCCGGCACTGTCCCCAGGCTTCGACTCCAGTTGGAAGAGTACTGACTACAGCTCAGGTAAACGAGGAGGCGTAGGCCTAGGTGACTGCCAGGGCTCCCAGGATGCATGAGGGCCACCGACCCTGGGGAAAGGGCTGTCATCCCTGAGGAGGTACTGGGGAAGTTGGGAGGGGGAAGCCGAGGGAGAGTAAAGACGGCAGGGATGAGCTCAGGGCCCCCAGAGAATGGAGCCTTTGTGTGGGGCGCAGATGAGGGACAAGGGGGTGATTGTGTGGGAGGGCCGGAAGTGCCACACAGACTGGCACCACCACAGCCAGCACCGGATTCACCCCTCTCCTGCTCCGAGGACTCCCTGTGCCTCAAGGGCCCAGCCGCAGACCTGGTCAGAGGAAGCGGGATGCGCCTGAAGGCGGCAAGGGTTCCAAAGGTGGGAGGCAGGTCGTGTGGCCAGAGCAAGAAGCGGCATCCCCACCACTGTCCCAGACCCAAGAAACGGAGGCAGAAGGAAAAAGACAGAAACAGCTTCTATTATATTTACATCCAACAAAACTTCGCGTTGACCAACCCTTATTGCACAGTCAGGGCCCTGGGAGGGTGAGGCGTTCCCCAAGCAGAAGTGGACGGGAGGGTTAGCACTAGAGGGGGCGCCAGTTCTTCCAAAGGGGAGCCTGGGACTCCTCTAGCTCCCACCTCCTGACTTTCAAGGACCTAGAAACCGCTGGACCACGGCGCCCTGTTTACCTTCTCTTTCTCTCATCCATAAGAACGTCATAAGCAAGGGGGCTGTGGCTCCAGAATAAATAAAATATAAACACTAAGGTAGAAAGGCATGGAGAGCCTTGGCCTCCTTCGGCAATTCCAGGGACCGTCCTCCGTGGGGAATGACGTCCCTCCCTCCCATTCGGGGCACAGGCTCGGTAGCTCTGTATCTTTCCGGTTGTTTTTTAAAACAAAAACTTATAAAACCCAGGGCAGTGAAGGTCTGTGGGTCCCCTGGCGGGGAGTCCCCGATGTGGGACGGGGAGGAACAGAGCCAGGCCAGCTGCTCCCCGGCCACCTCTAATGTCAGCATGAGCATGTTGGGCGGGCTGGACACAGGGAATTGCGACCTTTGGTAATAGTGGGTCCCTATTCCTAATGCCCCCACTCGGAGCCTATGGCTGGATGTGCTTCCCAGCCCATCCCCAATTCCTGTAGGAAAGGGACGGGGAAGCAGCTTATCTCCAGAATCCTTCCTCCCTCGCCTCCCCACCCCAGGCTGGAGAGCAAAGCTTCAGGGTCCCTAGCATTCCAGAGGAGCTCCAAAATATTTTCGGCAATTGATGGCCTTTGGGGTGGGCATCTGTGCCCGCCGCTGCCTCAGCTCTTCCTTGCCCATGCTGTTGGCCAGCTTGTTAAAGGCAGCCTTGTACTTCTTGTCGAACTCGCCTGGGGAAGTGGGGGAGGGAGGTCAGTCTATAAGGATTCCCACCTCCCGCACCTGGCCCCAGATCCCTCAACTCCTCCGCCCCCTGCCTGGCCCTCACCTATGTCCCTGTGGTCCTTGCCCATCGCAGCCATTGTCAGGAACAAGATCTCACGGTAGATGCCCCTAGAGTGCATGCAGAAGGCCATGAGTGAGAAGAAGGGGGTGCAGAGCCCGGCACAGGCCAGCAACCGCCCAGATGGGAGTCCCATACCTCTGCAGGTGCAGGCCAGTGGGAGGGGGCCCTAGCGTCTCCAGCAGGAGCCCTACGGCCTTGTGCACCTCATTGAGACCGACATAGCGCAGCACCGACTCCAGCAAATCCAGGCTCAGGGATGCAGGTACTGGGCCTGGCCATGCCACCCGCTGGGGGATCTGGCCTGGGTGGAAGAAAGGAAGGTGGCATGGGTCGAAGGGTTTCTGAGTCGTCTGGGCATGGGTCCCACCCCTTCCCACCCCAGGCCAAATACCAGACTCACTGTGGACCCTCCAGAGCACATAGAGAGGGGGGCAGCTGTTGGGGTCAGGGGTCAGGACATCCCACAGCAGCCGCACCTGCACACACGCTGGGTTGGGCATCAGCCAAGGAGATGGGGCCTGCGGGGAGCCAAGGAAAGGAGACAGGTTCACAGAGAACAGGACATGGACAGGCGATGTTCCGAGGGACAGAGGGACATCACAGGACATGGCCAAAGAGAAGCGGGAAAGGGACTCATCCCCCACAAGAGCACAAGCTCTTAGAGAGCGAGGACTGTGTTTTGTAATCCGCTGCATTCCTAGCACCGAAACACTGTGCCTGGAGCAGACCAACGCTGACCAGTCCCTGTCCAGGTTCCGGGTGCTGCACAGGGCGTCCAGCGGCAGCCCTGCGAGGGGAACCCTCGTGCCATTTTATAGATGAGAAGATCGAGGCTCAGGAGTGAAGAGAAAGAGCCGGAAACCAGACCCGGTACACCGGACTCTCAAACCTGTGCTCTCTCGCTGTGACGAGGACATAGAGGGCTGAGAGACAGAGCTGGGAGTGGAGGAGGAAGCACGTGGGAAGCAGGGCACTGACGGGGGGCGGGGGGGGCCCCCG
>NW_006443131.1:2583782-2589514 GCF_000325575.1 Pteropus alecto | reverse complement strand
CCCCACAGGAGGTTCCAGAAGATGATGGGGTGGGCGGTGGGCAGCTCCGGCAGGGCCAGCACCTCGCTGCCCTCGTTCTCCACCAGCGACTCCAGCTCCTTGCGCAGCACCAGCGGGCTCAGGTACGCCCACGCCCCCCCCTCCGCCCGCCGCGAGGCCCCCTGTCGGGCACAAATGGGGAGGGCAGTGAAGGGCCCGTGCCACGCCCCGTCCTCAGGGCCATGCTTCCCACCGAGCCACGTGTCCAGCGGTTTCTGGGATGTGCCTGGCCCTCGATGCCCATCTCTCCCCAGCACCACAGGGACCCCCGGGGGGCAGCACACACTCACGCCATTCCCCAGGGCCCTGTGGCCCAGCCCTTACCCCCATGTGCCCGTTGCAGAGCTGGGGCTCATCCAGGGCCAGGCAGAGCCTGCGGTCACTGAGCACAGGGCCTGGGCCCCCAGGGACAGGGGCATCTTTGCTGCCACTGGCACCGACAGGGGTCGGCTTGGGGCCGGGGGCACTGTGGGAAGACAGTGGGAGGGGTCAGCCCTCGGAGCTCCACCTCCCTGTCCCACCCACAGCACCTGCCCTGCTTCGGGCACCTGGGTCGGGAATCAAAGGTCTGGACGCTGAGCAGCGGCACGAAGGGGCAGGAGCAGAAGGGGCAGGTGGTGTTGAGGTTGGAGTCGTCGGGTGCCCAGCCGGCCATGATCTCCTCGTCGTACACCAGCGAGTCACAGGCACGGCACAGGGAGCAGCTAGACAGCAGAATCTGCCGGCAAAGACCGTGGGAAGCACATCCCGCCTGGGCTCCAGGCTCGGGACCCGGGCTCCTTCCCCGCCTCCCTCCTCAGGGACCGGGTGCGGTGGGTGTGTGCCCCACAGTCTGCATGGGAGGGGCGATCCTCACTTCCAGGGAAGGTGGCTGGCAGGACCCGGGGGTGTCACTGAGATGCTCTGAGGAATGGCGAAGGCTCAGGCCGCTGACGGAGGACTCTGAGAGGTCCCACTCACTGCCCAGAGAGGCTGAGCTCTGCCGTTACATGAGAAAGTATGGTCAGCCGGCCCCGTGCCCCTCTCCACTGGGATGCTGGCTTCAGCCACCCCTTGGCCCTCTGGCATGCCACGTTCGCAGCCCCCCGCCCCAGGCCTCCTGGTGCTGAAGTGTCTGGACCGCCCTGGCTGGCTACCTCAGAGGCCGTGGATCCAGGCCGCTCCCGGGGACGCAGGAAGCTGTCCATGGGGCTGCGGCGGGCTGGGGGGGGCAGGTCAGGGGGCAGCTCTGGTGGGGGAATTCGAGAGGCAGGGGAGCGGCGGGAAGGAGTGAGCAGCTGTTGGAGGCGGGCACCCAGCCCTCGTCGGGGGGTGCCGGCCTCCTCCTGGCGCCCGCCAGCCTTGGGGACCCGCCCACTTAGCCTTTCCAGGGCTTCAGTGGACTGGGTACTCAGAGCCAAGCCCGAGTCCCCTGGGCTGCCTCCAGGTACTGGCTCCTCCCCAGTCAGGCTCAGGTCCGAGAGGCTTCCGTCGCGCCAGGGCACAGGGGATGCCCGGGGCTCCAGCACCCCCAAGGCCTCCACCACTGCAGGGCAGGAAAGAATCAGGGAAGATGGAGCCCAGCCCCTCCTCCAGAAACTGAGTAAACACAGTTCCCGGCTGCACAAACTCTGGCACCACAACCACCCCCCCCACCCGCCCATGACGGCATTCTGGGCAAGATTCCCTCAGTCTGCAGTCCCCACCACAGAGGGCCACCCCTCCGTCCTGGCTCTGGCCTGCCCCTGGCTTATCGGCAAGTGGTTAGGCAAGCTGACGGGGGTGTGGGTCGGACGAGGGCACTCACTGTGGGCCACGCCAGCCTCCACAGTGGGCCGTGCCCCTCGGGCACTGCCCAGGCTGCCGCTCTTCACCAGGCGCCCCGTGGGCGAGGCCGGGTCCCGCAGGCTTCGCCCAGCCCAAGTAGTCTGGCGCTGAAGGGGGCGGGCAGGGGCGGGGCGCTCCGGAGAGGGTTCTGCAAAGGCCAGGGCGGGCTGGAAGGCACCCAGCCAGAAAGCCGGCCCCTGATCCGAATGTGAGCTTCTTGCATGGCCCTGGGTTTGCAGGGCTCCTTCCAGGCAGAACTTCGTCTCTTTTGTTAGCGGCTAAGTGCGGTCTGTCCATCCCCAGAACACCCAGCACCGAACGCGAGGCCAGCCCCAGCTCTCCCGGCCTGAACCCCAAGGCCGCGTCCCCAGCCCCTGCCCACCTGTCTGGGAGCTGCTGGCCTCCTGTGCTGCCTCTGGCTGCTGCTGCTGCTGTGGCTGCCGCCGGGCTCTCAGGGGCTGGCGGAACTGAGCCGCCCCCAGGACGACGTTCCGGAGCTTGGCCCAGCGCAGGCGCCCACCTGGCGTACCGGTGGGCCACTTGCTTTCCAGCACAGCCTGCCAAGCACAGTGCCCACTGAGATGGCCTCCTTCCACGCCCCGACCCCAGCCTGACACCCGCTGCCTGTCCTGGAGCCCTGGGGGCCACCTTGCCCTCCAGACCTCCTGCTAGGGCTGTCCTGCCAAGGGCTCAGTCAGGAAAAACAGCCCAGAAGTGGCAGCTGGTGGGCACCTGTGAGGGCGTCTGAGGAAGCCAGACGCAGGGCAGACAATTTGTATCCAGACTCTGCAACTTAGAAACTACGTGGTTTTGGAGAAATCATTTCACTCTTTTGGTCGTTAGTTTCCTCATTTGAAAAACATTAGTGTCACGATTTAGAGCCTGAACTCCGGAGACATCGATATGTCCATGTTCACATCCTCCCTCCCTAACCTGGCACTGCGGGACCTCGGACAAGTCACTAACTCTGCAACCGTATCGCCTCGGCTGAAAGGTGGGGACAATATCCTTCCACCTGGTGGGACTATGGTGGAGACCAGATCATGTAAAGTGCACCCCGGCACCCCGGCTAACACTGTCAGCTGTCCCCGGGAGCCAGTGGGACCCGCCCGCCCTCCTTGGGAGGGGTCTCATGAGAACCAAAGCAGCCGAGCGTGAACAAACGCACTGCAGGTGCTGAGACAGGACAGGTGCACATGGGACAGGTGCTTCCCGGACCTATGGATGGTATGGGTCCAGTCTCTGAGGACAGGGGACAGCGGCAGGTGTCAGAGAGCAGACCCCCCCCCACCCTCCCGGACACATGCCTGGCACAGGCGGCCATCCCACCCGGCCCAAGCTCCGCACCTTGTTGTAGTAGCCGTAGGTGATGGTGTTGGGCACAACGCCCGCCTGTCGCATCTCCAGCATGACCCGCACAGACAGCACAGGCTGCCCGTAGTGCGAGCACAGCTGCATCAGCACCCGGTAGCACACCTGGGCCAGGGGAGGTGCAGGGTGAGGGGCTCGCTCCCAGCCGCCCCCCCCCTCGCCCCCCGGCAGTTCAGCCAGCTCCTCTTCCAGCCTCTCCAGTTCTCACAACAGGCTTCGCTGGCCCCTAGTAGTTCCCAGGGCTGCCTCAGAGCCACCCACCATCCCTGCCAGCCATCATCCCTGCCGCCCCTGCCACCCTCTGGTCCCCGCTGCTGTCCCCCGACCATGCTCATCCCGCAGGTGCTGTGGGGAACCAGCCGATTCTGGGGCCTGCTCTCAGCTCCCCGCGGGCCTGCCTGCCCTGGTCTCCGGGAGTCTCCCTGCCGCAGCCCCCGCGGTGGCACCAGCTCCCGGGGGGCCGGCCTGGGCGCCCACCTCGTCGGGGAGCACCACTTTGTGGCTCTCCATCTGGCGCAGCACGTGGTAGGCCGTGTGCAGCGCCTGCACGCGGGAGGGCGCCGACCGCACGTACGCGGGCAGGCACAGGAACCACAGCCCGTAGCAGTGCCCCAGCAGGCAGCGCGCCCACAGCTCGGGCACGGCTGCAGACTTCTGCGCCACCCGCTGCGCGACCTTCATCTCCTAGGTGGGGCGGGGACACACGGGGTGAGTACAGGGCCAGGGCAGGGCAGGTCTTAAAAACCGCGCGGGAGAAGTGGCCCCCGAGAGCGAGCTGTGCTTGGAGGCAGGGATGCGGCCTCGCCCGGCAGCCCCGGGCAGAGGCCTGGCCCTGGAATGTGGGCAGGTGCCCGGAGCCCTGCAGAGCTCAGAAGACGAAGACGATAGTGATGACAATGGTCACAACGGCTAATGTCTTCTGTGCCAGGCATACGTGAACCCCCCAACGACCTCACACCCATTTCACAGACGAAGCTGGGGCGGCAGCCCTGGGCTGGGCCGGTGCCCCTGTGGGCCGCCTGCGGGGTACCTGCTTGGTACGGCGAGGGGCGGGGCTGCTGGGGGCGCTGCGGGAGGGGCCCGGCACAGGAAGGGCCCCGGCTTGCTCTCGGGGAGACTCGAACAGCTCGGCCCGCAGCTCCGGGAACCCGTCGTAGCTGAGGGGCGGAGGGGCCGCATCAGGTGTGGTGAGCACTAAGCTAGCCGCGTGGCCTGGGACAAGCAGGGGGCACGAGAGGCGCTCACCAGTACTGGGGACTGGGGTCAGTGCCCTCTGTTGCCGGGGGCTCCTCAGGAGGCGTGATGAAGACGGTGAGCTCGCTCCCAGACAGCTCCTCCAGCTCCACCAGCGGGGTGGGCTCTGGCTTCTCCTGCTCCGGGCGGACCTGGAGCCCCATGGCAGAGCGCGAGCATCAGGACGGCGGGCGTGGAGCGGGGCCGCCGTGTCCCTGTCCCACAGCGGCATCGCCCGCAAAGCACACCCATGGGAGGGAGCAGTCCAGGCCCTGCGGATGCCGCCGGGGCGGGGTCTGGCGGGGCGACGCGAGGTGCGTGGAGCCAGCGCGTGCGGCTGCGCGGCTGCGCACTGTGACTCCGGGGGCACCGGCTCGGGCACGGCCGGCTGAGAGTGGTGCTTATAGTGGCCATGGGGTAACAGAGACAGCCCGGAGGAGAGCGGAGGGCAGAGGGCACGGAGGGAAGGGCCGGCGCCTAACCTTGTCGACACAGGAGTCGAAGAACTCGAGGGCCGCGTGCCGGGCGGAGCCGAAGGAGCACTCCTCGATGAACTGCGAGAACATCTGCGTGCGCAGCAGCTGCGAGTACAGCTTGTGGCTGGAGCGCTCCCGGGACTTGAGGAAGCCTGGGGGAGCGGGAAGGGGCCGGGGAGGCTGCCAGGCTTCCCTGCCACAGCCACCCGCTCCTGAACCCCTTCCCTGGCCCCCTGCCCACGTGGCGTCCTGGCCATCACAGCCATCATCTCATCGGCCCCTCTGGCACAACCAGCCCACCCACCAGGCCGACGGGCTCAGCCTCCAGTGCCAGGGTCCCATGGAGTCCGGGTTGTTGGTACCCACTCCCTCAGACAGGGCTTCTCCGAGGCCAGTGTCTCTGAAGAGCGCTCTGGCCGTGGGGTGGCTCACCACAGGCATCCCTGTGCCCAACCCAAGCCCAGGGCTCCCAGGGGGCCGGGCCACAGCCATTACATTGTCCTCTTCCTCCCTCCAAGCCCAGAAGGGTGTGTGGCTCAAGCTGGTGCCCACGAATGTGTTTGCCCAGTAAAGGAACGAGCAACTGGGTGGCCCCAGTCCCCGGGGCCAGCCCTCCTGCGAGACCGTCCCCAAGCAGGGACAGGCTCCCTTTACCCTGCAGGAAGAAGAGGTTGTCCACATCCCGAGCGCCCTCAGAGGGGGCCTTGGTGAGTGGGCGCAGGAAGTCACGATAGCCCTTGAGCAGACAGGCCATGAAGCGGAGGAAGGCGCCCTGCACCTCGCGCTCCAGCCGGGCCCGGCGGCCGC
>NW_006443131.1:2583189-2583761 GCF_000325575.1 Pteropus alecto | reverse complement strand
CAGGGACGCCTCCTCCTCAGGCCCGGTGTATGCTGGGGAGCAGGGTGGCCTGAGACCCGGGGCCGGCCCCCAGGGGCTTCCCCAGGCCAACTCTGCACACGGGCGCCTCCACTGCTGCCTGACCACCTCCAGCTGCTAACCGACCTCGCACCAACGCTGAGGGAAGTTCCCCCGAGGTGATGGTTTCAAGCCCCGCCAGTGACAAGCTCGACCTTCTCAGTGTATTCAGGAATATTATTAATACCGTATGCCCCTCCCTCTTGCTTACTTTGGAATTTGAATTTCCCTCACTTCCACCAAATGATACCCCAACTCCTCTAACCTCCTCAGGTAAGGTCTAGCTCTCCACTGGCCTCCCCAGACAGGAGGTTTAAGGTCAATGGCAGTTTCCAGCCTCCCACCCAGGCTTCTCACTCTGATCCAGCTGCTGGTACAGGTTTGTCAGTGTAGCCAGCAGAACCTTGTAGGGCTTGCGGGGCAGGGTCCGAGGAGAGAGGGGCTTCTTGTCCTCAGCCCTGTGAGAGAAGCAGAGGGAAGGAGGGCCGTGGGGCTCATTCGTCTGCGCGAGTGGC
>NW_006443131.1:2582871-2583145 GCF_000325575.1 Pteropus alecto | reverse complement strand
GAAGAGCGTGTTGGTGTCCAGATCGACGCAGATGACGTCAGCAGGCGGGTCATGCAGGTCGAAGTAGCTGGAGTGGATGCCCACGATGAAGGGCACGGGGGCGCTCAGCACGTCGGCCAGCACCAGCGGGCACAGCGGGATGTAGGGGCACTGCCAGTGCAGCGGGAAGATCATCTGTAGCACGGAGTGCAGACCAGTGAGCAGGGGCCGGGGCGGCAGTCGGGGTCGGGGGTCACCGGCCTCAGGTGGGGGGTGCCTGTCGAGACGCTTTTGG
>NW_006443131.1:2578008-2582734 GCF_000325575.1 Pteropus alecto | reverse complement strand
GGGGGCACTCACGGAGACAAGGGCCTCGCAGACGCTGGTGAGCAGGTCCGGCCGCAGCGAGTGGACAAGCAGTTTGTGCTCCGTGAGCACGGCCAGCAGCAGCGTGATGGCCAGCTCGGGGCCCAGACTCTGCAGCAGCTGCAGGAAGCTGGCACCACTGTGGGCAGCGCCACGGTGGGGGACGGGTCACCAGACCATTCCCCAGTCACTGGCCCAGCCTACACAGACCTTGACAGTAGGGCCAACCTGCCTGGCACCTACCATGTCTCAGGTCGTCAAAGCTCCCAAACCAGGGCACGTACCTGAGGGGCAGTGGAGAGGACACGGGCTGGCAGAGAAGCAGGTTGTCATAGGGAGACATCTGGGAGGCAGAATGGCCACAGGTCAGGGGCTTGGAGGCCAGCCCCTGCCAGCGGCCCCGCTCCCATCCCGCCCAGCCTGGCCTCAGCCCTCACCTGCACCAGGATTCGGGGTCTCTGTGGGGAAGGGAAGGGGACGTTGTGAATGAAGTGGGAGATGTGCCTGGGGAAGAGAGGGGACCGGTCAGAGGCAGACCCCATCGTCCCTCGCCCACCGCCATGTCTGTGCTGTCACCTGCCGCGAGGACCTCACTTGTCCCTGACCTCGGCCTCAGCCATCAGAGCCACCATTATACATAGGATTCGTGCAAATCGGATGAGAGACACGTCCGCCCCACCCAGGCCGGCACGGCCCCTGCCAGGACTTAGCCAGCAGCCAGACTGGACTCCAGGCCCACGTCCCCTTCAGCCAGTGGCACTTTCGCAGCAGACAGACCGTAGCACCCCACGCCTCCCTCCGCACCCCCATCCTCACCGCTCCCACCCCTCCCCCGTGCAAGGGGGGCCGTGCTCACGCTTCCAAGGGCAGCCGGTGGGGGCCGGAGACGGAGTAGCGGTACAGGAAGGTGAGGAAGGCTCGGAAGGCGGGGAAGGCGGGCCAGCGCGACAGCACAGCGATGGCTCGCCGGCTGCGCACCGCCCGGCCCCCCAGCGCCCGGCCCCGCTCCACGGCGCTCAGCAGGCCCAGGGCCCGAGCCTGCCGCTCTGACAGCCGGTCCCGCGGGAACGCCTCGTAGAACTGCAGGGCGGCCCCGTACACCTGGGGGGGCAGGGGCAGTCAGGAAGGCCCCGCGCGGCCCACGCCCCTTCCCACGCTCCACGCACCCACCTTGTCACCAGCTGCACCCGTGAGCACAAAGGTGGAGAAGACGGGCACTGGGTATTTGGTGTGAGCAGGCCAGCACTCGATAGTGGCCCCCATGGGCAGGCAGAAGACGGGCACGGACTCGGGCAGCGGGAACGCCTCATTGTCCACCTCTGGGTAGCGGCCCAGCATCTCTGCACCCCCCGCAGAGTGGGGGGCACCCAAAAGGAGGAGGGTCCATCAGACTCCGGGGTGAGGAACCAGGGGATCCCAGAGAAGCGCCAAGTGGCGAAAGGGAGGTGAGCTCTAGGGACACGGAAGGCGCCAGGGCGGAGGGACGCGGAGGGACGTAGGGGCCAAGGGCTACTCACCGGCCTCATACACCAGCGTGTTGGCCTTGGCCAGGCCCACCTTGTAGCACAGGTACACTGCCGGGCCCCACTGCCCCGGGAACACGAGACACAAGCAGACACACAGCTCAGGTTTCTGGGTTCCATTTCCTCCACCACCCCTAAGCGGTCTTTTGTCTTTAGAACTCCCTCTAATCCCAGTCCCTCAAGACCAGAGTCACCCCTCTGGGCCACCCCTGCCGTTAGAGGCGGTGGGCCTAGGATGCCCTTTGCGGCCAGGGGCCACGCCCTCCCCCTGAGATGCTGCAGGCCTCAGCCCTGGGCCCCGGCCGCACTCACCATGCCCGGGTTGAGGTTGCGGGGCAGGCGGCAGTAAGTGTGAGGCGTGCCCTCGCCCTTGCTGGGCAGCACCAGGCAGAGGTCGGTGATGCCCAGGGCATGCAGCCCTGCCCCCTCTGCGGCCCGCCGGTAAGTGAGGTAGGTGCGGGGATGCCCAGGGCCCGGAGGGGCCAGGTTGGCCGAGTGGCTGTAGGGCGTCGTGTCTAGCACCTGGAAGCCAGGCTTGGGACGCTCCTTCCCCTCGTACAGCACCCTTGGCACAGAGAGCAGAGAGAGAGAGACATGGAGTGTGGGGCGTAGCGGAAAGTCCCCTGTCCTGCCACCTGCCTTGCACCCTCAGCCTCGTCAAACCCCGACCCCGGGAACCACGTCTCCGTGAAGTCTGCCCTCCGAATCCTGCGTCCTTTTGTGCCCGGCTCAACAACAATCCTTTAAGCCGTCCGTGGCTCTCATACTCGTTCATAAATGCCAAGAAAAAAGCTACCATTTACTGACTCTGTGTGAAGGCCCTTCCGTGGATGAGCTCATTTCGTCTTCTCAAGCACCCCATGAGGAGGTATGACTTTCCCCACTTTACAGATGAGGAAAGAGGCCCAGAGGGGGCTCAAAACCTGCCCGACGTCACACAGCTACCAAGTAGCAACGTGAGTACACGAACCCAAATCAGTGTGGGGACTAAGGACAAACAGCTTCGGTCCCTTCTCCCAGCCCCGTCGTCAGCCCGCTGTCTTCCCATCCCTACGGTCCGTCCCTCAGCCCATGCCCCCGCCTCCCCCTGGTGTCAGCACGGGTAGGGGCACACACCCTAGCTCCACGAGGGGGGGCTTGTCACGGCCCCTGCGGTAGCAGATGACGGGCTGAGTTCCACCCAGGAGCCCGGCACTGAGTTCCAAGGGGTGGCCCCCCGTGGACGCCTGGATGCACGTGTACCCCTGTGGCACCTCCTCGCCCAGCGCCCTGGCGATGACTGCCACATCAATGATGGGCTCCGCTGGCCGGGGAGGGCGCAGGGGCCCACTGGGTTCGGGAACCCACGTTTCCTCAGGGACGGGCGCTCCGTCCGCTGCGAGCCCAGCTATCACGAAGTAATCCACCAGCCGGGGGGGCCGCTCCTCCGCCATGGCCCCCCCCTCATTCACTGCATCTGGAATGGGC
The DNA here is from genome assembly GCF_000325575.1 of Pteropus alecto. Classification (NCBI taxonomy): domain Eukaryota; kingdom Metazoa; phylum Chordata; class Mammalia; order Chiroptera; family Pteropodidae; genus Pteropus; species Pteropus alecto. Next base: position 2,579,726 of record NW_006443131.1, on the reverse strand, counting down.
AAGTAGGGGAGAGATGAAGCAAGGCAGGCTGGTGTTGCCATGGCAACCAGGGTGCCCCTCTCGCTCCCCTCCCCTTCCTAGTCCTTTCAAGGAAAGGCAGGATCCGCAGTCGGCCAATCCTGAACTCTCCCGCCTGTGACATCACCAGGCCCTCACAGCCCACCACAGCTCCTTAAAGAGACCAGGGCCCTCTCTCGGTGGTCCCAGCCCTCTCCCCAGAGAACCCCAACTCCATTCCCCTGCACACAGCCAACCCTGGCTCTGACATTCCACTGTTCCTGTACCCCCCTCTGCCCCCCCTCCAGTTATAACAGATCAATCTTTTCCGTAGAGCCCTGCAATGTCATCACACATCCTGGCCATGACATAACACCACCCTCACAATCTGTTTCAGGGGTGCTGACGTCCCTGCTCTAGGGATGACACCCTAAGAACTGCATGAGCTGGCGAAAGGTTCAAGGAGCCCAACTCCAGGCCTGTGAGAACGCCACAAGTGTCCAGGAAAGCCACGAAACCCGAGCTTCAGCGGCTTCTCACCAGACTCGTGTCCTTTTCCCTCACCTCATTCCACTGACCCGACGACAAAATCAGTGCTCCCCACCTCCAAGATCCTTGGGTGTCCCCAGCGAGGACAAAAACGGCTGTGGGTGACAGTCCCCGCTACGCCCATGCCCTCCTCCACGGAGCCCAGGGACGGAAACAGGCCCACAACAGGCCTTCAGTAACTTTGAGTTCTCACCTGCCTCCATGGCCCAGCCCCAAAGAGAGGAGCCGCAGGGTCCTGGGGCCCCCCAGGGTGCAGAAGCTGGGAAAGAGCTTGGTGGGTGGCTAGCAGTGGAGGACAGGACGGAAGGAGTGGGGGGGTGTTTCAGAGGGGAAGGGAGGTGACTTCCTGGAACAGTGGAGGGGAAGCTGCAGCTCAGAGGAAGTGGGCCTATGGGTGTGCGTCCTGGAGCTGTGTGTGGCCGTGGTGTGCGTGTGGGGGGTACCGCTGAAGGTGCCAACACAGCATCCTGCCAGGTGGAACCTCAGAGTAAAGGAGCTGGAGCAAAGCGCAGGAGGCACAGATGGCTTCAGGATGTACAGTCAGACTTAACCTGCCACCCCTCCCCAGGGAGCCGGGAGCCAGGGCATCTCATGGAGGGGCCTGGCTCCCTCCTCCATCAGGCCTCTGGACACACACACACACATCCCAACTCCGGCTAAATTTAGCCTCCGCGTCTGGAAGGTGAAGCCAGGAGTCATCGTCAGCCTCCTGATTTAGCTCTGGGGCACAGCCCCGGCCCTCATAACACCGTAGGCGAATGGGCGCCCTGTGTCCCTGGCAGCGGGCAGGAGCCCTTGGGTGGGCCGAATGGGTGGCCCCCATCCGCAGGGCCTGTGCACCCGAGCCTCCCTCATCTAGCCAGGGAAGAGCCCTGCACACGGCTTGCCCTTGCTCCCTGGGGAAGCCAAGGGACACGGACGCCACTCGGGGTCCCAACGCCCCCAAGCCGGGTGACGGGAAGTGCGGGCTGGGGCAGAGGGCGCGCCGAGCGGGAGGCTGCTGAGGAAGGAGCAGGAGCGCAGGGGACGGGCGAGCGGGCCGCTGGGGACGTGACGGCAGCAGCGCCGGCCACCGCGTGACCCGAGCCGGAGGGAGGGGTGCTCGGGCTCCGGACCCGCGGGAGCAAGGGGGTGCAGGGCGCAGCGAGCGAACTCCCCACCGCTTTCACTTC
>NW_006443131.1:2568175-2577354 GCF_000325575.1 Pteropus alecto | reverse complement strand
GCGCGCTCCCGTGCCGGCCGCGACCCAGGCGGATGTGGCACCCGGCCCGGTGAAGGCCCGGGGCTGCGGAGACCCAGGTGGCTCCCCCTACTTCCAGGTTTAGGGCATGCTGCATTCCCTCCCCGCTAAGCCAGGAGCTCTCAGTTCTCTTTTCTGAAAATGACAAGAGCTTTGGAAAGAGGAAGAGGAGAGACCAGGACTGCAGGACGTGGAAGGGTAGTGGAGCTGGGGTAACGGGCGCCCGGCCCGCTGAGCGTGCCCGGAGTGACCAGGATCCCTGGTCAGAGCGCTGCCACCCCAGCCAGAGGGGACCCCTTCCGGCACCGTCGCATCCGCACTCCAGCACCTGCCAGTGATGAGCGGAGAGGGGAGGGCCAGTGCAGACCTAGCGAAGGGATGGGAATGAGACCTGGAAGCCTGGGATCACAGGCTGGCCAGGCACGACTCGCCTGACTTCTCGGTCCTATAGTCTTAAAAGGCCATAAAGAAGGGGGAGCAAGCCCAGCCCCAACTGGTGTCAGCAGTTGTTAAGTCCTCTCCCCTTGGGAGCCTCACCACGAGGCCAGCCACCTCTGAGGAGAACTGGGGTCACTCCACCGGAGTCCAGACCTGAGTCCAGCCAGCAGCTGCCTCCCCATCAACTCCCTGCCAGGCCACCGGGTGAGGAAGGGCCATAGCTCGTCTGGCCAGTCAGAGCCCTGTCCCCATGCTGCAGCAGGTCCTTGAATGCATGGGAGGGCACCTGAAGGCACACGTGCTGCCACGGGAGCCTCTACCTAGCCTGGACCCCCATGTCCAATGCTGGGAACAAATTCTGAGCCGGGGCCGGGGGAGGGGGTCAGGGAGGGCGCTCCACAACCCACAATAGAGCTGAGAGGATGCAAACGGTGAAAGGTGAAAAGGTTTGTGCCAAGGACCCCCTAGTCCCCAGCTGCACCCCAAACAGTAGCCAACCACACAAAGGTTTGATATTTTTTTATTAACATATAATATATTTAATAAAAAATAATATCCACTCTGGCTCTCTCCTCCACTGCAAAGGGAAGAGTGGTGAGGAGGGGCTGGCACTGCCCACCCCTAGGCATCTGGACTAGCCCCGCCTCCGGGGCTCCCCTCTACCCGCCCTTTCTCCAACAGGCTCTGACCTCCAGACAGACCGTTCAAAGTTACAAGTGCTTTAGACCCTCCCTTGAGCTCCCCCAGGCCCACCCCTTGTGCAGAATTCAGGAGCCACCTGGACAAACCCCTCGCTTTTTATCATTCTCAGGACCCCGCATTCACGTTAGAAAGGATCCGGGGGCAGAGAGTGGAGTCTCTACTGGCCAGGGGGAAGGGAGAGGAGGGACAGTGATGGGGAACAGGGCCAAGATGAGGGGAGGCGACACGCGTCCTCACTGTAGCCGGTCACTGCGGAATGAGTCCTCCACAGCAGGGTCCGGCAGCAGGGCACAGGGGTCGCTCAGCATGCTGAGCCCCTCCAGGCCCAGCGGCTCCATGCGCAGCTCGTCCTCCAGCCCCAGCCCGAGCTCCAACCCAGCCGCTGACACCTCGAAGCCAGGCACGGCGGCCAGGGCCGCTGCGATCTCCTTAGAGAAACCAGGGGAGGGGTCGCCTGTGGGCGGAAGAGCAAGGTGAGGACCCCGTGCCCTGTAAACCTGCCAGGCCCCCTCGATCTCCCATGGATGCAACACTCCCCACCTCCAGCCTGCGTCCCCGCCCACACCTCTCTCACCTGTGAGGATGACGTTAGGCCCTGAGCCAAGGCGGGAACAGTGGGTCAGGTTTTGGTGGTTGAGGGCATGGGGGTCCTGGAGGCCGCTCACTGGCCCCTCACCCCCCGAAAATCCAGACCCTTCTGAAAAGCCAGGGGGATCCAGCGCCAGGCTGGCTGACGGGCTCTGCATGCTGAACTGCTCCAGCTAAGGACACACAGACACACCTTGAGACAGTGGGCCTCAGAACAAGGGACCTGCCTGCCTTGGCGAACGCATCCCCCCCGTACCCCGCCTCAGAAACAAAACCAGAGACACGGGAAGGCGGCAGCATAGAGAGAGGCGAGCACGGCCCCAAAGTAGGTGTGGGCACCGCACCTGCTGAGACAGCGCACGCCAGGAAGAGAACGTGGCAAAGCGGCGGCCGTCTGGGTGCGAGCCGTGCGCAGACAGCCGCGGGGGGGGGAAGAGGAGCCCCAAGTCCGCAGCGTCCCCTGGAGGAGCGAGGGTCTCCCGCTCACTGCACCCGTGACGCCACTCAAGCCCCTCTGAGTGCTCCCAGCCCCTCCCCTGCTTCGGAGCTCGGGACCTGGTACTCACGTCCCCCAGGCCGAAGTCTCCCGCCGGCCGGTGATAAGACCGCTGCCCGTGCCCGCTGGAGCTGGGTGGGTAGAGCGGCCCGCCGTGCGGCTGCCTGCCTGGGGGCTGCCTGCCTGTGGACGGCACTGAGCAGGCCTGAGCGGGCAGCCCCGGCTGCTGCAGAGGCTTTGGGGTAGGTGGCTGGGTGGGCAGAACCAGACTTGGGGGGCTGTAGGGGTACGGAGGCAGCCGCTGGTCGGTGGGCAGTTTACTCGTGTCCAGGGGGACGCCCTACAGAGAAGCAAGGAAAAAGAGGCACGCTTACCTTTCAGCGTGGCCCCAAAAAGAACTCTTAGGACTTCCCACCCTGGGAAGCCGCGACCACCCTCAGCACAAACCTGACGCCCAACGCTCCCGCGGACACCCCGGGACCGGGCGCAGCTCCTCAGCACTGCTTATCAAAACGGAATGACTGGGCCAGGCTAACATGAGGACAAGTTTGAACCCGGTCCAGAAGTAACCCTTTCCTACACCTGCTGCTTTAACGACCATCACTAACCGAATACTTGTGACACACCTCACAAGTGCCTGACAGCACGACCATGAACTTGAGAACTGCTATTCGAAAGCCCTTTGAAAAGGCCAGAGGGAGTGAGAGAGGAGGAAGGAAGAAGGAGGGAGGAAGGGAGGGAGGGAGGTGAGGGTCACTCCAGGCTCTGAGAGCAGGGCCCGCACCGGCCTGGCCTCAATGTCTCCTACAGAAAAGGGGACCTGCATCAGATGGAACACGGAACACACATTCCAGGCATGAGCAATGAAGGAGGACGACAAGGCAGGGCAGGGCAGCGAGGGAGCAGGACAGAAGGACGGGGAGGGAGGGAGGAGCTAGGATCGCAGCAGCGAGAAGCCCTCAACTAGGAGCTTCGGGTTCGGGGCCCGCCTCTTTCCAACGTGCGCCGTGGACTCGGGAAAGTCACTTTCTCTCTGAGCCCCCGTCTCCTCATCTGCGACATGAAGGCTCTGGGCTCCATGACCTGAGAGACTCTGAGTCTACGACATCATGGAAAAAGGAAAGGCGACAGGCGAGGGCATAGGACAGGATGGAGGCCTGAGCAAAAAGACAGACGAGGAAAAGAAGGCAGGAGCCAAGAGGGAGGAGAGGGAAAGGACGAGCCGGCGCACACCGAGGCCGGCGCCGAGGGCTTCCCACGAGCTCTGCGGTCCTACCCTCGTTTAACGGATGGGGACGCCGAGGCGCACAGAAGCCAGACAACTGTCCCCTAGTGAGCTGCGGAGCCGGGGTTTGCGCGCTTAAGCCGAGAGAGGACGAGATGGATGAGAGACGGGCAGCCCGAGGACAGGAATGGAAGGGCGTGCGTGGGGCGAGGCGCGCGGGAGTTTGGGGAGAGGAGGGTGGGGGGAGGAGGACGGAGCAGGAAACGAGAGGGGGGAGGGAGACAGCATGTGGGGGAGGCAGCCACGCGTACCTGAGTGATGGAAGACAAGGTGGGTGACATTGTTGGCGAAAACTGTTTGGGCAGCTGCTGTTGGGACCTTCTGGCGTCGACTGGGCCCGCGGGCAAACTCAGGGGGCTGAGGGGCACGCGGCGGTGGCGGGGGGAGGCCCCGGGGGCAGAAGCTGGGTAAGGGGGGGCGCCCAGCCCAGGAGAGGAAGCGGAGGAGGAGGACAGGGCCGGGGCGCTGAGTGAGGGGTGACCCAGGGACGTGCTGGGCAGTGCGTGGCGGGCCAAGGAGGAGGCGGGCAGCGAGGGGTGACTGTGGGAGCCCTGCAGCTGCGGCTGCGGGCTGCTCAGGGAGGCCTGGAGGTTGGGATTGCTTAGGGAGGACTGCAAGGACGGGTGGCTGAGAGGTGAGTGGAGTCCTGCAGGCAAGGACAAAAAACCAGAGACGCCAACATTACTGATGGGGACGGGGCCCCGTTCTACCCGGAGTGGGCAGCGGGGACGGGACTACAGAAGTGGCAACGCGACGTCCTCCCTACTCTGGCCCTGGCAGTGAGGCTGGCTGTGCCCACTTGGCTGGGGGGCTGCTCTCCATTTGTGTTCTAGAAAAAGCCACACCTACCAATTTTCACTGGCAGGAAAGCGCAGCGAGGAAATCCCACGGTGGACAGTGACCGGCGGCGCGGGCAGCTGCTGGGTCACCCCAGGAGCTCAAGCCTCCCGCCCCCTGGTCCCTCCAGCCAGGCAGCACCCCGTGGACACAGAGCCAGGACAGCTACTCACCTGGCGCATCATAGCCCGGGCCGAGGCCCAGGCCCCCGCTGATGCCCAGGTGGGTCATGGTATGGGTCAGATTGGAGGTGCTGTTGCCCCCACTCAGACTGGGATAGGCCGTCTCCTCGGGGTCCAGGGGGGTGGGCAGCGGTGGGGGAAAGTGCAGGTTGGTGAGGTCAGGCAGGGAGCCTCCCGTGTTCATGGCAGGTGGGAGGACAGGCACGTTGGCGGGCTGGTCAGGGGACGGAAAGATGCTAGGGGAGGAGAGTAAAGGACAGGCATGAGGAGGGGGCAGCGGTCAGGGGAGGCGTGGGGCCCAGCCTCCCACGGTCCCCTCCCCCCCTCCCCTACCCCTCGGCCAGCCTCACACAGGTACGTACTTAATTCCAGGGACTTCACAGGACCGAGGTCGGGAGGAGGACGAGGACAGCTGAGGGGAGAAGGGACCACGTGGAGAATGAGGACAGGGCTGACGGAGGTCCCGGGAGACCTGCCCACGGAAGGGGAACGGACGGGGGGCCACGCCTACCTTCTTGGCATCCCAGGGCTTTAGCAGGTGCTTGTCAGCGAGCAGGTTCTCCTCAATAGCTGGGGCTTGAGGGAGACAGACTGAAGATGACAGGGCTGGAGAAGGGACCAGCGAGGCAGGACAGGAAGCAGAGGCAGGAGGGAGGGGCCCCGTGCCCAGCCCCGCACCCAGCCCCGCACGAAGCTACAGCGGCCCGGAAGTGCCCTGGCATCGGCACCCACAGATGGCGAGGAACGCCTACCTTTGGAGTCCATGTCACCATCCAGATAACCTGCAGGGGACACAGTGGGGTTGGCTGCAGCGCCCACACGCCTGCCTGCTTCACACCAAGGCTCCACGGCTCCTCCCTGCCCCGGGACAAGGCCCCTTACCTGCACGGCGGCCGGGCAGGATGCTGGGAGGTGCGGGGCCTGGGTACGTGTCCTGAGGGCTGGGGTTCATCACGCTCGTGTGAAGGGCAGAGTCAGAGCTTGTCCTGTGGGGGAAACAGAGCTGAGCTGACACCAGTCTTCCCGGTCCCCAGGCCCTCCTCGGCAGGGGAAACACTGGCTGGGCTGAGACAGGATGGGGGTGAGGGAGTGGGGCCCAGAAACATCGGGTGGGAGGAAATGTGGCCCCTGCACGGGCAAGGGCGTCACCTGTTAAGTGCGGACGGAAGTCGGAACAACTGCCCCTTCTCTGCAGGGAAATTGCCCCAAGGCATTGTCCTGGGATGAAAGACAAAGTCGTGAGGAGGAAGGCGGGATGGACGAGGCACGGGAGGGGGGGGGCTGGAAAACTCGGGGCAGCCGAGGGGGAGGGGGAAGGGGCTGGGCGCCCAGGGTCATGCCTCGTCCTTTCTGGTCTTCCTAACGTCTGTGACCGTGAACCCTCTCCTGCAGTCAACGTAGGGGACCTGGAAAATGTCAACTAGCATCTGCCAGGACGCGCTCAGTGAGAGGGGGTCTTGGAGCCCAGCCGCTCTCCTGGGTGTGAGCATCAGGGATGATGGGATGGCCGGGGGAAGGGTCCAGGAATCTGAGTACCGCATCCGGCACCCACTGCGCACAGGAGGCGGCCATTCGCCCTGCCCCGGCTAGCCACACTCACCACTGGCCCTGCCCCGGTCGGGCTGGGAGGCTTGGCCACCCGTGTCAACACAGCCAAGACTGGACTCTGACCCACCTGCTCCACCTGCCCGCAGCCCCGCCGGCCCTGCCCTTAGGGGAGGAGGTTCTGTGGAAAGCCCAGCCAGGCCAGCCCAACCCCAACCCAAGCTCCCTCCAGGGACAGATCCTGCCTGCCCGGGACACTGACCTCCGCCAGCTGGACTCCGGGGGAGGGGACAAGTAGGCAGGGCTGTAGGGAGAGCTGTCAATGTGCACGGCACCGGTTAAGGGAAAAGCGAGCCGAGGCCGACGGGCTGGGGACCAGGCGAGAGGGCGGCGAAGGCAGCGGGTGTGTCGCAGGGACGAACGCCTCGCTCTCCCCGACCAGCGCAGAGTCAGCTCAGAGAGCGGGAGAGAGAGTCAGGCCCGGCGGAGACGGAAGGACACAGGAGACTATCAGGGCCTGGGGGACGGGTCTGCGGAGGGCCGGGCCGAAAGCTGAGGACGGAACCAGACCCCAAAGCAGGAGGCACGTCAGGGGCCCCGCGCCCAGCACGAAGAGCCCGCTGAATGAGGCCCGTCGGAGCCAGCCGGGACGGAGGGCACACTCACGAGCGGCCGTCCTCGGCACAGGGGCCAGCGCTGATGCGGGCCAGATGCTCACCTTCTGGGGGAGGAGGGGAGTGGAGAGAAGCCCCTGGAGACAGATGGGGCTGGGGGACACTTAAAGACCCTTCCTGCCGTGAGCTCCGGAGGGGCCCCGACCTGCCGCCCCAGACGCCCCCGGGCCCTGAGAAGGATATGTGGCGGGGGTAGCGGCGGAGTGGGGACACCATCCTCCGGGGATCTCGCTGCACCCGTTCCACCAGCCCGTGGTGCCGAGTGCTCCGGGACGAGTCCGACGGTGAGTGGAGGGGGCTCTGCCAAAACACACAGGTGAGTCAACGCGGAAGCTGCCGAGCCAGGCTGGCCCGGGCCTGCGTCCACTCACCTGGAGCTCGGCCAGGCCGCAGCCAATCTGGTTCACGTCCGGCAGGGACCCGCCGTAGTGGCAGCTCCTCGTGTAGGCCAGTCGCAGTTTCTGGGCCTGCAGCTGAGACACGAGGGCAAATGGGCAGGTCAGGGAGGGGCCTGAGCACGCTCCTGCCCCTCTGGCCACCCCTGCCCCCCTCCGTCTCCGGGAGACGCTACTGTCGCTGCTGCTTCGAAGAGACCTGCCAGGAAAAGCTAAAAGGAAAACAAAACCCAGTGCTGGGGAAAAGGCCCGCTGAGACCCGGCACCAACGATCTGCCCAGCTCTGCTGTGGGCCGTCCCGTCGGAGAGGACACTATGCTGGCGTCACCCCGCCAGGCAGAGCCTGACCCTCTGTCCCAGTTGGCATCAGTGTAAACGGAGTCCCTGAGGGGCCACCGGAGCCCCCGGGCTGGTCACATGGGCTAACTCCTGAGAAGGAGTGCCCATTAGACACCTCCGCTTTCCCTTCCAGATGTGTCCGGGGCTAACTTGAAGACGAGGGGGAGGCCACGGTGGGTGCCACAGGGCCATCACTGCCAGCCTCTTCCCTTCCCACCCTGGAGGGCACAGGCTTATGCGCTCTGCCCCGTGCCCAGCCTCAGGAAGGCCACAGAGACTGCAGCTCCGAACCAGAACATCGAAGGAATGAAGGCTCTCATAGTTTAAAGGGGGGGCGGGGGGCCAAAACCAAGGCGCAGTATTCTCCTTAGTCCTGAGGCCCCTGAATGGGCAGAGAAGCCTGGAGAATAAGGCTGGGAGAAGGGACAGTGGCCCGCTCCAGTCTGGGCCAGAGCCCTCTCCCTAGCCTCATGCCCACTTTGGGGAGATAAGTCTGGCACTGCAGTGAGACACCACCTCCCTCAGCCTGGCACGATTTTAGTCTGTCTACACATCTCATGTCCCTCCATGAGAGGTGAGCACCCACTCCTGGGGCTCAGCCACTGTCCCCAGCAAGTAAACAGACCCAGGGCAGCAGATGAGGAGTAAACTCTAAGAGCTGCCGAGGACACGGTGTCATGCACAGGCCAACATCAGACCTGACTTTCTGTTCCAGGAGGCCAGCCCAGCGAGTTTAGTGGGCACCATGCTGACCTCCGGGCCACTTAGAGTTGTCATAATATACATGACAACCCCAGCCTAGCATGGCCATCCACATGCGCCTCAATTGAGCCCTCCCAGCTGGCCGAACAGGCTAAGCCCCAGGCCTTTCAACTCTTGGGTCCCCAGCCCCTGGCCAAGTGTGCCCACTAGACTTTAACGTGCAGCAGAGAAGTCACCTGCAGAGGCAAGAGTGGTGGTGGGGGGGGGGGCGGGTCTTCTGACAGACGGAGGCACTACAGAGACAGAAGGCTCGGCTCCCAGTTTCTCAAAGCCCTTCTCTGCCCACGCGAGCCCTAAGACCCCACCAGCCTCTGCTGGAGCTGCAGTCCTAAGGGCAGGGCCTCGAACTGTCACCTGGAGATCAGCCTCTTGCCACCTTCTTGCCTCTGCCCCTCCCATGATCAAAAGCTCCTGCAGGGGAGCAGTCAACGGTTGGATCCTCACGGTACTGGGGGTCAGGCGCACACACACACACGCACGCGCGCGTGCACACACACGCGACTTGCTTCCCCACCTAATTCTCTGCTCTTACTCCCACAGACTAGGACACACCGTCTCTAGAGACTCAAAGGGGAAATAAACACAAAAAAGACTCAACTGAGTCACGAGAGACGCACGCAAAAAATACAATCTGAGTCCATATAACCAGAGTCCCAGCCACAGACTCTGTGGCTGCCAGTCAAACCAGGAGAAAGCTTTGAAACGTGCGGTTTACGTTCCACCGTCTCCCGTTAAATGCCTTCTAGCTCTCAGCCATGGGGGATCCCTACAATATCCTAACCTGCTGTTCTGAGAACAGTGCTTCCCTAACTTAGGGCCCCATACTAGCTGGGCGAACTCCCAGCCCTCGGACATTCAGTCCTGGGAGTAAGCAACCAAGCCAGTGGGGCTTCAGACGCCACTCTGCCAAGGTGCCTT
>NW_006443131.1:2567623-2568123 GCF_000325575.1 Pteropus alecto | reverse complement strand
GCCCCATATCCGACCCGCAAATCAGCCACCTCCCTGGAACGTTCAGCAGACCACGGCGCTCCACACAATCTACAGCCAACTGGTTCCCGCTCTGGAGATTCGATGCCGCAGCCCTCCAAGGCGCCCCGGCAAAACACCAAGCCCCAGTGTGCGAGCAATGGACCTCACCTTCCCTCGCGTCAGGAAACCACAAGAAGTATTTGAAAAAGGAAGCAAAGGGACGGGACGCAGGAGGGGACTTCCTGCCCCACTATACCCAACGCTGCTGTTCAAACCACTCATGGGGCCCTTTCCCGGAGGCGCTGAAGCGCCGAGAGTGGCCCCACGGGGCGAGGGACCAGACTGGAGAGTACCAAGTCGGCGCGGCCAGACTGGGGCGAGCGGACCGTCCCCCGCCCCCAAGCCAACATCGGGGATGCTCCGGCAGAGTCCCCAAAGGGCTCAGTCGGGGATGCACAGGGACCACCCGCCTGCGACCGACGCCGGGCTGCGGGCGACCG
>NW_006443131.1:2562800-2566980 GCF_000325575.1 Pteropus alecto | reverse complement strand
CGCGCGGCACGCTGGGAGTCGTAGTTCCCCGCCGGTCCCGAGCCGGGCACGGCCAAGGGGAGGGGGCGGGAGAGGAGAGGATGGGGAAGGGGTGGGGACAGCGAGGGGAGAAGGCAGCGAAGAGCGAAGATTTGGCCATGCTCGGGCTGGGGGGATGAGAAGGCTGAATGAGAGCAGTGCGACCAGGGATACAAAAACAGCCGTAAACATCTGGGACTCCGGCCCTCTCAGGCTGGCCACATGCCCACCTCCTCCCCATGACAAACGAATCAGACACCGCACAGATGTACAGAAACATCTTTTATTTGGGTAACATGTCCCAAAACAAGTCAGTAAGTAAAATAGATTCTAGAGAATATGACCCTATGCACACAGCCCTACCTCCCCAAAAATAACCCCGGGGGCAGGGGACGAGCCTTCCCCTTGCCCCTTGGGCTCCTCTGGTATAAAAAAGTTTTGGCAGCTCAGTGTTTATCGCGGGTACGAGGCACCATGTCCATGTTCACTGTTCACAGGGTGCAGCGGTGGCCCTCCCCACACCCCAACCCAGCAAACATTTCTGCCCCACCCCGGGATCTGGGACTAACAGAGAGAGCAAGAGGACCCCCTTCACCCAGGGGCCAGGCAGGGCTCACTGCCACCACTGTGCTTTGAGAAAGGGAGGGCATTTTATTTGGCACTTTAAAAACAGAGGAGTGAGCAGGGCTAGAGAAGCCGGAGAAGGTACCAAAACTGGCAGGGAGAGGCCACTTGGCACTGATGCCTTGGGAAAAGGGGAGAGGGGGACAGGTGTGAGCAGGAGCTAAGCCAAGCGGGAGGGGTCCACTCCAAATGGCAGAGGGCGGAAGTGGGCTAGAGACGACCGGGCTGCTGACTGGGCCGACACCCTCTGTCCTATACCCACCTGCAGCCTCCCCAGGGTCAGCTTGTTCCCATGTGCAGTATTTTCCCCAACACTAATGTCCCTTGGTCATGTCTCTGGTGATATAACCATGCCCTGTCCCTTGGGCCTGGGGTCTAGGCTCTTGTCTGCCCACCTCCCTCTCACTGGACAGATAGTCCCAGAGGTCCCGCCCCAACCCCCCAGAGAGCTCTTAGGTCCTCAACACCGCCCTTGCCCACTCCTGAGGAGCGGAGGCGGGTCAGGGGCACCTGACACCCAACCTCCCTACCCCTCTTGGAGCCCCCTAGACTTGGATGAAGAGCAGGCCAGTGAGCAGGGCAAAGCCTGATAGGAGCAGGATGACCTTGAGGATCCTCTGATCGGAAGTGGCCAGCTCCTGGGGCAGGATTTCTAGGAAGGTGATATACAGGAAGGTGCCAGCTGCCATGCCCTCCAACACAGACTGGGCCAGTTGGTGCAACGGCCCAGCCGACTCTGCCAGAGCTGCACCCAGCCCAATGCCCAGAGGTGTCATGCATGAGAAAAGAATCCCGCAGCCAGCCACCACCTTCGCTCGCAGGTGGCTCTGCAGCAGCCGCAGGGACAGACTGACTGCCAGAATGCCCTTGTGGAGCAGCAAAGCCAGGCACAGCTCCATGGCCCGAGCCCGGTCTCGCTGCAGCCCCACCGCCAGCCCCTCGAACACTGAGTGCAGAGCCAGGGAGAACACCAGTACGCAGGCGCGCAGGGCCGAGGGGGCTGCCAGGGCGCCGCCTGCCTGCAGGACACGTGGCCCATCATGCCAGTGCTGCGGCCCACCATTCGCCGTCCCCAGCAGAGCCCTCGTCTCCTCTCGAGGTGGTGGCACCGACTGCTCCTTGTAAGCCAGCGTGATCTGCTCCATCACCAGAACCAGGAAGAAGCCCATGGCCAGGATGAACTCTTGGAGCGGGAACTGGAGCTGTGGGCAGAGGAGGCAGCAAGGAGTTCAGGAGACAGGCCGAGAATGGGGAGGAAGGGGCAGATGCAGAGTCTACTGGCGCCCCGTTTACACAGATGGAGTTCCACGCGTACACACACAGGGGGCCACTCTTGGTCACACAAAGAGACGGAGTCACTTGGTGACACAGACAGAATGAAACACAATCACGGATTCTGGTGTCGCTCTTAGGGTTACTAAGTGTAGATCAAGACCTCTCAGCCTTGGCACTAGGAACGTTTGGGCTCGCTAACTGTCTGTGAGGACTGTCCTGTGAACAGCACCCTGGCCTCTACCCATCAGATGCCACTAGCAGTGTAACAACCAAAAATGTCTCCGACATCACCTAATGTTCTGAGGGGTGGGGGGCAAAACCAACCCCAGTTGAGGGTCACTGATGCAGACGTTCAGAGTCGCACGTTGGCCCACCTTCCCAAATGCTCACGCACGGAGCCACATACCGTGGCAGGGACATTCAGGCTTACACAGAGTCACACAGAGACACAGGGCACTCAGAGACAGAGGGTTGTATCCAGTGTCACTTCCTCGGTCTTAGGAAAACAGAGGAAGAGCCCGGGGTGCGGTCCTCACACCACCACCCCGTTGTCTGTTTTTCCTGTGAGACTTTCCTACGCTTTGGACTTGAACTTCCCACATCCTACTTCCTTGAGTCTCATTGCTTAGCAGCATCAGGCCCCTGGGATCGGCCCCGACCCTGCCAAGGCCCGTAGGGACCTCTATCTCCAGTCCTTCGGGCAAGTGCTAAGAGGGTGAAGATGATTCTCGCAGTGCTGTTAACTTCCTGGAGGCTGGAACTCAGAAACCCACAGACTAGGTCACACACCTGGTCATCAGGCTCCTCACACAGTCTCAGAGTACACAGGGGTCACAGAGGGACTAGGGGAAGGAACCCACAAAAAGAGTTCTACCCTATTACTAAAAATCACAACACATAGGGCCACACGCCAGGAGCCTTCCGCACAGTCATGGAGTGCCACAGAAACAGCGCCATGCAAACCACCTCTCTCCTAGAGGTGCGTGACTGAACACAGCCACATACACAGGGTCACGCGCATCAGGCCGGTGCTCACCGTCACGTGCAGGGCTGCTAGGGCCTCATCTATGGCTGCCAGGTAGTCAGGCAGCAGGTCCAGGAGACAGGTGGCCAGAAAGACGCCCCCGGCAAAGCAGCTGACCAGGCTCAGGGCTTTCTGGCGGGAAGCTGGGCGAGGGTGAAGCACAGAGGGGAATGAGCAAATGAACCCCAACCCAAGCAATGGTCACCTTTTCCCCTCCTTGGGTCATCTTCCTCGGCCCCAGAGCCTTTCCCACCCCAGGCACCCGCGGCAGCAGGGGAAAGGAGGCTCACCCGAGCCTTCTGCGTGAGCTCCGGGCCGGCGCAGCACACAGATGGGCACCAGACTGCAGATGAGGGTGAGCACCAGCAGCAGCGCCAGGGCCCCCAACTTCACCTCCAGCCCCACTGGCATGAGGGGCTCCACGGCCGCTGCCTCGGGGCGCCACACTAGGAGCTCTGGCTCTCCCCAGGGCCCCATGGTGGCTGCGGCTGCTCCAGGGACTCTCAGACCTAAGAAGACAGGGTTGGGGGGATGGTCATGGTAGAAAAGATGGGGCCAAGAAAGGAGAAGGCTGGTCACTCGACTGCAGCCCCTTGGTGACCTTCCCTAACCCAGTGTGACTCATTCACTCCTGCACTGGGAACATGCTGCCTTCCCCTCAGACTTTATCCCTTCCAAGTGACTTATTCGGGGGCCCAGCAAGGGGGAAACTGAGGGGCGAGGACTGCGTGGGGATCTCATCATCCTTTCATCTGGAGCTCCTGGAGAACTAGGGAGCTGGGGTCCTGTAAGGAAAGTAGAGGCCCGGGCCCCGCTAGGAAGGAATGGATGAGGCTAAGGGGGTTCCGGGCTCTTGGCGAGATGTCGCGGGCAGCTTCGAGGACCACTCGCCCAGGGCGGGTTTGGGAGCCGGATCACTCTCCCGCTCCCGTTTCCCCGGCGCCATCCCCCCGAAAGCAGAGAGCGACCGCCTCAGGTCACGGGCTGGGACCGCGGGGTACATGACCAAAGAAGGGCCGCTAGGGGTCTGGGGTCCCGGGACAGGCTGACACGACCGAGGGCGGTGTCTGGAAGTCCAGGCTTCGGGAGGCGGGGCCCGAGGCCTCCAGCGTCCCGGGAAGCAGAAGAACGTCAGGGCCGGAACTCCGGCTCCCAGGCCGCGGGGGAGGCCTGGGCGTCCCACCCGGATCCCGCGGCAGGGAGCCCGCACTCACCTCGCGAGGGTCTCACTACATGGCA
>NW_006443131.1:2562330-2562656 GCF_000325575.1 Pteropus alecto | reverse complement strand
CGTGAGCTAGGACCAATCAGAGGCCGGCAGCGGGAGCTGGGCGGAGGTGGGCACGAGCGGGGGGTGCGCGCGAGCAAGAAAAGGGCCTGGGGACGGCATCCGGGAGCCGCGGGCCTGGGGCGCTCCGGCGCAGGTCTGGTAGTGGGGAGCTGGCCCGACAACAGAGTCCTTGGTCTTTTGGAGATTTTAAAAGAGGATGCTGGAAACTCCGCGGACAAGGTCAATGCCCCATATGCATCCCGTATTTCCAAGTCTTCCGCCCACTCCTGAGTGTATCTACCTGGTCTTGGCCAAAGTCTTTATCTCTTATTAGACCGTACAATCCC
>NW_006443131.1:2553470-2562302 GCF_000325575.1 Pteropus alecto | reverse complement strand
GCTTAGGACTGGCTTCCGTGCTCGGCTTCCTTCCTCAGCACCCACAAGAGAGAAAAAGAGACAAGGCAGATTGGAAAAGAATAGCAAAAAGAGGGCATTTCTCGAAAATCATCCCTTCCTGACTGCCAATGGCCTGAGCTAACTTCTGTGCGGCCTTCAGCTTTCTCGGAATGGGTACAGAAGGGGTGGGACCCAGCTCACGGGTTGCCGAAGCTCCGCCCTCAGTGAAAAGCTCCCAGCACACTCCAACTTACCATCCTTACTGTGCCTCGGACATCTGGCCTGGGTTCTCTCCAAACTCATCTCGAATTCTTCAACTCCTCTCTCTCCAGCCATGCTGACCTCCTTTCTGTTTTCTGTTCCTCGAATGTGCCAAGGTATTTTCAACGCGGGACCTTCGCTGTTTCCTTAACTTGGATTCTCTTGGGCCGCATGCAGTGTAACAACCCCGTGTTATCAGAATCCTCTTCTAGCCTCATGGGAGGGGAGGGTACAAAAGAGGAAGGTAAAGAAGGAGGGTCAGTCAGCCTACCCTTTTGCAAAGGTAAAATGGCCTGTTCGCCTAAAGAAGGACAGCGATGCCTCTGTTAAGGCTCTGGAAACGAAGGCCAGCAACTTCCTTGAGAAAAGGGGGAATGTGAGGACTTCTTGAGGGAGGTAGTCTAAGGAGAAAACAATCACAAAGAACGCTGAGATCAGGATGTACGTGAAATGAGTACTGGTGCCTGGCATGTAATAATAATTATTGCCGCTCCAAGCTCTTGATTAAAAGAAAAATTACTGTTAGAGGCAACTCCAGATTATTTAAGGGATTATGCATGCTATGGTTTGTGACGAATTGTATTTTCAAGATTATTGATAATTAGTAACATTAACAAGGAACTGTGAACTGGGAGCCAGGATGTCTGGGAACTAATGCCAGCTCTACCTTAATTTGGCGTGTGATCTTAGGTAAGTCATTTTCCTTCCTGGGAGCTTGGTAATTCGGGTGGAAGAGGGAAGGTAGATTAGCAGATGATACGAGAGTTTCCTTCCGGTTCTAACATTATGGAAGCTGAGTATATTTTCTATTCAATCGCCTCTGCACATGCAGCCTCAAGGAAGCCCTTTGAAACCTTTCTTGCTCTAGGAAAAATCTAAGCAAGGATGGCTCTGCTTTCCTTAGGTCTCTGCATCAATCTAGGAAGTCTGCTTTGTCTTTTTCACTACCTGAGCAAGATGCAGGGAGATGAGCAGAAAAGACAGAGTTGGGAAATTGGAGAAAGCTCCAGCAAGGTAGCTTAGTATAGTGCAGAGCATGTGGGCTCGGGCATCTAAATCTTGGTTCAGTGCTCGCTTCGCCAGCACATGTACTAAAATTGGAACGAAACAGAGGTTAGCATGGCCCTGTGCAAGGATGACATGCAAATTCGTGAAGCGTTCCATATTAAAAAAAAAAAATTCTTGGTTCAGCTACTTACAGAGTAATTTTGAGAAAGTTACTTCTCTGCCAGCTGAGTTGCTATGAGAATTTCATGAGTAATATGAAAATGCCTGAACACATAATACTCAGTAAGTACTAGATCCTGTTCCTGTCTTTACCCTCAGCCCATTTAAATTTTCGCGAGAATACCGGTTTGAATTCCAGATCCACACCCCAACCTTTTCTGCTTCATTCACCCAGCTACCCCTTATCTGAAGTACTGTTGGGGAGGCAGGCAGATGAAAATCATACCTGTATCAGTATAGCTTCATTATTTTATTTAAAGTGAATTCCAGGGTCATCGGTCATTAGACCAAAGCAAAAAATAAAAATAAAAAAATCCTGAGTTTCGATTGCTACATTCTAGTCATGGATCTTTGTCTCCTCTTCGGTAAAATTAGTAAAATGTTACCTGGCCTGTTTACCTCAGAGCTCTTGTGGATTGAAAGAGAGAACGAAGTTTATGAAAACATTTTTGTAAACTATACAAATACAGGACACATACTGTGGTGATAATACGCAAACAAGGCAAATTCCCACACCAAACCACCAAAACCCAATTTTGTAGCGTCTTGAGGGTTTCCAGATCCTCGTCCCTCCGTTAGTTAACAGTGCTGTGAGTGTGTATGGATAACTGCTGTCCTTCATCAGTAGCATAACGCAGATTACGGATTTGGACACCCCGAGATTGCTCAACTTTCTGCCTGCTGAGTCAAAATTCTGTCACTTCAGTCGGGTCAACAGGTTATTTACTTCCCGCCTGAGTAATAACCTGAGCTTCCGAGTCACATGGCAAGCGAAACGGAACCGAATTGCTACTACCCGCACTCTCGGAACTTTTTCCCCTTCTCTGCAATTCGTCTCGGGCTCTTGCCCGCCCTCTGGTCCCGCGGAAGCCAATCACCGCGGAGTAAATCAGTGCCCCGGCTCCATTGGCTCGCTCTTTCTGGGACAGCTTATTCTGGCCAGTTACAGCGGAGCCGGCCTCGAGAGGGTAACTCCATTGGCTCAATGCCCTGCCCGTCAAAACAGCTACGTCTTCAGCTTCCAATCAGACTCGAAGGTGGGCAGAGCGCCCCCACGTTGGGGGTGGGAGCGCCTCCGTCAATCTCCCGCAGTCCTGCCGACGTTTTCCCTTTGTTTTCCACAGGGTTACGGTCTCACTTTCGTGAAATTGATGGCCGGAGCACAGGCACTCCAGCGTCCTGTGCTCCAGTCCCAGCCATCTCTGTCCTTCCCTGAGGAGACACCAAACCCTCAGGAAGCTCTGCTTTCGTTAGGAGAAACTGAGGCAGAAGGGGCGAGGCTGTCTGTTTTCCTCGAATCTGGATGCTCAGCCTTTTAACTCCCTGCTTCCAGATTCAGCGCCCCTACGGCGGCTCCCGGCTAGGTGCAACCCACTTTCCTAGTGCAAGGCCGGGGGCGGGGTTTGGCTGGGCAGGTCCAGGATGCAAGATCCTGGAGGGAAGAAAAGGTGTAGTGTTTGGGGCGGTCAGCGGGCTCGGCTGGCTGGCTTGGCAGGGCTGGGCTCCTCGGAACAGGTAATACCCCGGGGGCCTGTTCGCCTGAACCGCAGAGATAAGGCCCTAGGCGACATCTCCGGGTGACAGGTGAGGGGCTGTGCAGGTGAGGAAGGGGGATAATGGAAGAGGGAGTGAGAGGACCCCAGGAGCTGTGTGCGTGTGTGTGCGCGTGCGCGTGCACTGGGGGCAGCCATCATCTTCCTGCAACTCCCCCGCAACACCTGCCTCCCTGCAGGATGGATTTCGGAACCCCCGACCTTCTGGATGTGTGGCTGGAGCCCCCAGAGGATGTCTTCTCAACAGGATCCTTTCTGGAGCTGGGACTCCACTGTCCACCTCCAGAGGCCCCAGTGACCAGGCTGCAAGAACAGGGGCTGCAAGGCTGGGAGTCCACGGGGGGCCGTGGCCGTGTGAGTGATGCATGGAAGTGGGGTGGGTTGAGACCCCGCTCTGATAAGAAGCCCAAGCGGCTTCAGCCTACACTTGGAGAGTGGTCTGAAGACAGTGCCCCTAAAATAGACATAAACTGTACCTATCCCCACGTCCAAGGGCCCATGGTAATGAAACCGAAGCTCCAGGACCGGGGCGCGATGTCGGAAGGACGTGCAGAATTCCTCCCCGTACGCACACCCTCTTCTAATGTAGGGCCTTCAGGAGAGTGAGCCTGAAGATCTCCCGAAGCTTTGCATTGACCCCAATGAAGTGTACTGCTCGGAAGCATCTCCTGGCAGTGACAGTGGACTCTCCGAGGACCCTGGTCGCCCAGACAGTCCACCTGCCCCCAAGGCACCCAGTTCCCCTGCCCTCTACGAGGTCATCTATGAGGCAGGGGCCCTGGAGAGGATGCAAGGGGAAGCCAGGCCAGCCGTAGGGCTCATCTCTATCCAGCTAGGTCAGTTGTGTTCTGTGGGAAGGGGACAATGGCCCTTCAGACCCAGCCCTAGCTCCAGGGCGAAGGGGCTTTCCCCAGCCCGTGGCGTGCACCCTCCATCTCTTCTCCCAGCCACCTGTGTCTCCGTCAGATCAGTGGAGCCCCCCATTTATGGTGCCCGATGCCTGCGTGGTCAGCGAGCTGCCCCTTGACGCCCGTGTCCACCTCCTGCCCCCAGCTGGCGCTGTTAGCCCAGTGCCTCCTTCCACCCTGGTGAGTCTTGGAGTTGGCCGGCCGCAGTCCTCCCTGATACACACGTATGTACCCACACGGATGGGGGCAGTGGAGGAGAAAACATGGCGAACTGTCTCTGCCCTAATAAGTTTTGTGGCCTCAGGCCAGAAGGCCAGAGAGACATGGGCAATTTAAGAACAGTAAAGGACAAAGGGGACACTGCCCTTGGTGGTAAGGTACTCAGAGAAAGTGGGGTGAGGGAATCTGGGGATGGGGCTCAGGAGAAAGCCTGGACCTGTGTGTCGTTTGCCCAGCCAGGGCCATTGTCTCAGCCTCTGGTCAGGACATGGAAATGGGACAGGCTGCCTGGGAATCCAACTGGTTACTGGGCACAGGGTGTTAAGAGAAGCAGTTATTTCCACTGGAATAACTGTCCAATAGGCACCCATTGCCTGCGGCAGCGAGTAGCGTGTCAGACGCCTTCCCCAGGCTGGCTGGGCTGGTTCCTCCAGTGGTGGTGATGAGGGGAACTGTCCCCTTGTCCCGGACAGAACTCCTCGTGTGCAAATAGCCTCCCTGCAAATCTGTGGTTGAAGCTGGGACCAGAAGCGAGCCTCGCACCTTAGAATCTTGGGCTGAGGGGCCTTACAGAGTCTGATGCCTCTACACTCCAGTGTGCATTGCAAACACTGGAAAATCTGGTTTTTAACCAAAACCCTCTAGGCCTCATTGTCAGGGATTTTGATTAGGTGGGTTGGGAGGGACACCCTTTCACAGTTCCACCAAATCGTCACAGCACGGGGGAAAGCAGAGACAGAAGAGATGGTTTAGTTAAAAGCCTAAGACTATCAGGAGGCAAAATCAAAAGCAAATTCTTCTGAAGTCACGAGTGAAACAAATCTTCCAAAAAGCACCATTAGAAAGGCAAGTCACTCAGCTGACGGGAACACGACACTTTTCTGTCCTCCCCACATATTTTCATAGGAGAAGTTGATCAGTCTGGTTGCCCTCAGGGAGAATGAGACACTGTCCCAGGTGGCTTGCTGTGGGTGACAGGTGACTGGATACTACGCTCTGCAAACAAAAGAAATGGCTCAAAGTGAACCATTGCCTGCTGCGAGATTAGCAAACCGTACCTTAGCGAGTTACTCCACGTCCCTCCAGATACCCCTGAGGTTCAGGGACGTGCGGGACAGAACGGGCCCTCTCTAGCTTGCTCAGGGTGCTGAGGTCCAGAGTCTGGACAAAGGAGATGACAAAACCAGTTCCTCTCTCCCCTCTCGGCCTCCAGAGGCCCCAGTGGCATGACCCAGAGCCTGAATCCAGGTCCCTGCCCTCACCTCATGCCCTGGTCAGGTACCCCTCAGTGCACACGGGACCCACTCTCTAGAAGGCCTGTGGGGGAGCACCTGGGTGCTGGAAACGGGATGACCCTCTTCCCGCGCATCTTCTGTCCCCCGCCAGCTGTCCTGTCAAGCCTTGTTCCTGACGGATGAGGAGAAGCGTCTGCTGGGGCAGGAAGGGGTCTCCCTGCCCTCTCACCTGCCCCTCACCAAGGTAACGCGCTTCCCCAGATGGCATCCCAACCCGGCGGCCCCTCCGTGGCCTCTGAGGGGCCAGGATCTCTGGGAAGTGGGAGAAGGCGGGGTTAGGGGCCCGGGGCTGACACACTCTGGGCCCCCAGGCAGAGGAGAGGGTCCTCAAGAAGGTCCGGAGGAAAATCCGGAACAAGCAGTCGGCCCAGGACAGTCGGCGGCGGAAGAAGGAGTATATCGATGGACTGGAGAGCAGGTGTGTTGGGCTCCCGGTTCTGGCTTCCTGCGGGCCAGCCTGGGGCCCGCTTCCTCACCAAGGCGGGCCAGGCCAGGGACGCGGGATGGCAGAACCTCGTGCCACCTCTCCGCACCCCCTAGGGTGGCTGCCTGTTCTGTACAGAACCAGGAACTACAGAAGAAAGTCCAGGAGCTGGAGAGGCACAACATGTGAGTGAAAGCACCGCATGTGGGCTGGGGGCGGGGGCTGCACACGCCCCTGAGCAGACCCAACGCTCCCATCCTCCTTCCCCAGCTCCCTGGTGACTCAGCTCCGCCAGCTGCAGATGCTTATGACTCAGACTTCCAACAAAGCCGCCCAGACCAGCACCTGCGTTCTGGTACCAGCAGTCCAGTCCCGACTCCCCCCACCTCCTCCACCTGCCACTTCCATCCCGCGCCCCCTCCCAGGCGGAACCCATCTTCCCTCATGACCCCTCTATGCACTCTGCCCTCTGATCCGCTCCATTGTCCCCATAGCCCAAGCATCTTCTTGCTTCCTCCCAGATCCTACTTTTCTCCCTGGCTCTCATCATCCTGCCCAGTCTCAGCCCCTTTCAAGGTCTCCCAGAAGCCAGGCCAAAGGATTACCAGCCTCGCGGAGGTGAGGGGCAGGGCCGGGAAGGGGTGGGAGGGAGGGCCCATCTGGTCCAGGATCCCCCACCTAAGCGAGTGCCCTACTACTGCCCTCTTTCCTTCACCCCACAGTGATTTCCAGGAATATCCTGACTCACAAGGACATGATGGAGAATCAGGAGACCCCAGTGGCAGAGTCCAGATTGGGGGGGCCCCCTGGGGCCAAGGGTGCCAATGGCTCAACAAGGACACTGCTGGAGAAGATGGGAGGGAAGACAGGCCCCGGTGGGCACGTCAGAACCTCTGTGCACGCAGATGAGATGTGAGCTGGGCACTTCCCGCTCACACCTAGCCGGGGGAGGGGCCCAGGGCTCCCTGCGGCTCCGCTTCCCCTGGGATTCCTCCTCGGGGTCCTTTGGCCTCGGGGGTCTGAATCACCTCAGGATGCTCTAGATGTGTGCGCCCAGAGGCCCGGTGTGCGTGTCGGGGCCACCGCAAACACGTTTATGTATCTGTGATTTTATTTCTTCTTTGCAGATAGGGTTGAGGGGAAACAAATTTTTGCTAAGAAACAAATTTTTTCTTTCCTTTTTTTTTTTTTTTTGCTGAAATCATACCCCGGGAGTTTTAAATAAACTTTTTTTCTTTTTGGCTGAAATCGTACCCCAGGTACTTGGTAAACCGGGCCTAATGTAGCCACCCCTGTCCCCCTCTACTCCATGACTTCCTGCCCCCAAACCAAGTTACAGTAGGGAAGGAAACTGCTTTGCTCTTTTTATTCTGCTCATTAATGATCCAGACGAGGAAGATGCCACCACAAAGTTCCAAAAACCCGGGGCACAATCAGTCCATTCCACTTTCTGTGTCTCAGACCCATGTAAAAGGGTAGAAGGGAGCTATATAGACTCGATTTGCTTCCGGACCTTTTCTAGAGCTTTTCTGTCCAGCTGTCGCTGACGAATGATGACAAGGCAAGCAAACACCAAGGCCACACTCACAACGGCCCCTTCAAACTTCCAGAATAAGTGCTGTTCCATCAGCGCTGAGCGGCAGCTGAGGGCGGGAAGAAACAGTTATTCCCAGGGAAGGCCAGAAAGGCTGTCCTGGACCAGCCCAACCGAGACCCATCCGAGGAGAAGAGAGGAAGCCAGAGTCAGTCTCCCAGTGTGTTTACAGTGTACAGTGCATAACTGCCACGCAAAGGTACCACTGAATTTGTTTTCTGGAGAGACAGCAGAGCTGGTATTAACCAATCTCACTGGCGAGAGAACATGGCCAATGACATAGCACTGAGGCGGAGACCTGGGTTCCTCGTCCACTAGGTCCTGCTCCCTCCAGACCATGAGGAGGAGGTGGGACTATCTCCCCAAGGTCAGGGGAGCCAAGGAGGCGAGCTAGGAGGTTTCAGGAGAGAAACAGCACTTGCCTTCTGAACTCACTCCTCTTGGAGGAGCTGCAGGTGATCTTCTGCACATACCCCGTGGAGCCACACTCGGGGCTGGCTTTCTGCCAGGAGAAAAGGACCCAAGAGCCTGTTACGGAGGGGCCGCGCCAGGCGGAAACCGCCGTTCAGAAAGAGCGGGTGCTGTGGCCCAGAGATGTCACGCCACAGAACTAACCAAGAGTGCTGATGAGGATGGGGAGGTGGTGGTTGCTTGACTGGGATCATGTGTTAGAAAGAATACTTCAGGGGCCATAGTCTAGGAGAGGCGGGGACAGGCTCCAGAGCCGGCTGGATTAAAAATGAACAGGGCACGGTTATTAGCTGAATGCTGCCATGAACTTGAAAAGAAAAGGGTGTATTCTCGGGGGAAGACAAGTTCAGGACATAGACTGCAAAGAAAAAGACGAAAAGACAACACAAAGGTATACTTAGCAAGATACAGTAAAAACAAAAACAAAAACAAAAACAAAACCATACTCACCGCCTGGAAATTAGAGCACGGGGCACAGTCTTCTGTCACCACGAACTCTTCCACCTGCCAGCACGGCAAATTCGCGGTGCTCACTGAAAGATAAACGCCAGCCCCGGACCTCATTCGCAACCATTCCTCCCAAAGGTTCTGCCCGCCCGACCCCCCAGCACACCTCCGCGCCCCGTCCCACGTGCTGCCGCCCTTCTCGGCTGTGCTCTCTGCGGACAGGAGGGTGTCGACACAAAACGAAACACGCAGACCGCCACCCACCTGACTGCTTGTCCTCCCGCACCGGGGCCTCGGCTTGGCTGGTGAGGGGGAGAGGGGGCAAGAGTCAGAAGCCAGAAAGCAGGGCAGCCCCCCGTTCCCGGGGGCAAGGGCCGGCCGACCCCGGGTCCCCCAATTACCAGAGCTGCAAGGCGAAAGCGC
Organism: Pteropus alecto; assembly: GCF_000325575.1. Lineage (NCBI taxonomy): Eukaryota > Metazoa > Chordata > Mammalia > Chiroptera > Pteropodidae > Pteropus > Pteropus alecto. Next base: position 2,553,480 of record NW_006443131.1, on the reverse strand, counting down.
ACCCAGCAGA
>NW_006443131.1:2549652-2553115 GCF_000325575.1 Pteropus alecto | reverse complement strand
GGTGCCCGCTGGGCCTTGTAGTCCCGCGGCTCCCCGGCCCGCTCCCTGCCTCCGCGTCCCCGGGTCTCGCGCGAATGGAGGCGGTGGGTCCCGGGTTCTCGGTTGCCTGTCCCCCGGCTGTCGCCTGTCTGCCCCCCTGGGCGAAGTGAGCAGCGGGACGGAGAAAGGAACCCGCCCTCGCCCTCTCAGGACTTTGCCCCTCCCTTGAACCCTGGGACTCACCACCAAGCCTCAGCCTTCCCGTCCCTCGCGCATCCCATCCTTCCCGCCGGACGGTCCAGCCGAGAGGCCCGGCCGATGGTCCAGGGCCTTTCTCCTCCCTCTAGGAGCAGGGCTACCGGGACCCCGGAAGACGCGAAGCCTCTCCCCACCTCCGGGCCCCCGCTCAGCCCTAGTCAGATGTCACCTTCTCCCGTGTTGACTGAGTTACTCCCCACAACTGCCCTTGAACAGCCGCCTCAAAGGTCCTCAGCTGTCCCTTGCTCCCGCACGAAGGCACAGCCATTACTGCAAGGTGGTGAGCCTGACATTTGTCCCAGGTGTGGCGTTCGGCTTCAGATGCTTGTTGGCTACATGGCTTGAGGACGGAATCTAGCTCTCAGTGTTCTGTGCATTTTTTAAGGGTTTTTTTCATTGAGACACAAACGAAATGTGTATGAAAAAAACTTAAATGTATTGCCTCATATTTCTATTACAGTTTTTGAATTCGAAATTTAGCTCATTTTGATCCTCAGCAATCCTGAGGAGTCAGAGTGGGTGTTACCCGTTTTAAGAGTAAGCGCAGAGTGTGGGTGACTTGCCCAAGGTCCCCCAGCCAGTGAGTGCCACAGCTGAGGCTTGAGGCCACACTTTCAACACCCAGGCCAAAGATTTTGGCCAGCTTCCCATCCCCGCGGAGTTAAACCTTTACATATGTCCAGGATTGAGGCCACCTGCCCGGAACTTTGGGTTCATCCCCTTCTGTCTGGTAGTAGTCACTGTCCTAATTCTGCCAGAATTTTCCTCCTAGATCTACATATATGTATGTCTGGAGCCTCCCAGACAACTGCACCATGTGAGTTTTCTCAGATGCTCAGAAGATAGATAGGAGGTACTTAGAGTAAACTTTACATAAATATATGCACTATTAATACTCTGTTTGTTAATAACTAGTCTTTGGCTAGAAAGACTTGTCGGAGGAGCACACACAGCAGAGTTAAGAAAAAAGTATGGGGATCTTATCACAAGGTTATCCCCATACTTTTTCCTGCTAACTCTGCTCCACAGTCTCCCCCACCCCCAAGTCTTTCTAGCCTAGAGGCCCCAGCTGCTCCCCCGCCCCCACAGCCCTAAAGACTAGCACTTCAGTTCGGAATTCACAGCATATCTGATGCTACATCCCAGAAGTTCTGCCTTAAAACCAGCTTCCGAGGAGCAGGAACTACCAGGCTGTGGAAAGATCATTGTGTGAGAGTTGGAAACGAAATCCTGGAGAAGGCCGAGCTTTAATTTTGCGTTTTCCTCTACTTATTCGTGTGTCAGTAGTCGTATGTTACAGAAGGTAGGGTGTGGGTTTTTCCCCAGTCGTTTTTAGCTATCACAAAAGTTTGGGCTGAGATCTTGTATTCTGTGACTCCCTACCCAACCCCACCACGTCTCACCACAAAGCTTGGCAGATCTCACTTCCAACAGCCACACCAAATAATGACGAGGGGCCCTGTGCTGAAACTGAATTTTAAGATAATCTGTTCTGGGGTAGTCCGTCTTCCTCGGATTCACAACATGCAAGTCTTTCTTCAGCTCTTGAGGAAATTAAACTTGCCGGGCAGTTGACTACGGAGCTCGAACATAAGCCACAGGGAAGGATGTTACCCCATCGAAGCTTAGATACCTAATCCATTTATCGATCTATTTTCCACGTTTATCAAATTAATTCCAAGTTTCTCCACCCCCAGCACTGTCAGACTTTTTCCTGAATGTCGTCTTTTATCAAAAGAAGCGGCAGCACAAAAAAGGCTTTGCTGCTGACCGGAGGCGTGTGCCATCCACATCCACCTGCAGGCTCGGGGACTTCGTAAGTGCCTTGATCATCACATCCTTGAATAAAACTTCTAGCAGAATTTTGTCTAAGTCCATCTGACATTTTCATTACCCGATAAAAGATCAAATGTGTGAGACGTTGCTTAAAAAGTATTGTGTAAGAGTGCAGGGGGCTATGTATACTTAAGGAGGCTGTGTCTCAAGCCTGAGTTTTTCGGGGGTGGTTCTTTGGCCTCTTTGTAATTCAGGAGTTAGTGGCTGTTTCTGCTAAAATTTGCTTGTTCCTCATAAGACCACCCAAAGGTTGGTTATGTTAACTTGACCACTGCTTGGCACACAGTAGATGCTCAACAAATATTTATGAATAAATGATAAAAACTGATGATAATGCCTACCGGCTCCCTAAAGGGATGGCTGGCAGAGTCCGAGATGCTCGCAAACATCACTGAGTAACACACTAGGCCCTGTCATTTCCCTCAGGCTACAGCTGTCACTCCCCTGGGGAGGCCTCAAAAAGCGTCCTTTTTAAAAAAAAAAGAAAAAATCCTTCTGGAATTTCCCAGACAAGGCTCTGCCCACAGTGGTCCTCCAGCCCCATGACAGGGCGAGCATGTCCACACCCTCTGCCCCTCACTGTTTTCCTGCTGGGGAAGGGGGAGGTGTCGGACTGGTCCCGGCTCCCCGGACACCCGGCCAGACAAGGCGGCCCGACACCTCAAGGCAGGGGTCGGGTCTGAGTAGAAAGCAATCTGACAATAACGAACGCTACCCAAACCAGGGACGTCTGTGCAGATGGTGGCCTTTAATGCTGAGACCATGCAGAGTGACAGGATAGGACCGAACCCTCAGAGGGCGGTACTGACCAGCCTCTCATGGGACCCTCAAACCTGCCGGGTACCAGAATCAGCCATTTGTCCACATCCGGCTTTGCCCCGGGCACCCGGGCAGGCCTGAGGCCCAGGGCCGCCCTCCCGCGCCCTCTCTCCCCACCTCCCCTCACCTCCTCCCTCTTCCTGCGTCCTTCCCCTCTGGCTTCTCCCCCCTCCGTTCTGCCTCCTTTCCGTCTCTCCTCGTTCCTTCGCCTTCCTCCTTTCTTCTCCATTTTCCCTCCGCTCGCTCACCTCGTATCCATCTCTACCCCTCCAGGCCCCGCCTGCCTGCCCCCCAGCCCCTCGGCCCTGCCCCCGTCAGGCTCAGCCTCCAGGCTTGGGGCGGGGAGGCCACCAGGCGTCCTCAGCCCAGGGAGCACTTGGCGTTCTTCTTGTCACCGGTTTTCAGGTCGGCGCTGGGGGGCTTGCCGCTGTTTCCCTGGAGGCAGAAAGGGGGTGCGGGTCGGGGCGAGGACGGCTGGCGGGGGTCTCAGGCCGTTCACTGTCGGAGGGGCGCGGGACCCATCCTCTCGGGAGGCTTCGCGCGGCTCCCCTCAGCGCCCCCCTCAGCCCGG
>NW_006443131.1:2546344-2549622 GCF_000325575.1 Pteropus alecto | reverse complement strand
GAGTAAGATGTCCCGGGCCAGGGAGCTGAAGGCCTGACGGGAGCGGGGCGGTCAGGTCGGCCCGCCGGGCGCCATCTCCCTCCCGGGGCCGGGGGCCGGGGTCGGGGTACCTCACCTCGTCCACATTCATGCTGGATTTGGCGCTCGTCTCAAAAAATCGGATTCCGTGCTCCCGGGCCAGCTGTCGGGGGAGCGGGAAGAAGGTTGGGAAAAGGGCGGGTGCCCCGAGCGCTCCGCCGGGCCCGCCCCGGAGCCTCGCCCGCCGACCCCGACCCTGACCTTGTCCGCCTGCTCCCCAGGCACCTTCCTCTTGGCCTCCATGTCGCTCTTGTTTCCCAGCAGCAGGCGCTCCACCCCGGCCGAGGCATTCTGGGAGCAAGGAGGCCGCCGCTCAGGCCTCAGGCCGGGCCCGCGCCTCTTCCCGCCCCGCCGTCCTCCCGGGCCTCCCCTCACCTCCTTGATGCTCTTCATCCAGTTCTGGATGTTCTCGAAGGATTTCTCATCCGTGATGTCATACACCAGGATGATGCCCTGGGGGACGGCAGAGCTGGCAATGGAGCCTGGGGCCACACTCCTGTCTAGGTCTCCCACTGTCCCCCAAGTGACCCTGCAAGTTTTATCCACGAGTCAAACGGCCAGGCCTTGCGGGGCCCCCTGCGGCCCACGCGGGCACCCCCACTTCCCCTGCCCGAGCCCCTGCCTCTCTGTACGCAGAGCCCCCGTGTCGCCTCGGCCCTCGGCCCTCCCGCGCCCGCAGGCGCGCTTCTCACCATGGCTCCCCGGTAGTAGGCAGTAGTTATCGTCTTGAATCGCTCTTGGCCAGCTGTGTCCCTGAGGAGGTGGAACGTTTCATGGGGTGGGACACAGGGAAGGGCTCCCCAAAGCGAGAACTGCCCCGGCCCCCGCCAGCTAAGAATTCAGCTTTGCAACGCGATGGGGCTGAAAGGCACAGAGTCGGGACACAGTGGAGGAGGATGACAGACAGACAGACAGGCTGATCCCGGCCGGCGACAGAGGCCGAAGCCACGAGACCTCCCGGCTCATTCTCTGGGCGCCCGCTCCGCGCCAAGCACTGCGTACGTGTCATTTTACATGTGTGTGTGTCATGGCGTCGCATCCTCACCCCATGCCTGGGAGACATGTTTTATCGTCCCTATTTTACAAATGGGGAAACAGATTTGGGGAGGCGAAATGACTAACGAAGGTCATGCCGTGACAGAACCAGAATCGAACCAGTCTGTTCGTGTCCGTGGGACCCTCATGCCACCACGAAGCCTGGTTCCCCGTAAACACCTTCGGCTTCCCCGCGACAGCCACGTCAAACCTCCGCACTCGGCTTTCTGGGCTCCCCATGGTTTAGAGAGAGCATCAGACTTAGAACCAAGTCTCAAGCCGGCTACTCGCTGTTTAGCTGTTCGGAGCCTGTTTCCACATCGGAGCTGAACACGCGTTTGCCGTCCGGCTCAGAGGGAGCTCCGGGGCCGGGAGAGGCGAGAGTGACCGAAGAAGCTGAAAACAGTCGAGCGAACAGGAAGGGAGATGGAAGGACATCTGAGTGAAGTGACGGAAATGATTCCAAGTGCCGGGGAAAAAGCCACGGGGAAAAGGAGAGAGATGAAGCCAAACAGGGGGAAGGGGCCGTGGGGGGCAGACGAGGAGTCCGGCGGGGAGCCCCGGGGGCCACTCACCAGACCTGCAGCTTGATCTTCTTCCCCTCTATGTCCACAGTGCGGATCTTGAAATCGATGCCTGGGGGCGGAGAGTGTGCGCTGAAGCTGAGGCGCGAAGGCGTGTGTGAAGGCGTGTGCGAAGGCGTGTGCGTGCACGAGTGTGAGGTGGGACACGGGAAAGGAGCGGCAACATCGCCGGAGGTGTGAAGCTAGAGGGATGTTCTCGAGACCGTATTTGTAGAGCAGGCGTATTGTTTTTACTCAGATCTTACGGGTTTTGCGGGGGAGAAGGCGATGACGATGCTGCGGGAGGCTTACGGCCCCGAAGGCGCCCCTTGGGTCCGAGCAGCCTTGCCAACTCAGCCTATCTCCTCCAAAACATTACTTTCAGATTCCTTTTCCCTTCTGTTTTCCCAGAACCCTCCTCTCTGGGCACCCACCCATCCGCCTGGCCCTATAGGGTCAAGCGTGAGGAGAAAGGTAGCTGAGGCCAGTCCACGTGGATTCACTGGTCGTAGGCCAGCCTTGGAACCAAGAAAGGCCGAGGAGAAGGAAGATCCTCCTGAGACTGAACTAGGAACGAGGGGCATTTTCCCTTCCCCTTTCTAACCAGAATTGTCTTGAGACTCTCCTTGTCTTATTTTCCAGACCAGAGGAGATGAAGAAAGATGAGGGGGGAGGGGGGGCGCTGCTCTTCGTGGAAACTTGGACACCTCCTCCAGCCTGCTGGGAGGCCTAGGGAGGAGGCTGAGTCACCAGGCTGACTCAGAGACCCCAAAAGTCCCCTCGTTCCCACCTTCTTCACCAGGCTGCCTTCCCATTCATGACTGCAGTCCTTGGGCCACCCTCGAGCAAACCTGGCCACTCTGTCCCACCCTCCCCTGGGCCCTGTTAAGTGGAGGGGCAGGGAGACTGAGAAGTGTGAAAATGTGGGGATGCAGCGGGAAACTGAAACTGTGGGAAGGGGGGAGGTGAGCCGGGAGGCGGATGATACGGGAGACGGAATACAGGAAATGCGGAATGGGCCCTGGGTTCCCGGTGAACGGGTTTGGGGGACGGTGGATCTGGGAGATGAGGAGGAAGGAGGGTACCGAGGAAACCAAGGGCTGGCAGACGGAGGACTCACCTGGAGGCTGCGGAGAGGTTAGGGGTTTGGGTACCAACCAGACACGTGTGGGGGATGGGTCTGAGACAGGGGCTGAGGGGCTGGAGTTTCTTGGGAGCCTCGCTCTAGGGGGGCGGAAAGGTGGGGCCACTAGGGCTCCGGTGCCTGGGCTGAGGGTGTCGGGGAGTCGGGGGTCTGGGCTATGGCCAGTGGGCTCACCGATGGTGGAGATGTAAGTGTTGTTGAAGTTGTCCTCTGCAAAGCGAATGATCAGACAAGTCTTGCCCACCCCCGAGTCCCCGATCAGCAGCAACTTGAAGAGGTGGTCGTAGGCTTTGGCCATGGCGGACACTGGGGGAGCCGGGGGAGGGGCGGGGAAGCGCCGGGCACCGGCGGGCGGGATTGGAGGGCTGGCAAGCAGAGCCTCCGGGAGCCTAGGCCAGGAAGTTTTCCTCGCTCCCCGCCCAGGCTCCGGGAAGGAGAGGCGGCCCGCCGGGGCCCCC
>NW_006443131.1:2525951-2546291 GCF_000325575.1 Pteropus alecto | reverse complement strand
GCCGGCCTGCCGTCCTCCCGGCGCCCAGGCCCAGGCCGGCCTGCCTCCCGCCTCGTGTCCCACGGCGTGCTGCTGCGATCACCGCCCTCCACCTTTGACCTCGTTTTTCCAGTCTGAGGCCAGAGGCTGGAGCGAGGGGAAGTAGACGTCTAACCGAGATGACCGGGGCGGAAGGAATTTCGGAGGAATTAGAAGGGGAAAGTTTGGGGGAATGAAGGTGACGGCGGGGATGGCGCTGAGCGTTGGCAGAAGTTGGGGGCCGACTTTTGGAAGGGCCATTCAGGGAAGACAGACCCCGGGGGCGGTTCCAGGGTTCCGGTGTGAGTGTTCCAAGCCCTTAGTTCTACACTCCCAACAACTTTTGAAAAAAGCGGGACGCCCCGGGAGTGCGGGGTTATTCGTTGCGTCAGTCTGCCCCCTGGTGGAGCAGAGTGAAAATTAACGTTCCCGATACCGCGATTGGGCCCCGCCCCGGCCCCACACACACACACACACACGCACACGCACACACGCACACGCACACACGCGCACACAATGCCACGCAGACACACCCAGACCTTCAGTTGGAACGGTCTTCCTTCTGGGAGCCCAGCTCAGAAAGGCAGAGGTAGGGACTACACCTGTCTGGTCTCACTCTGCGGAGAAGATGTGGCTCATTTAACAGCCGAGGCCGGGTTCCTGACACCCCACTGAACGGCTGTGGGTGCGTAGCCTTGACAACCAGGAAACTGAAGTACAGCGAACGTGGCTATAAAGAAATGTTTATCTTGGCCTTTGGAAAAACTTATTCAGAATGTCTGCTTTTCTAACGGGGTCAGAAGAATCCTCCTTGTGTAAAGAGAGTGCACTGGTTGTGAGAAAGTATCTTTTGTCACGTCACATCTTTGTCCCCTTTCTCAACACAAGGTAATCCCATTTTGTGCATTGTCCCACCTCCCAGAGTGTGTTCAAGCTGCATCACAAATCTCGAGTCTTCCCTCTTTCTCCTCACTGGCCCAGCCATTTCTCACAAGTCCTTTTAGTTACCGTTCAATTTTTACGGCTTATTCCGATAAAAATCCATCAGTTCTTCTCATCTTATTTTGCCTGGAACTGGACTGTTGGTTCCTTGCGATTTGTTATTCTTGCCTGCTTCTCTAAAACGGGCTCGTGCGGGTGTACCCCGCCTTCGCTGGAACCTCGGCAGCCCGGCAGTGCTCGCCCACAGCCCATTCTGGCCTTGGGGTTCACGCTCACGAGCTCTTCCCTAGGGCGCGTTCCCCCCAGATTGTTGCATGATTGACTCCTTGTCTTTGAGATTTCAGCTTAAATGTCACTTCCTCAGAGGTTTGACCAGTCCGTCAGTGGAACCAGTTTTTTGTGTTTTTTTTTAAATTAAAACAATTTTTTTTTTCAATCACAGTTGACAAACCGGAATCAGTTCTTACTGGCTTATGAGAACAGATTGTGCATGTCTCTTACCAACTCCGGGCTTAATGATGTCACATTGGTAGTTTGGAACCGTTGCCACGTTGGGAATATTTGCACCCCTGAAATTAGCAAAGGCAACAAAATGAGGGCGCTCCCCGACAGAGCCGGTGGTGGCGCGCTCGCGGGCTCCCCCGCCACTGGCGGCACTCTCGGGCCCTGCCCTCCATTTCCTCTGGAATTAACCATATTCCAGGTGCCATCTGGGGCATCTTCATTCCTCCTTCATGACAGACACTCCAAACCTTTGGTTATTATTGCAGAAGGTGCTTTAGTCTTCACTTTCCCTTTCTTCTCCTTCCGTCAAAGGTGTCAGTGCCGCCAAGGTTAGAAGTCGTGGAAACGCAGTGCTGGGGAAAACGCGGGGAAAGGATGCGGGCGTAAACTGGCACGGACTTCTCGAAGGCGTCTAGTAGTACTTCGGACCATTTATGTGGCTTCTCTGTGCATCACTTTCCTAATCTGTAAAATGTGCATAATAATAGTGTCGACCTGTTAGAAGGACGCAGCGAGTCAGCGCTACGGGGGTGATGTAATCATTATTAGACGGAAGGGTCGAAGGAGACAGTCAATTTAACAACTCTAGTAGTAGGCTGGGGATGGGGGAAATAAGAGGACTTCACTTTTTTACATTTACATTTCTGAATTGTTTAAAATGGGCAAACTAACCCAACCGAAAATTCGTAAAGAAATTTCAGAAGTCCGGACACTGCTCGGCCGGGCTGTCTTCCTCAGCGGTTCCTATTTGCTCGGCTCTAACTGTCAAAGTGGCCACTCATCCCTTGGAAGGGAGCAGACGCTCACCTCTGTCAGAGAGCCCGCTCACTCAACATGGCACGCATGTGTCACGACTACTGTTGACAGACCTTCCTAAAATGGCGGCCCCTCCTCGCCTCACCGCGAGCGGGCCGTGAGCGAATGACCTTCCCAACATGGCGGCAGTCGGCCCTGACGTCACTTCCGAAGGGACGGCGGATATAAGGGCCAGGATTTCCGCTCTCGCTCCTTTCCGGCGGTGACGACCTCCTCACGAGAACATGCCTGTGAGTTCCTCGCGGCAGGTTTCGGCGCAGCTCTCGCCGGCCGCCCGCCCGCTGCCCTCACGCTGATTTCGGGGCGCATAGGGCCCTCGCGTGCCCTCCGCACTTCCGGGGACACCAACGGCGGGGGCCGCGGGGCTCTGCGCGGACGGGAGCGGAGCGGAGATAAGATGGCGGCCCAGCTGCGCAGACGCCGGGGCGGCCGGGGGCGAGCCCTCCCCGGGGTGCGGCCGCGGGGCTGGTTTCCTTCGCCGCCTTGGTCTCTCAATCTGCATTTCTGCCTCTCGTAGCTCGCCAAGGACCTCCTCCACCCCTCTCCGGAAGAGGAGAAGAGGAAACACAAGAAGAAGCGCCTGGTGCAGAGCCCCAACTCCTACTTCATGGACGTGAAGTGCCCAGGTGAGGCGGCAGCTCGCCCCACCGGGGCGCAGTGGGCCCGAGACCGGGCCAGGTGTAGTGTGAGCCGTGCCGGACCCTGGAAGCAGCCCCGACGCTTTAAAACTGGAGCGTACGGGACGGGTTCAGTTTTGCATTTTAGGAGGAGTGATCGCCCCTCAAAACTGCACACACAGACTCAGAGCCTGACGTTTCTCTGTTAGGGGACTGGGATGACGTGCCGGGCTTGAGCCTTGCGCAGTTAGGACTCCGCGTGGAAGCGGGGGTGGGGGTCGTGTTGACCTATTACTGACCGTCCTTCCCTCGCAAGCGGAGGACCGATGACCCTTCGTGACCTGAGAAATCGTCGGTTCCACTCCTTTCCTTTTTAGGATCTAGGATTAGACAGTCACTCGTAAACCAAAAATTCATAGGTGGGGGGCAGGTAGTCCACATTGCTTCTGAGTTGGCTTTAATGTATATTTGGAGCCAGGTAATCGAGTTTAGAATAGGTTAGTAAGTTTCAAAAGTTTATATAACATGCATGTTAATACATGATAGCTTCCATTTAAGTGAAAGGCATGGCAAAAAACATAACGATTTCTTGATGTCTTTTCTAGGATGCTATAAAATCACCACCGTCTTTAGCCATGCACAAACAGTCGTGTTGTGTGTTGGCTGCTCCACTGTCCTCTGTCAGCCCACAGGAGGAAAAGCAAGGCTTACAGAAGGTAAATGGTTGATAAAAGGGGCCTCCTGAGCTGAAGCTGATAAGGTCTTTTAAGTGGCTGGGTGTTAGCTAAAGGAGTTAAAATAGAGTTGCTTTCCTGTGGGTGGGCCATCGGTCATTTTGACCTGTGGAGGTGGGGTGCAGGGTGAGTAGGCTGCTGTCAGTTAACCTCACGCTTTCTCTTCCAGGATGCTCCTTCAGAAGGAAGCAGCACTGAAAGCACCATGAATTAAGATGAGTGAGGAACCATCCCAATAAACACATTTTGGATACATCCTGTTTATTGTCTTGTTTTACTGCTAGGAAGTTCCCACTTCAAGTGTTCAGGGGCAACAAGGAGAGTGGACTGCTAGAGTCATTTGGGGCAAGTAAGTAGCCACGTCCTTAAAACGTCCATTTGGGACATTTCTTTCCACCTAAGGCTCGTTGATAAGTCTTTGGAGCTGGGTTGAAAATGTGATACGCCATACAAATGGGGAATTTACTTTCACTTTTAAGTTTTTTTTAGACTAACAGTTCATCTTTAAAATACCATTCGACACACCACTTTAACACAAAACAGCTTAGGCGTCTTTATTTACAGTTCTCAGAAGCCTTGTTCGGATCTTAACGTGTATGGAGGTTGTTGCTAGGCTCCTGGTCTAGTGCTAGAGGGCTCCAGTCTCCTACAGCTATGGGGACTTGTCCAAGTGGAGGTTAGTGCCTTATACTCCACAGCCAGTGTTGTAGCCGACTCTGGACTGCTGGGGGTTGCGGACTCACGAACGGAGGGAGCGTGGCGGGAGCGTAAGCACCTAGAGATAAATTGGGAAGGGAGACAGTGAAGGGTGAATGAAAACGGCTACCTGAGATCTGCAGGAGGTAATGGTGCGATTCCTCACCTGGCTGTGGTGTTCCTAGGGTTGGTACGTAAACCACTGGAACTGTCTGTAACGCGTTCAGGAAGGCATTGTATGCTGGAAAAAAAACAAGGAAATGTCGCCTTTACTGATGTTGGCATCGAAGGAAGGCCTTAAGGGAGGGGCAGAGTCAACTTTAACGTTTAGAGGTTCTTTAAAATATTGCTATAAATATTTCAAATTTAGTAGTAGCATGCTTAGGAATCTTTATTAAACTGTTAGAGGTATTGATCTCTGGCTAAAAGATGGTAGGATGTGCAGGTGTAGACAAAATAGAGTGTTTAGCTGTGAACATGAGCAAAACTAGGTTTGCAATGGCTTCCACTTCTGAGTATGTTTGCCATATTAATTTATTGCTTCTTGATAGTTGTAAGTTGAGCAGAACCTACTAGGCGACTGGCTAGGGCAGCTAAATCAATGTCAACTGCTTGTCCCAAATTAGATGCGATAACTAATTTTCATCCTTATTTAGTTTGTGAAATGGCAGTTTCCAAGTCAAAGTCCACGTGCTGAATATAAGGACTCCTTACCTAGAAAGAGGAAAGCTGTTGATGCCAACGCTGCAAAGAGGGTGTAGAGGAGGATCTGGTAAGAACCCACGAACTTCTGGAGGACACCTGAATCTTCACACTGATCTATGCGTTGGCCAGAACAAAAGATAATAGTTATTTTAATAACACATCCAGGGCAGATACTGATTTAAAACCATGCGTGGTCATGAGTATCCAACAGAAGCACTCAAAACCCAGACCTTGGGACATCATTTCGTTTCTTAAGAGTAAAGAGGTGAAATATACTTGGCTCCACCTCTGGCTTTTTCCTGTTGCCAAAGTGATAAACTCTAGTTCTTGAGCCTCTTATTTTTTCCTCTTAGCTTATAAGGAAATAAGTCTTCTGCCACTTTGGAATGCCTGTTACCCTTCCCGTGCACTTAACTCCAGGTGACATGCTTCCCTTTGTCAAACTGTGACAATCTTTGATGATTTCAATTTCTAATTCTTACAACGTGAAACATTTTTTTGGATCACCAATAACCTCTTAAATCCAGGGGCCCCTTACCCGTTTTTGCTCAGAATGTCGTTTCTAGGGAACATTCTGATTTGTATGTAACTTTGTCCTTAATAAAACTTTAAACGTGTCTTTGAAGCATACTTGGCATCTGCCTTTGGTTATTTCAAATTCTTCAGCGTCTGGAACTCTTTCCTGCCCGCCCAAACAGCCTGAACTTACGGGCTTTCCACATAAATTGTCACCAGGCCCTCATACCGAGTTGCTATTCTGCATCTCTAGGTAGGACGGGACCTCCAGAGCCCTAACTGGGCTTATGCCTCTCTCCGTACTCTGTTTCAAACCTTTCACAGCTTCACACTGTTTGAAAACCGCCCCGAAGAAGAACAGAGGTCGCCTGAAGTGCACGTACTAAAAACAAGGTTCTCTAGTTCCTGATCGGGTCCCAGTTAGTCGAACGAGGCTTATGGCCTTTGTAGCACCTTAGACTGTTCTGTCTACACTGAACTAGGAGGTTCCTGTCTCCTCAATGGTACCCCGTCTTAAGATTTCTGCAGTCGGCGCCATGCCTGGCATGCAGCAGAGGCCGGCGCACACCTGTGACAGATGAGGCTGGGCTGGGTATTTGTGTCTAAGCACTCCAGTGGACTGTTCCCACGAGGTCCTCTAAGGAATGCAGGGGTCTTAACCTTTTTTATTTTTGCCATGGGCAATTTTGGCAGTCTGGGTCCCCTCTCAGATGTTTTCAATGCAAAAACAAGAATAAAGGAAACTAATTATATCAAAAGTTAGAAAAAACAATTTGTGACAATTATACGGTTAGCAAAACGTTGAAAGGCATAATTTGTGATGCAGTAATATGTATGCCTTAGTAATAAGTCTAGCTTCAGGTCTGATGATTACTGTAATTTTGAAAAATATTTTGAGATGTGACAATTGGAACATGAATTCCATTGGTGACAGTCACATACTGCTGACAGTGGTTTGTTGCCCGTATTCCCATGAGTTGATTCAGAACCAGTGAACTGTAAATTTAAAAAAAATAGCTGTGATAGCACTTGAGTGGTGGAGCCTTGAAAATCTCAATTCCTCAATGCTTTACAAGGAAAAAACACCTGCCCTTTCGCGTTATGAGAATTAAACTGCATATTCATGTGCTTGGGATATTTGTTGACCTGTACACATCAAGTGCTCATACGAACAAAACCCTTTCTCCCCTGAGGAGGTGTGCGAGGGCTCAGCCTCATTCCCTCCCACTAAGTAACAGCAGTTCTGGCCCTTGAGGGACAGGCACACGGAAGTGGCACGAGGAGGATGGTTCTCCGGCTGTCCTGACCCCTTTCCATAGCGGTTTCCAGCCCGCCAAACACGGCATTGTCCCTAAACTGGATAATGGCCAGAATCGGGACTGGGGAAGCTAAGTGTCAGTTCCAGGGTTATCACCATTTGCCCTTTGCTGACGCAGAAAGATCTGCTGCATGTTTTTGAAGCAAATGAACCATTTATCAGGTTTGGTGAGTGGTACACTTAAGGTGACGGACTCATCTTAAACTGATACGACTATCCTTAAACATGGTAAGTATAGCATCCGGCTCGTGATAAGAGCTGCCTGAAGGTTATGTTTTGGGCAGGCTTCGAGATGGATCTGTGCCCAGCTGGTCTGAGCAAACTCGGTCCAGTGGCTGAACTTTTCCCATCAAATTGGAAATAAGTTCTTTCCTCCGCTAGATTAAAAACGAGCCCCCGTGCTCACCTGCCCCAGGGTCCCTCACGCCTCTCACCAGCACGGCTTCACTCTGACCCGTGAGCACACAGGAGACGTTGATGAAAACGGGTGACGCGCTCTGCCGGAGGGAGGTGAAGTTGACCACTCTCACGGGGTAGACGGCGATGCCCGACGTGAGGGGGGCGTGCCTGTGGCTGGAGACCACGAGGACAGGGGAGCTGGGGACAACCTTGGAGAAAAAACAGATGGAACTTGTTGGAAAGGAGGACCGGTTTCGTGTCTGTGCATTCCACGCTTAAACACACACAGACACCTGGCTTTCTAGATCTAGTTGCCAGTAAGTCCCTGCCTTTTTCGCACTTAGATGTGTTGAATGATAAGGGAAAAAGGGAACCGTGAGAATAAAACAGGCTGCAAAAAAGTTTTAAACTACAATTCTAAAGATGGTTTTAAGATAGCATTGGTGTTCTCTTCCAGGCTGGCAAAGCTCACGGTTCTGGGCTCTGGGAGTCCCCCTGGCATTGTGAAAGGGACAGGTTTTCTTTGTTCTGTTTAAGAATTTCCTGTGGTGAATTTTACCAAGTCATTTAGAAACTCCCTTTGGACTGGGAATGAAATGTTTTTTAAAACCCTGCCCTGTTTCGGTTCAGCCCTTAACATACCTCCAGCTTCTCAAGAACCCTGTCCACTCCCAGCACTCTTATCTCCCCGAGGTCCTGTTTGTGGCTAAGCACCAGCTCTGACTGGTTGATGTAAAAGGCTGGGACGAAAGGGATGAGGATTCTTTGCATGCCGTTCCTGGTGCGCTCGCTGACGAGGGTGGCCCAGCCGTACACGGAGGTGTCAGCCGTGCTGAGGGCCTGCAGCAGCTCCTCTGGCTGGAGTCGAACCCTGATCAGGCAGACGTAAACCCCTGAGGAGGGAAAGCGGAGCAGGAGGTTCAGAGGCTCTACTGAGCCCACAAATTAGGATAGGAAGTAAAAATGGGGACACGTACATTTGAAAGAAAATGCGAGCTCGGTTCTGAGTGCTCAGTGTTGGCGCACTACGGGCCGGCAGAAGCCGGTTCGGGGAACCCACGACCGGACTCGCTGCTTAAGGAAACGTCTGCGGTCAGTGGGCAGGTCGGGGAGTGTTAGCGTGCCCGCAGAAACGCAGGGGCTGCAGAATGGAACAGTCGGTAAGAGGAAGAAAGGGTCTGTGGAAGAGGCGGGCCTTGGGTGTGGGCGGCCACTTCTCTAGCGAAAGCCCTCCGGACGGCCTTACTTCTGTTCGCAGCATTTTCGGAGTTACCCGCCCTCAAACCTCAGCTGTTTTTGACACCCTTTCCTCCATTCTTCAGTCTTCTCCAAATCTTGCTAAGTCACCCTTTGAAATGCCTGACATCTGCCCGCTGATTTCTCTCCTCTGTGCAGACGCTCGTCGGTGCATGCTCGGGTGACTGCAGCGGCCCCACTTACCGGCCTCCTTGCCCCGTTCTCCTTGTCCAGTCTCTGTGCTGCTAGTACATGACTTGAAAACTGCTTTCGAAGAGCACTTACTCCGTAAAACCCTACTTTACCCGTCTCTGCCGCCCCAGGGGCTGTGAGTACCTTCAGGCTGTGATTAATCACCTGTGCAGTACTAGTAAGAGTCAAAAGCCTCGTCCTCCCCCTCAGTACCTCCACTGCCCGTCCTGGTTCCAGGCACTCTGGGGCTCAGCAGTTTGCCGAGGGAACCTCCTTCCGTGGTTGCCCACCACCCACCCAGACCGTTTGTGCTGCCGGCCTGGGGCAGAAACCCCCCTCCCGACGTAGCACTGTCCTGTTTATATGGGACATGGATCCTCGTTTTAGATCAGTGACATGTAAAGTCCTCCCAGCATAATGCCTCTTTCTGCTTTCTGCCTGTTTGTGCTCTGCGGCTTGGTTTAGCCTTCAGTTCAGCAGACATTCAGGCTCTGCTACTTACTGGGGGGAGGAGGTGAGTGAGATTTGAGCAAAGCCCTCAGAGATGACAGGGACCAACGAAACAGTACATCACAGAAAAGCATACACAATAGGAAGGTGTTACAGAGACATGTGAAAAGTCTGAATGGCTTGGACAAAAAGTGTTGATTGAGAGAGTCCAGAGTTACACAGCGAATGCCACTGGAAAGCATAAGCACAACAAGGTGACAGTTGTACACAGGACAACAAGGTGCAGGCCGAGCTCAGCCGGTGGAACGCACCTTTCTCCACGTTAAAATCCGCACGCACATAGAAGACTTTGCTTGCTGGGATGTCCAGCAGGGTGTTGCTGAACTGCACGTGGCACAGCACGAGGGTCTCTGGAAGGAGGACCGCTGTGATGGCCTTGGCCTGGCTCGGGGTGCAAGATCCTAATAAGCAGAAGAGAGGTAAACAGCTTTGTCACGAACGAGAATTTTAAAGGGGAGACCATTATGTAGAGGTGGTTCGGTATCAAAGACGCACGAGGGTCATTTCCGCCTGACTCGCTACAGCCGCCGCCTCGCCGGTCCTGCTGCAGTCAACAGTGTGGGCCCATCGCCTCTGCTGGCCTGCGGTGGCTGCAGTGGGGCTTCCGTTAACCACATGACAGGTAGGTGGTGTCCTCTGTCAAAGCTTTTTGGAATTCATCAGTGGGAATAAGACGGGGAAATTGGACAGCTATTAGAAATACTGCACTGCAATACATCTGGGAAGCAGCTTTAAGT
Source organism: Pteropus alecto (assembly GCF_000325575.1). Taxonomy (NCBI): domain Eukaryota; kingdom Metazoa; phylum Chordata; class Mammalia; order Chiroptera; family Pteropodidae; genus Pteropus; species Pteropus alecto. The sequence continues at coordinate 2,536,351 of NW_006443131.1, read as the reverse complement.
CTAGAAGGTTTGTATTCCATAACCGATTAAATATGACAAGTCAAATATCTCCAGAACTTCACTACAAGTGGTGCCTTAAAAGGAGCCACATAGCCAGCAAGAAGCCAACTGGCGCCAGGCTGGGGTCAGCGACGATGGATGGCGTTCTAAGCTAAATAGGGACTGGTGTCCTGGTAAGGTTTTCCCAGCACCGTTTCTTAATGGTTTCGGCTTGCTGAAGCTCTTTTTCAACTGCCAGCAGTCCAGTGACCATTCTCACCTCTTGGAAACTGTCAGCAATATCAAAGGAATGGTTTTATGAGGTTTCACGATAAGTTGTAGTTTTAGAAAGATTTTGTGGGGGAAAAAATTGCAGTCCGTAAAAATCATAAGATAGAAATGAGTGAATGTGCTATGAAGAAACACTTAGTACTTTGTAAAAGAAGCTGGAGAATTTTAAGAATCAGATGTTCTTATTTATACATTCTTAGATTGTATTTATAAGATTAAATATCTAATGTGAAAGGAAAATACATTCAGTGCTTAAAAACTGAAGGACAAAATGGCAGTTAAGAGTTAAAATATCCTAAGTTTTTTAATTTTTCAGTTATAGTTAACATACAATATTATATTAGAAAATTATCCTAAGTTTATAGACAGTAATTATAGTCTAGACTTCTCTGCTTGGTTTTGAATGTTCTTTTTGCCAAAAAAGAAAAAATCTGGAATTTGTTCCTTCTTCAGGAAAAAAGCAAAGAGAATGAAAGCATGTACATGGACTCTGGAGTGGGACGTATCTGCCACTTTTGCCACTCACTGGGTGTCCTTGTATGTCACTTGCTTGTAGACTCAGGGTTCTCCTCTGTAACATGAAGATAATCACTACCTGATGAGATTCGTAAGTGAGACAAAATATATAAAAATTCCTAACATAGCAGCTGGGATTGATGAGTTTTCTGTCCTCTGCCTTTTTCTGACAGTAAATGATGATCTGATACAGAATAACAACAATAACAAAACACTAGGCAAATGTGCTGAGCAAAAAACATTTCAGGTGTCACCTAGTCCAACGATTCTCAAGTCTGGGGAAGCTTAAAGAGAATTAGGCCCCATCCCAAACTGATGAAGTTTCTGGATAGAGCCTAAGAGTCTGTATTTTTAAAACATCTCTTTGGGTGACACTGCCAACCTGCCATTTGGAAGTCCCTGGTCTAGGCCACCTCCTAGTCCCAGGCAGGGCTATGACCAGAAAGATGACAGGGCCCAGGCTGGGCCTATTTCAAACCTTAATACAGTTATAACTCCTGAGGTCTCGTAGCGCTAGTGATTTATCTGTTAAGACTGGGTCGCTTTTGAAGTAAAAGGGCACCGGGATGGCCCGTCCGGAGGGGTGACTGAGTTGGGGGACGGTGGGGAGATGGGGACAGACAGACCCGCGGGGTCCTGACCTTTCAGACTGACACCGTTTCTGCCCGTGGTGATGAAGAGCTTGAACGCGGTTGAGTTGGGGGTGTTGGTGAGGTAAGTCCTCAGGTCATAACTGAGTGTTAGTCTTGATGATGCATTGACAACCACCTGTCAGCAAACCGAAGGAAAATGTGTCCCTAAGTTCTTAGAGACTCCAGTTCCCTCCGTCGCTACCCCGGTAACTCATTTAACCAAAAGCACGTTTCACCCGAATTGCCCTTTTGCGATCACATAGTTGAGAACCACAAAATCTGTTCATTTATGAGAAGAACATGTGTTTTCTCAAAGGAGGTCTGTCCGTTTTCCCTTCTGACGTCTTCCCTTTGTATGACTCCCTATGAAAATGCCTTTGAAGACAATGGCAATGTTTTTCAGAAGGTTTCTCTCTTTAGTTGCATATAATTTTAACCCTTTCTGAAACTTCAGAGTACTTTGGTTTTCCTCAATACACTTGTGATGTTCTGCCTTATATCACAGGTATCTTTATATTTGTTAAAATCCCTCCTGTTAGATTCTAAGCTGCTAGAGCCCTAATTCGTCTCCGTGCAGCCCGTACAGTGCCTCGTATACGAGGCAAGTCTTAATGACTGTGAGGAGAGGAGATGGTGGCACTGATGGCCCTTTCCCTCAAATATCTTCAATTTAAACACAATACACTGCCTGCCCGGTCTCCTCAGTTCTGCCATTGTTCTGTTTTTTTCAACTACTCGAGGACCTTAAAACAAGTCAGTTACATTAAGAGCTCAGTAAGGAAGTTCTGTCTTTCTCGTCTGTGATTTTCTAGAGCCTAGCACGGTCACTGACACGTAACGGGCCCCGGCGAGTGTCTGCTAGTTCGTGAATAACTAAACAAGGATTTCACAAGGCACACGAACCGGAATAGAAACGGCCTTTCGGCTCGCTGGAGCCTCTAACGCCACAGCCCATCCTTCTCTTGCCTTTTGTGACACCCTTTCCCCCGGCTTTTCTACTACTTAGACCCTTCTCGATCGCTCTTTCTAGCTGTCCTCTCATGCTCTCTCTCTCTTCACCCCTCTTATCTGCTCTCGATACAAATCCTCTTTTTGGCTGTTTTCCAGCTTTTCTCTCCACCGTTATAAACTTACACTGAAGTCACCCTAGTTTATTCATTGGTCTTCAGACATAACATATGCTTTTATTTGCCTTTGTCCATCTATGCCTTTAGTCTAAAATGCCTTCTCCCCCTTTTCCTGCCAGACAAATCTCTAATCCTCAAGACTCAGTTTAAGCGTCATCTATGAAAAATCCAGCCTCGGCATCCAGGCAGGATTAGTGACTTTCTAATGTATTCTAAGAGCATTTCTGATATACCACTAGTAAAGCAATGATCAATTCTGTTTTAATTATTTATGCCATCTATAGTAATAATGTCACCACTAGACAGTGAATTCCTGGAAAGAAGGCACCAGATATGATGTGGGCACTTACTGGGTAATTTACTCATCGATAAAACTGGGACAATACTTTGCAGGTTGAAGGTTAAAAATTATAGTTGTACTGGATGTAAAATCAAAATTGAAAAACAGATGAAAAGTGCCAAGCCCACAGTAGATGCTCAAAGAATGACAGCTGTCACATTTAAGGAATGAACAGAGGAACAAACAAGTTCTTTGAGCACAGGGGGAGGAGGCTATATATACTTAAGGGGGCACCAGAAAGGGCTCCAGAAAGCTGAGCTCTTCACGGTTCGCCCATCTCACCCGCTCGGGTACCACGCAGCCATTCCTCCTCCGATGTCACCTTCTCCTCTACTGAATCATGCCTAAGCCGTCATTTCTCCAATTTTAAAAACCAATCAACAAAACCAACTCTCGACTCCCACCTCCCGCATCCACCGTCGAGCTGGCCTGGTCCGTGGGTCACTGCAGTAACAGCCCCCGGCCGGTCTCAGCTTCTGCACTCACCCCTACAGCCTAGTACCAACCAGCAGCCACAGTGACACCTTGGAGTATGAGTCAGACTGGTCATTCTGGTCACGGGTCCTACTCGCTGTTTCCCTCCACGCCCCAGTGAGTGAAGTCTGTGGCTGTCTCCACGCTGGACGTGTGAGCGTGCTGCCTTTCCCGGGCCTTTTCTCTGCACATGCCCACGCGCACAAACAGCCGCCCGTGTCCGTCAGCCCTGCGACCGTTGGGTTTACCTCTCGATACGTCTTCACTACTCCTGGGATGTCATGAAAGACTGTTGCTATTCCGGGACTCCGGGCCACTCCTACCCCCGTGACAACGTCTGTCTGCAGAATACTGTCCGTGGAAACCATCCACACCCCGGGCTCACCTAGGAAAAGACGAGAGGGCACTGGCTGCCACCTTTCGCTCTAAATCCGGAGGCCACCCAGGCACAATGATCTCCCAGGACGGACACCCGCTTGGAGAAGAGCTTCGTTTTCTGAGGGGCAGGCTTCGCTTTGTGTGTCACGGCGGCAAATGAAGGACTGCTGACCTTCAGAATCGTAAAAGGAGCCACTTAGCTGGACAATGGACGTGTTCTCCTTAAAGAAAAACTCACTCTACACACAGGGATGACTCTCTGGGTAAGCTTCATCTAGACCCTGCTAAGGACGAGCCTGCTTGGAGCTACCGAGGATACCAGCGGGAAGCCTGCAAGAAAATGACGGCTGGCAGGAGAGGGATGTCTCAAGGTGGCAGAGGGATGCCAGAGTTAGCTTAGGGTATTGATTCTGGCCTGAGGCCCTCTGGCTTCCTCATCAAAAGTGGCATGGATTTGGGATGCCCCCAAATTCCAGAATGGACAGCAGAGGACAGAACCTAGTAAGAGAAAGCGAAAAGCCCCTGCGCCACTGACAAGAGGCTAACGATCACGGGCGTGGGGCTCTGCGGACCCCGAGCAGAGCTGGCGTGCCAGCTCCGGCTACGCGTTAGCCCGCGGTGACAGGATCGGAGGGTCTGACCTCAGCCGAGCAGAGCTCCCTTGTATCAGGCCCCAAATACACAGTTACCGTTAAAATCAGGTCCCACATCCCATCGCTGTACCCGAACACGTGCACTGAGTTCCCAGGAGGGTGCAAAGCCAGCGCGTCTCGCCTGGGTGGTACACAGCCAGCGTGTACCACTTGGGAATACGCTGTCTGGAAGCCCAAACAACCAAAACTCGTCTGCTCTCTAAAGCTGGTTTCCTCTGACTCCACAGTACTTCTGAGGGCAGAAACGCTTTGCCGATCAAGAGTACAGCTCAGCCCGGTTCAAGGCCAAACCTGTTACAGTGATGCTATACATAGGAGACAGGCCTCCAAATGGGCCTCACAAAGCATCCTTTACTGCCCTTCAACTCAGCGACCACCTCCTTAAAGGATGGAAATGGGGAGAAGTCCTGGCACCCTACACTGCCTACGTGGCACATTACACAGAGCAGTGCGCTCAGTGGGCGCCGGGTAAAAACGGCTGCTGACCTCCAACTGGCTGGCTGTGGGAGACACGGGCATTAAACTGACAACCATCAGTTAACGTGAAAACTAAAACACACAGAAACTTCTTTCTCAGAGAGGCCCTCGGGCGGTGGGTAATCTGGAAAAGGACGCTCTAGGGGACCAGCTGCTTCCTAGTCCTGCCGGTTGGTTGCGAGGTTAGGGACGGGAGGTATCCAGACCATCCTGGTTGAGAAGGTGAGTGCTGAAGCAGATGACGTCTCCGACGAACGTAAGCCCAGTGTCTGGCTCAATGGCGTGCTCGACAGCAACAGGAATGTAATCTGCCATGCCCGGATGCCTCCGGTCCCAGAGCCCCACGAGCGTCACCCCTCTGTTCACGGCTTGAGCCATGTAAGTGTAGTTCCTATTTCCTGGCCCAATAAGCAGCAGGTCATCTCTGAAAGTAGACGTGAAAGACAGAAATCTCTCCGTTGGGAAACGGTTCTGGGGGCGGATGCTAGTACAACACTTTATATCCGACGGCCCAGAAGTTCAGAAGGGCCCACAGACCAGTCTGTTACCCTCACACATGCAGTGCCCAGGAAGGCTTTCTTTTTTTTAAATTTTTTTCCAGTACGGCTTTTTGATAATAATATTCCAATTTGCCCCCTATGGGAGATTTCTGTGAACTAGGACTTGACGGATTCAAAATATCCTGAAATGTTTCTTCGTTGAACAACTACTAGCATTCTGGTCTTTCCCCACATCTCAACGAAAGAAACAGATCAGACTCCAAGTGCAAAACACGAGAAGGATTTACTGGGTCTGCTGCATGTCACCAGCCTGATCTGCAAGGTTCCTGTCACCGTCACCATCCCTTTGGCTTCCATACCTGTTCAGAGCCAGATGAAGCTGGGTGTTGTGCGTGTGGAATTTCTCTCCGACACTATTATAAAACTGAACAACGAAGGTGAGAGACATGCCCAGGGGGAAGGCTGATAGGGTCCTCCCTTGGGCCGTGTATAGCTTGGGTTGGCTGCTCATTCGCAGGTATGTCACTGGTGCCACCTGTGGGAGACAAAACCTACTGGTACAGAGAAGGATGCACTGGAGGGGGGCTGCGACCATATTCTGAGATTTATAATCGGTGATAAAAATGCTGTTCCTCTTGATTCGAGATGACTTAAGTCAGAGCGCAAAAGAAACACGACAGGAGGAACTGGCTTCTTAATTATGAAAGCTGCGGGAACGCTGGGATGGGGCTTTTTCAGGAAGGACTGCGATTCATCTATTTTGTGCAGAGTACTCAATGTCTGTTGTTAAATAATTGATCATTTATCGAGAATATTGTAGACTGTTTTCACCCTTCACGAGCCGTGGTGACAGCGAGAAGCCCAGCTTTGAATCTGGCTTCATCGCACAGCTTCGTCTAACCATCCTAGCTCTCGGGCTTCTTGTCGGCTTACTAGGGATAATAACGCCTACCTCACAGGGTTTGGTGGTGGTTAAAAGAGATTATATAACATCAAAGGACCAACATGGTGGCTGGAATATACTAGATGTTGAATTCCTAAAACTTTTTTTTGTATTGGACTAACTTACCTCTGAGCTGTCTTCTAATTCTAAATGTTTTTATCCTACAAATAGAGCCTAGTTCTGATAGCAATAGTTCTGTGCTTCTACCACACCGACCCTCTTGCTAAGGCTGCTTGGAGACAATCAGACCATTTTGAGGCTAATTCCTTTTATAACGAGGACTCTAAAGTCACTTCCATTTGATGGTTGAGAATCACGTCGATTGCCCTCTTATCTTCTAGTTCATTTCCGATTCCAGAGAGTTTTCTAGTTTTCTAGGGCTGCGGTACTCCTTTTATTTGGTTATTTTTTGAGTACGTCCCTGAACTCACCTGAACCCCGGTGATGGTTGTTTGGTTGACTCCAAAAGGTTCTATAGAGGTGACTTCCAACACAGCGGTACCTGCGATGGAGCCAGCTTTCAGGAGCCCTTCACCGTCCTCCTCAATGACAGACGAGTTGGGGAAACACTTGAGAACACGGGAACTCACGAAGGCGGCCCCTTCCCTAGGGAACAGAAGGACAGGGACGTCCTTTGGGGCTCCGTTCGACTAGAAAGAACGGGGTAGAGACCACCAGGATCAGCGCCGGAGGCCGTGCTCTGAGGAAGCTGCCGGCCACTCTCCACGTTGTGTGCTTACTTGTCCCTCAGGTAAAAGCCTGCCTTTGCATTAGCCTTCTCTCTTTAAAAACCAAATCCTGTTATACGATTATCCTGAAAAAATTATCAGCCAAAATAACTGAAAACAGGTATTCGAACAAATACTTGTGTATGAATGTTCATAGCAGCGCTGTTCACAATGGCCAAAAGGTGAAAACAACCCCAGTGTCCGTGGATGGATGAATGGATAAGCAAAATGTGGTCTATCTGTACGATGGAATATTAGCTGTAAAAAAGAATCAAGTACCGATACAACCTGTACCATGGAAGAACCTGAGAACATGCTGACTGGAATACCGTATGACTCCATTTCTATGAAATACACAGAACAGCTGAAGTCACAGACACGGCTGACTAGAGGCCGGCAGGGGCCGAGAGCAGGGGCGAGGGGAGCGACGACCTAGTGGCACAGGCGGTGATGAAGCTGTTTCGGAACTAGACAGAAGTGACGGTTGCACGATCTAGTGACTACACTAAATGCCACTGAATTGTGCACCTTAAAATGGTTAATTGTATGTTATGTGAATTTCAACTCAACGAAACAGAATTTATTATTTGTGGGTTACAAAAGTCACCCAGAAGGCGACAGTTCTTTCCACGTTTTGCTGGGGGTACCTGGCCTGCCCTTCTCCATTCTCCTTACCTGTTGGTATGAAGTCTGAGTTGAGAATTCATGGGCATTAGAATTTGCTCAGGTTGGCACTCTGGATGGAAAAGCTGGAGTTTTTCGAACACCTATATTGAGAAAAAAATTTTTTTCTCGTTTCTGGAAAAGACAAATGATGACCTTTACTCACAGTTGGCCAACTACAAGTGAACGGCCCGCCTGACTGCAGCGCGGCCTCATGCTCCACACGGCCCCTCCCAAAGTGCGTCGGGCACTTAAAACGGGTCTCGGTCCCCTAACCTCGCCTGCTCCCGCTGCTGGGGGCTGGGCAGGGCTTACGTTCACGCTTCGGACATCCATCGTATTACTTAGATATTAGGTATAAAATCACGTTGTAATTTCTGATTTTAGCTCCTGTAACCCGAAAGGAGATTCGGGAACAAAGTACCTATGATAGTAAATTATCGAGGGACACTGTTGGGGTCTTGCACCTGGGGAAGGGCTCCTTCCTCTGTGTCTCACTGAGTCAGAGAACCAAAGCCAAAAGAACGAAAAGGAAGACAAAAAATCAGTCCCATAACAAAGGGAGAGAAATTTATCTGCCCCCCACAGGCGATCAATTTTTCTTTTGAATTCTAAAAACGATAGAGCCATTTAACTTTCAGCCTGAGAACATCGTAGAAAGTATTCGTACTCTCTCTATCTTACCAGAGTTAGGATCAGATTTCGTTCTACCTAGGAATACAGCTAAGCGGGCTGTACCCCTAATATCCGGTTAGGCACAACGACCCCGAAATCAACACGTCTCCGGCGGGTGTGGCGTGTGGGAGGTGAGGAGGGGCACGAGCTCGGCTTCTAACGTCAAAACTCAGGCGGGGCGATCAGCGGTTTCCCCGGGGTATGCGAGAACAAGGTTCCGCTTTGGGCCTTACTAGGATCTGGACTTCATCAGACAGTTCCAACGAATCCCCCTCAAACTGCCCGGTGGAACTGTTCGTGCAGCGGACGGCGACCTTGATGCTGGTCCGACCAGCTGCTTTCGTGTGGGCGACCATGGCGAAGTTCTTCTCAACCGGGAGCTGTAGAAAAACCTAGACAGGGAGGGGGTGGCTTAAGAAATTCTCGTGCGTAAACACTGTGCCCTTCCGTTTGCTGTGACAATAGGGAATCGTATGCTAGGATCGCTCCCTAGAAGAGCTAGCGCACCAGGGCCCATTTCGAAGCCCCTTCTGTCCATGTTCTTAGCGGCACAGTCACTCCTAGAGTCGGCCTCTGTCTGCAGCGCTCGGCGGACTCTGGCCAGCCTCTGTGAGACCTGTGCTATCACCAAGCCAAGCCGTGGACAGGACGGAAACGAGGAAAGGGGTTTGCAGGATGGGTTCAGACGGTGGGACTTGAGGTGGGACTTGAGGCAGTCACTAGCAGGTCCAGTGACAGTGAGAAAGCAAGAGGTCAAGAAGGCGAGCCCCACGTTAGGGCTCTGCTGACACCGCTGACCATCCCCCTGCTTGCCTCGCTCACCCTTCCAGTCTTGATTGGATGGATGAGGGTTGGACCTCGACAATCTCCACAACGGGGACGGCAGGACCAACACTACCACGGGTGCCGAAGCAGGCGCCCGGCGACCTTCCTGGCACGCACTTCCTGTCCTGTCTCCTCTGCCTTCCGCTGTCCAGAGCCCTCAAGACCTTCTTTCTAGCTCTCTTGACTCAGTGGCTGCCACTGTCCCCAGACTACCGTGGGTGGGTCCCAGCACACTGATGAGCAAGTAACACAAGGTGAAGTTCACCTGCAGAATCCGCCTTTCTTTGCGTTTGGGTTCAGAGTGCGGTTCAGTGCTGCGTGCATTGAAATATCACAGCTATTTCACAGACAGACTTGGGGTGCGCTGTGGACTTCCTCCAAGTCCCCCCTCCACCCCCGAGGGCTTTGCCGTTCCAGATGCAGGAGGCGAGGAACTGGGAGGAGCTGGCAGCACCCAGGGCAACAGGGAGCAGCGGTTTCACGAATCGTCCTTCTTAGATTTGCTGCTAATATAGCTCAGTCCAGACTCAGCTGCTGGTTGGTGGCCACACAGGCCGCACCAGCCCGCGGCGCCCACATGCTCACAGCGGCGTCCAGCTCTCTCGCAGCTCCCAGGAGCTGCCAATGTCAACTGTCCATCACGCAGCACAAGCATGCGTCTGAACATGTCAAAAGATTTATATTAAGATTTAAACTATGTATATATTTTATATTCATAACTGTCACTCATGTAACTAGTTACGGCTCACGAAGGAAACATCGAATACAACATTAAAGGAAACATTGCTTTCAGGAGCTCCCTCCAGCAAAGTGTATTGAAAGCCAGTATCATCATCTCATTCTTTAGATGAGTTACAGGTTTCCAGCATTCACGAAACAGGAAAAGGAGAGAAGTAGTAATATTATAGTTTAGAGTGAGTCAATCTAAAACTTATGATGAAATAAGTTTAATAGTGAGCTCCCTAAGGTAACATAAGCAACGGACAGACCGTACCTCCGAGTGCCTGGGCACGAGGTCCAGCACGTCCCTTTTGCTCATGGACCAGTGGAACGTGAGCCCAGGGTCGGCGTTGCTAAAGGAGAAAGGCGTCTGGGTACTGGTCACGCCCATGACATAAACTGGCATCTGAAGAGAAAAAGAGGTTTTGTGCTGTGGACCCCGCCCAGCCGGCATCACCCAAACATGGAGCCCCGAAGAG
>NW_006443131.1:2523456-2523986 GCF_000325575.1 Pteropus alecto | reverse complement strand
ATGAGCTGCCAATGTCAACTGTCCATCACGCAGCACAAGCATGCGTCTGAACATGTCAAAAGATTTATATTAAGATTTAAACTATGTATATATTTTATATTCATAACTGTCACTCATGTAACTAGTTACGGCTCACGAAGGAAACATCGAATACAACATTAAAGGAAACATTGCTTTCAGGAGCTCCCTCCAGCAAAGTGTATTGAAAGCCAGTATCATCATCTCATTCTTTAGATGAGTTACAGGTTTCCAGCATTCACGAAACAGGAAAAGGAGAGAAGTAGTAATATTATAGTTTAGAGTGAGTCAATCTAAAACTTATGATGAAATAAGTTTAATAGTGAGCTCCCTAAGGTAACATAAGCAACGGACAGACCGTATCTCAGAGCCCCTGGGCACGAGGTCCAGCACGTCCCTTTTGCTCATGGACCAGTGGAACGTGAGCCCAGGGTCGGCGTTGCTAAAGGAGAAAGGCGTCTGGGTACTGGTCACGCCCATGCCATAAACTGGCATCTGAAGAAAAAGAGGTT
>NW_006443131.1:2514893-2523439 GCF_000325575.1 Pteropus alecto | reverse complement strand
GAGCGTCGCCGTCCTGACCTCAGTGGCCGTGACTAGCCGAGTCGCAGCCGCGAGGATCCTAACCGCCCGGAGCTGAACAACTTCAACGTGAACTTCATCCTGCTCAGCGGGGCGGAGAGAGCTTAAGCCAAGGGAGGTCGGAACTGAGGTGCCGATGGCAAATGGCTGCTGTCCACTGTCGCTGGGGGCACTGGACAGCAAATGGCAACAGTGTGTCTGCTTTGCTTTATAAACAATTCCTTAAGGACACGGACTGTGTCTTATAATGATACCAAGGCGTAAGACTTGTGGGTTCTTCACCAAAGATCACATATTTCCTAAGCCTGGTTAAAAGCATGGCAGCTGAGGGGGCTGAACGGGTTTTCCAGGGCTGGCGACACCTTCCTCCCCAACCTGCCAGCATGAGCCCCACGTGGAGGAGCAGGGGCGGAGCAAAGACTCGGTACCTGGGAAAACACAGTGACTTTGCCGGTGTCCTCATTCACTGTCTGGATGGTGCCCTGGAGCACAGCCGTGCCAACCACCTTCCCTGTAACTTGTCCCCTCCTATTAACGACAGCCACAGTCTCATTACTGACGGAGAAGTGAATGATCGATTGGGGCTGGGGGCCACCTTCAGACATTACCTGCAATTTAAACACACCAGTGCGCGCCCGAAGCTTGGGCAGGAGTCACATCCTGGTTCCCAGCACTTGGTCCCAAGGGCTGGACTCCTCACCGCCCTGCCCCCCACAACGGGCATCTCCCCAGCAACGCAAGTGCGGAAGAAATGGAGTGCTGCCAACGAGGCGTGGGGTGCCGAGAGGCAGCTTATGCCATGTTCATCGTGGAACAGGGAAGAGACTAATGTTCTTCTTTATTGTACCCGAGTGGGAGTAGATAAGAGGGTGTGTGTGTGTGTGTGTGTGTGTGTGTGTGTGTGTTGTGTGTGTGTGTGTGTGTGCGTGTGTGCACGCGCGTGCCTGTTGGTGCAGAGGTGGGATGCGGAGAAAGGCTAAGTTTTATTTTTCTGTCTTTAACATCACCTGCATCATGTTAGTCGGAATCAGCGTCATTTTCTCTGGAACAAGTTTGAATGGAGGAAACACCTTGAAGGAGAAAAGCAAAAGGACGAGAGTGACCAACCAGAGTCGATTCCGCGACAACGACCGCACAGCCTGTTCTGCGGGGAACCTCACTGGTACAATGGGGTTGTACACAAAGACGTGTGTTTTCTTCTATTTACAAATACAAATTTACAAAAAATTGTAAATTACTTAAATAAGAATGCTTAAATAAGTTATTACGCATCTGCTCACTGGAATAAAAGTGGTCATTAAAATGATGTTTGCGATTATCTGCCTTTTTTATTTTTTTTTCAAACATATATAAAAATGGAGAGAACAGTATAAAGAACCCTCAAGCACCTATTACCCAGCTTCAACAGCTATCAACACGTGGCTGAACAATTAGCTTTTAAGGACATGAGAAAATATTTTTGATAGAAAATTCATATGAAAAAAGCAGTGTGATTCATCCATGTTAAAATAAGCATAGGGAAAAAAATGAAGGAAATATACCGAAATCTTAAAAATGGTCGCCTCTAAGTAGTGAAGTTATAGGTGATTTTAATTCTGCATCTTTATGTTTTTTTGTTCTTTCCAATTTCTAAAGAGTGTATTACTTTTGCACAGAAAACCAAAAACGAATTCCATAATGTTGCAAGTTAGACAACTACAATTTTTTTTAGTCAAATGATTTTTGACTTGTATGAACTAAACAGAAAAAGATGATGTTAAATAAGATAAAGTATCAATTTTGGATGAGATCATTTCCTTACTTCAATTTGCCGAGGAGCTGATGTGAATTTTCTCCCCATCTTGTCCCTGGCAATAGCCACAAGTGTGGTTTGCCCAATAGTGACAGCTCGAAGGATGTAATTTTCAGAGTACTCGTCCTGTTCCTCCATTAGCCTGCAAAGACCCGTGTGTTTTTAGGTGAGAAAGACACCCACGTGTCCTTGGTTTTAAAAATGGCCAGTTATGCATCTTTCGAAGGTATTCAACGTTTTCTGCTCATTTTAACTCTGGTTAGAAGGAACGGCCAGAAAGTAAATTTCCAGAGTCAAGACAAAGTTCATGGCAATAGCAGGAATCTCCCGAAGGGCAAAAGGCTGTCCGAGTCTCCGGAGGGATGAGGGCAACGTAAGCACAGACTGGCGGAGCCCGAGCGCTGAGCGGCCTGGGAAGTCCCGCAGCAACCCTTTCGCGGGGTGGGGGCGGGGCAGGGTACCAGTGCCCCTGCTTCTAAATAGATTTTTGAAGGTCCTCTAGCCCGAAGCAGCCCCGAGGGATATTGTCCAGGGAGGAGCTTCGTAAAGCGGAAATATCAACGAGACCCCTGATTTTAGCCCTAACACAAGACATCTGGTGATCTGGAGGGGTATTTGGCAGGTGCTGAATGTGGGAAGGGAGTGTGGGCTGAAAGGCATTGAGACCAAAAAGGAAAGAGGAAAATCCGAAAGAACTGCGGGAGACCTGACCAGCTTAGCAGGAGGGCGGTTTTCCTGGCATTAAGCATGGGAAGAAAGGAGTATGGAAATGGCACTCACGTCAGGGTGACGATGGCAGAAGCCAGCTGCAGCTGGAGGTCCATGTTTCTGAAGTATTTGTTTCGGAACGGGCGTTTGGAAGAGCCAAGAACCCTCACGGTTACTAACACAGTTTTACCTATTTCGACCTAGTAGTTAAAAAATAAAAATAAAAGGTAATTTTCATAGCGGTGTCTCCTTCACCAAGGGGCAGCCTAGCTCTTCTGTTCATGCTGCACGGCCCCGGTCAGCCTTTGTGCAGATCAGACTAATCTACGAGCACCGTGTGCATCTCCACCGTGGCTAATGTGCAGCGCTGTTCTTTAAGGGCAGGTATTTCCAACACGCTGGCAAAGGTCCTGGTGCGTGCCCAGCAGCAAGCAGAGGCTGCTGCTGATGCTAGCGTGAGAGCGAGGCCTGCTCCACTCACGAGGAAGCGTGCATCACTCACCTTGTCCATCAGATCGAGCTCCAGCTCTTGTATGTCTGACACCCGGAGGTGGGCCACCGCTGGACCCAGGAAAGCCAAGCACAGGTCATAGACCTCCAAGGTGAGAAGTCCAGGATGTATGGGAACCAACTAGAAGGAAGAGAATAGGAGCTGGGTAAAGAAGGGAACATGCTCCAAGCAAAATCATAGCATCTACTTTCATTGAAAGCAGAGGATACACTTTCTCACTTCCTCGGTGATGAGAACTCTGAGCGGCCACAGCACGTGCTTCAGGGGCAGCACACACGTGCCCTTGATGCGGAGTTTCAGCTAACGGCCGAATGTGCACCGTTAACAAAGATGAACTGATAAAGAGCAGAGTTTAAGTCGACTGTATTCAAGCAGAATCCAACATACACACCCAGCCTCTTAACTATGACAGGGACTGGACTTGACGAGGACAGTCAAGTTCATTTCTGCGGCCTGTGCGGGAGAAAGCACGGCCAGACAATACTTTGTTCCTCCCGGTGCTTCTGCCCCACCCAGCAGTGTGATTTCATACCCATGGCTGCAAACCCTGCTGCAGTCTCCCCTTTTAAAAACAAACATCCTGACTAAAGTAAGTTCAAGTCCTGCAAGCTCTTAGAAAGGAAACGTAAACACATGGTAACGTCAGGTGCTACTGTTATCACTGCAAGTCAGCTCAAAGGCATCCCTCGGCAAACTGACTCTGGAGCCAGCTTAAAACATCCCTCGGCAAACTGACTCTGGAGCCAGCTTAAAACATCCCTCGGCAAACTGACTCTGGAGCCAGCTTAAAACATCCCTCGGCAAACTGACTCTGGAGCCAGCTTAAAAGTCTGAGCTGTCACGTCCTGGCTGGAAACTCCACACACCCAGGTTGTAAAGTCAACAGTATGTCTAACTATCTACACAGTCTGTGCTTTGAAATTATGGAAATGAACCTTCTTTTAATGGAAATCTTATAATCAGAGGTCTTTTATACTGTCTCAGCTCAACCAGAACCAAAAATTGTCCAGTATTCCAGCTAGTTACCAAAAAATGGGGGGAGGGAGAGAAAAAGAAAAACCTATATTTGGTTTAAGAATCTACGTAGGTTAAAAAAAGAAAAAGAACCAAGTGTTACTTTTGTAACCACTTTGAGACACACAATGACACCCTCCCAGCCATGCTCCCTCGGTCTGGGACTGTCCCTAGAACTCACCTGGATCGAGCTCTCAGCTTCCATGTAAGTGATGGTGGCAATGTCCTGCTCACTGCTGTTGACTAAGAAATAACCAGACCCTTCCACGAGGCTAAATATTTCCTGCGGAAAAACCAGACACATAATATGCCACTCCCTTCGGTTTATAAATGATTCGAAGCAAAGAACTTCTACATACCCAAGAAAGGGCATGGGGTTAAAAGACTACGGTGCACGGACCGAAGACAACACGAAGATCAAGGTGCGACTCCTAAGGACACCGCAGGCAGTGGCCACACACGTGCACGTGTTTCAGCGACTCTACACGCACACGCGAGCTTGCTAACAGTCGCGCTGTTAATTTTCGTGGCCCGGTCCTCCCCGTCCACTGCGGTCCCACTTGGCTAGACCGGTGCGACGTCTACCTTCACATCCGGGTGGTTGTACACGGTGGCATTCTCAGGCACCACGGTCACATCGTCCACCAGCAGCAGCTCCACTGAGGCCGACCTGGGCGAGTTGGAAAGCTCCTGGGAAAGTAGTAAGAACCGCGAGGGTGACTATGAACTCCCCGTTCCTCGGCTCGCTGAGAGGAGAGTCCAGTCCTCTTTCAAGTGCCAAGGAGCACGAAGTCACCGACCGCAGCATTCCCGGATTTACACCAGAACCAATGACTTTTAAAGAGCCTTACATTTCAGTTACTTAACTTCATACTTCCAATATGACAATCTCCACCTACCTTTGGACTTTTCCTTTCTGAATAGCCCACAAAACTGACCCCGATGAGTACGGTCCCTTTTAGCCGATGGACTTTAACGATCTGATGACCTGGAGACATGCAGAAAAACACCCTGTGAGAAACAATCGCATGTAGAATACAAAACTGTCTCTAGAAAAGCAAATTCTGTCGATTTTTTTCAAATGATGTTTTATAGCAGGGGAAAAAAAAACCACATCGAATGGGGAAAAACAGCAGAATCAGAAAACTGGGTTTTCGTGCTGACTCTGCCACTATATTCCTATGTGACTCTGGGCAATCACTTTATTTCTCAGATCCTTTATTAAGTGAGGGACTGGGCCAGGCAAAATCTAACTCCCTCTGCTCCAATGGTCTGTGAGTCCCAAAACAGGCTGGCAACGTATGGGGAAATTTTTATTTGATTTAAAAATGAGAGTGAGAAATAAAGACATAGTCCTTTGGCGCCTTTTACTCTTCTAAACTATTTTGTACACGTCAATGTCATGTCAGTCCCTTACCCCTCAATTTAAAATGGCTATCTATTCCTTATTAGAACAGTTCACACTCCTTAAACTAGTTTGAAGCCTTCCATAATCTGACCTTGCTTTACTCATTCATTTTTACCTCTTTTTTAAAAATTTCACTATCAAGAATCTGCCACTTTACATAAGTCAGTCCTGATTTTGTCCTCAACACCTGGTGATCGTGCCTAAATGTGTGAAGCATCTTCTCGTGATGCTAAATACATTCATTCATTCATTCATTCATTCATTCGGCAAAGATTTAGGGAGGGCTACTACTATATGCTAGGTATGTGAAGGCAATTAGGATACTGAAGAAAAGAAAACGGCCCTGGCCCTCCAAGAAACCCAGAGTTTAGAGCAACCGAGCGGGACACCGACCACTGCCAGTGTGGTAAAGCGCACCGCAGAAGCACCGAGGGAGCACGCGTAACGGAGGACGTCGAGCACAAAGACAGAATATTGTCCTCAGATTGGGAACACAGAGGGACAGAAAACTCCTAGGGCACTAGAGGAAGATTTTAGCCCAGCGAAGAGGCAAGAGAACATGCAGCATACGCAGGCCAGGGGCACGACCCGCCTCGTCATGGACGGGGACCCGAGGTTGCTGAACATGAGGAACATGTGAGCTCTAAGGGGCGGGAGCGAGAGGGGAGGCCGACGAAGCGGGCAGGACCCAGTGTGTTACGCTGCAACGTGGATTTTATCCCGAGAGACACGGGGAGTCCCTGAAGACGGTACGGTGACAGTACAGTCAGTGGCCAAGACGTCAGAGCATAGGCGTGGACGTCAGAGAACTCGCCGTGTCATCTGTTTATTGTGCCCAGAACACGGTAAGAAGGCAATCAACGTTTGACGGACCAGTGAACTTACAAAATCGGGATGACGATGCCGGTCTCCCGTGGTGTCGTGAGGGCTACATGAGCACGTGCATGTATTCAGAGCAGTAGCCAAGATTTCTAAGCTCGGGAAATAGTAGGCAAAAAAATTTTTTTGACAGATTCAGATTTGTATTTCAGGAAGATCATTCCGGACGGTAGTGTGGAGGGTGAGTTAGAGACACACGCGGGGCCACCGCAGCGATGCAGGATGGAGGCAATGGGGACGTCAGTGGTGAGTGACGGAGGAAGGGGTGGACCGGAACAGTGTCCATGGTGACACGGACGGTGGGCGCTGTCACGGGGAGCGTCTCTCCTCCCCACCGCCTTTTATACTGAGTGAATCGCAACAGGTGTCACGGCGCCATAGAATTATCTGTATGTTCGTATCATGTTGTCATGTCCTCCAGCTGAGCTCTTAAACCTGTTCTGAGTGCGAGCGGCCCATGGGTAGGAAAAGGCTAATTCTCATCTGTCCTTGTCTGGTGCTTCCTAGTCCATTGAATGGTCATACCGCGCCCCCCGAATGCCCGTGACGGAAGCTGTAAGTCATGCTCTGTACTACTGTGTTCTTCACGTTTGGGATGGACTTGTGGTGGATTGTTTATATTAACGGCCCGCAGTGAATCCTGCCTGTTGGCCTCCGTGTCCTTGAGGGGTCCTCACCCACCCTTACTCTGGTTTTGGGCCAGTGACTTGCTTTGGTGAATGAGACATCAGCAAATGTGATAGAAGCAGAGGCTTGAGCACGTGAGGTCACGCTGATCTCTTAGAACCTCGTCTAGCGCCCGTGGCCTCTGTCAGCCTCACTCGCCTTATTCACTCAGTCTTGCAATTTCCTCGTTCCAACAGGCCTTCGGGTCTCAGCATGTGTGTTACCTTCTCAGGGTGGCCTTCTCTGTCCTAAACTAGGTTCAGTTTTCCTGTTATAAGCTCTTAAAGCACCCCAAATTTGTCTTTCACGACACCCAGCACGACTGTAATGCTCAGAGCCTGGCTTCGCGAGTTAGGCTGTGTCTGTCTAGGAGGGCAGAGTCTGCAGTCACATTATCTATAGCTCATGTACCATGACATCGCCAAGCGCCTGGCAGGGGGTCTTTACCTGTAGTAGCCACGCAACAAGTATGGGCTGACAAATAAGTAACAGTTCCATAATCTTAGGCAAATAGTAGGTAATCGATACACTTTAAAATTAATTTAATTTTATGTTCTATGAGAAATGTTGGACCCTAGCTTCGCAAACAAGGAAGTCTACCTTTACACTTCCTAAAAAATACAAAGATCAAATATGGAAGGTGAGGGACAATAAAATCTAAACTGGACCGTCCGCCGCAGGAAGTGCTTAGTGCAGAACCACTGGCAGGTATACGAAAGGGTTTGTAAGTTTTCACAATACCGTGTAACCGGGTCTGCCCACTGCCGTCATCCTTTGCTACCATCTCCACTGAATTATAATTTTCAAAATGAGCTAGTGTTTTGTTTGACGACTTCCATTCTAGCATTAGTGAGCTGAAATTATCAAACTTCCTCCTGTGTTCATCAAACACCGCCAGTTCCAGGACCGTGTCCCTTAGGCTTGATACAGGAATCTGCATTAAAATGGAAAGAAAAACAAAAAAAAACCCAAAAAACCAGTAGCTTAAGAGGGTTGGTAAGATAACTCTGAAGCTAGGGATCGTGTTTTCTCCCAATTATTTTCTCTGACAAATTTCAAACCTCCAGACATGTGGAGAAAATAGTATAATGAATACCTACCTATACATACTTCATCTGGATTCACCATGTGCTTTCTCTCCCTCTCCCTCTCCTCCCTACCATCTACACCCGTGTATGTCTGTGTGATATGTGTGTGTCTGCGTGGTGTGTATGTGTATGTGTGTGTCTGCGTGGTGTGTATGTGTGTGTGTGTATGTGTGTGTCTGCATGGTGTGTGCATGTGTGTGTCTGTGTGATGCGTGTGTGTCCGCGTGGTGTGTCTGTGCGTGCATGTTTGTGTATGTGTGTCTGCGTGTATGTGCGTATGAGTGTGTGTGTTTTGCAAAACGAGGCAGACGCCACAGCACTTCACCCCTAAGCACTTCAGCACGCATTTCCTAAGAGCGAGAACGCTCTCCTACACCGTCTGTCCACTGGCTCTGTGACTGCTTGTCATTATTCTTCATGACGGGGTGGCATAGAGGTGAGCTCTCTTACTTATTAATAATG
>NW_006443131.1:2507917-2514862 GCF_000325575.1 Pteropus alecto | reverse complement strand
CAAAACATTTGGGAACTTATTTAGAGAGATCCCAACTGTGTATTGCCAATAATTACAAGCTGCGTAGATACAGTAAGCAAAGTCACTAAGTGCAGCTAATTCTAACCTAGTTTAATCACTTCTTCTCAGATACTATCAGAAACACTGCACTTACCAGTTGTTTGTTATGCTGTGGCAGAGGACACGGCTGGGCACCAGCTGGCACCTTGTACACTGGAGTTAGCGACAGGCTGGCAGGGTGGGCACATAGGAAGCGCACCTGCACGACCTCGACAGCGGGGCTGGGGTTCAGGACCCCTGGGTGGTTCCCGATTCGGAATGTCAGCACCTTTGAGGAACACCAGAGCACGGGTAACTGGGTAGGCACTGGATGCCAGCTGTGCCAATCCGAACGTGTTGGGGTGATTCACATTCTGCTGTAGAGTCCCTTTGACAATATAAATCGGGCAAATTCCTTAAAGACACCACAGTTCTCGGCTACCTGTGCTAAGAGAAGCAGGGGTGCTCTGGGGACACGAGGATGCAGGGAACATTAGAGAAATCGAACTGGCCGATTAGTCTTTTTCCTTTTTCTTTCGTTACCAGCTGGTACAGAGTGGAAAAACTAACTTGAGTTTCAACTCGTCTCTGGCGGAAGTACTAATGGACAACGATGTGGAAACAACAAGTTCGAGAGCTTCAAAAGGGGTGTTCGGCCTGAATTAGCAACAGCCAGCCATATGTACAGTAAGTTCACTAGAGGGTAAAAAGCAGCTCGACTCATTACAGCACAGGACTTATTAAGTTAAAATCGCCCACTGACTCCCTGTCCGCGGGTTAGCAGGGATGCGTTTCACTGGCTTTTAACTATTCCATATGGAACGCGTCGTGCATTCGCACGTCGCCCTGGCACAGGGCTGTGCTCAGCTCCTGTGTCGTCGCAGCTACAGTGCATGTGCTGCCGAGGCGAGCGCTCCTGGTCTTGGTGGAAGCGGGCACGGCTGTGGAGACCCATCGCCACCTCTAAACATAGCCAGAGTCAGCCAGCTAAGGGCAACACACTTGCTCCTGTCTGCAGAGATCTAACTGGTTCTTCAAAATTGCTAACTGTAGATGACACCAAATTTCCCTTCCTCACATTCTTTGGAGGTGGGAAACCATATACGTCCTAGTCTAGACAACAAGGAAATGAATTATAGTGATTAAGTGATGGAAATAAGCTCATGACTACAAAAAGACCTTAAACCTTTTAGTCAGTGAACTGTTAGAATTCTCAGATGAGCAAACCAAAATCTTTGGGTGTATTTAAAAAGTTGTCAGCTTTTAGAAAAAGATCCTTCTGACTTATTTCACTCAGCATAATAACCTCTGGGCCCCTCCACGTCGTTGCAGAAGGGGAGCACGGCACAGGGGACACAGCCAGTCATGTGATGGCTGTGTGCAGAGCCAGAGGACAGAAAGAGCAATCAGGGGGATCGTTTCACAAACTAAGTAAGTGTCTAACCAATGTACTGTATACTTGAAACTTAAAAAAAAAATCCTTTCATCGATAACTAGAATTTTCCCTAGCTAGTCCATAAGCAAATCCATTAGAATCTGAAAAGGAATGGCTAGAAGTACAAAAGATTCGGAGTATTATTATTGCTAAAAGAAATATTAGAGAAAGAACATTTTCCTACTTGCTCCCCTAAATCCAGGCACAGGACCCGGTAGATGTACTGGTTCTGCTTTCTCTTAGCTGGCAGCCGGACTTGTGTTATTCGGATGGTCTCTGCCTTCTCCATGCTCAACTCCAGGAAGAATCGGGACGGCTCCAAGACCCACGGATGAGGGCCCCCCTCGAACACCATCTCCTTGACCGAATGCCAAGTCACCAGTGCCACTTCCACGGGGTTTAGAGCCTGACGGATTTAAAGAAATCAATCCTCGATTGGTTAGGAAACCCAACAGTTTTCTAAAGTGAAAAACTGATTATCTGACTCTAGTGCAAATAACAGTAGGCTTAACTCCCAAACTAAGAAACATACACATCATGCCTGCCTTGTGGGATGCTTTTCAACCTCTGTACTAATTTTTATTATCTATCTATCTATCTATCTATCTATCTATCTATCTATCTTCTTTCTTGCATTTTCCTCTGTAGTAATTTAAGTCCTATCTATCATTCAAGCCTTACTCATGTGTCGCCGTACCCATTAATTTGTCTAACCACTCCAGACCACACCCACTCTTGCATCCTCTAAGCTCCTATGGTACTCATCTCGACCATTCATTTGTAGACTTGTTCATCTCCTAATGCTGATGAAATGTGTCAAGTGCTTCATATATGTCTGATAACTCTTTTTATGCTCTTTAGTTATGTGAACTTCTTCACAGAAGAGAGTATCTTATGCCCAAATTTGGAAAAAGAATTTCTATTCCTCGGTGGGATTAAGTAAATGTTGTACACATAGAAGGTATTGAGTAAATACTGAATATGCATTCTAAACAGATATTTTAGTAAAGTAGCAAAGAAAATCTGCCCTAAAAATAAAAAAATAATCTACACGGTTCATCCTATTTCTCAAAAAACCCCCGCCTAAGAGGTTGTCAGGACAGGCATTATTCACTCTAGTCTACAGAGCGCTGTACCCCATTTATAGATGAATGATGTATAAGGGGAATGATGTATTCTCAAAGTGTAAGTTATCTTTGTATGGCACAGTGTCTACGACAGTGACTAAGTCACAAAATACAGTACAGAGTTGAAGCGACTGTTCTAAAAATGTAAGAGAACCATGTTTTAGTATTTCCTTCCTGAACTAGTCAGTCATATTTATTATTCAATACTATTAAAGTAAACATTCCCATGTCCACTGACAGTTTCTCTTAAATAATGGCTGCGTAATTCGATCCAGCAAGTATTCATTGATGGCCCCTGGTATACAATTAACAGAAAGCCAAACAGGGTCCTGCCTGCGTGTAAACGTCTAATCATTATGTTGTACGCTTGAAACTAACATAACATTGTGTGTCAACTATAATTTTAAAAGAAATTTAAAAAATAAGGTCCCATCTCACAGTGGAGCTCTCAGCCTGGGACAGACAGACCTGAAGCGGGCACAGAGTGTGACAGTAACGAAGAGGCCGAACGCAGAGGGCCACACGAGCCTCTACTGGGAGAAATGGAGCTAGGCAGGTTTCACTGAAGGCCTCCGGAGAAGGCAAAACAGAAATGACTCCCCTTGTCTGGGCGTGTGGTCCAGGACTAATCGGATTGGCTGAACTGGAGTGGCATGCACAAGGACAATTGAGAACTAAACCGTGTACTGAAACACAGTATTGATGACAAAGGTAGAACACATTTTTTTTTTTCAGCAGGTAAAGGAAAAGTGTGTGTAAGCAAAGCACTAGAGAGAAAAAAAACTCGTCATCTTACTTCCTGCCCTTTTATTCAAGGGAGCTCTGAATTGTAGACACTTGATAAATATGAAATAAGGCCGTGGATAATGATAAAAGCAAGAAAAAAAACTAATGAAATGACGAGCCACAGCCAAGCACTTTCACTTAATCAGGCAATGAATTAAGAGAATGAATGAAATGTGCTTGAACCGCATGTTTAATACGCTACACAACGAGGTCAACTGAAAAGGCGAATTTCAATGAGAAAGCTATCTTTTCGGAATTAATAACTTGCTTCTTCCGTTAGCTGTTGACTTTCTCCCTGGGGGCGTCTCCTTAGGCCAGGGGGCAGTAAGGCGGGGTCTGTGGGTCTCTATCAGTGTGAGCTTACACGCATCAACTCTAGCTCCCAAAGAAACCAAACACGCAGAAAGCAGACCAGGCTCTACCTACTTTTATTCTGAACCGCCACCTGTCATAATGTCCCACTCACAATGGACCAGTTCTTAAGGCCCCAAATAATAACTGTTGTGCCGAAAATCCATGACTACAAAGGGTAAAGGTGGTTGACTTCCCTCCCTGGGACAGAATGGTCTCTTTCTGAGTTCTTCGAGAGAGAGTATACTAATATTTTACGTCTTATTCAGGGTGGCGCTTCCAGAGATATGTACATCTGTAAAAATTTAAATAGTACCTATATTTTACACATTAAAAAGAAGGAAGGGGACATCTAAAACTTGCTGCTACCACTTCGATGTTTCTGTGGCGGAAACTACAGGAGCAAACTCGGCGGAACTCAGGTCTGAGGAGGGAGCTATGGGCAGGAGAGAGGCGACAGAGAACACAAACTCCCCTGCTCTTCCTGGAGGTCACCAGAGCTGGGAGGCCCCACGGGGACAGCGAGGGGTCCCTGGAAGATATGCGGTGATGTGCCATGAGACTCCTTGCTCACCTTTAGGGGTCCATAAGCAGCGAACGTGGCGCTGCTCCCCAAGTATTCTTCGTACTCAGACACGCTCACTGTCACCAGGGTGTGGCCTACAGATTTGGCCACTATGTGTGTGCTGGAGCAGTGCTTTGGGCCACATCTTTGAACACCTGCAAATCAAATAATATGACTTCAGACGGTAACGGTTCTCAAGGAAATCAGTCTATATAGATAAAAGAATTTTAATACATTAAAAAAAATCTTGATCTCATATATTAATTACTAGGCCCCAATTGTTTAGATTGAGTTAATATAAAAATCTGTTCCTTCTATTAACAGACAGATATCATGTGAGACATAACTGTGTGTACTGTAAGGATACACACATGAGCAAAGATCCTAACCTCAAGGCATATGTAGTTTAGAAGGGAAGAGTGAACATTTACATAAATTAAAATATTAGAAGAAAATTATAAGCATCATAGGAGTCTAGAAAGTAGAAACATTACTTCTAGCTGGAGAGATCAAGGAAGGTTTAGAGACGTAGAAGAGAAAATCTCACTCGAGCTGACAAATGAGTGAACATAGAAATATAAACTGGTATAAATGGAATGCAATGTCAAGGAGGTATATGGGAAATTTAAACTTAAAGTAGTTGGTTTTGCCAGAGCCATGGATGAGGCCAAAGCATGAAGTTATAAAAGTGCTTGGTTTATATTGGATACTGAACTAAAAGGATTTTGGCTCTGTTCCACTGGAAATCAGAAGCCTCTAAAAATTTTTGAGCAGAAAGAATAATATCGAAGTTGAGCTTCATGAAGAGCCATTTGGGAGCCATGATTATCAAAGGCAAGAACAGCTAGGAGGATGTCGTTATGCTCTAGGTGAGAGATAATGAGGGCCTGAAAACGAGAGATACCCTGGGAACAGAGGAGAGGAGAGATACTCGCTAGTATAATGGGCAAAGGAGAAGATCAAGTTCACGGCTGCCCTGCAGATGTACTGTGAGAATTCAGTGAGTCAATGTATAAGAAGTGTGCGGAGAAGAGTCTAGCAAATAGTAAATGCTAAGTAAATGATGGATGCTACTGCCGTCATTAACACTGATGAAAATCAGCGGTGATCAAGGCCGAATGTGAAGTTCAATAACAGGAAATGATGTCCATCTTCACGAATAGCTTATTCACATTCTCTGTTTATTAGAAAAATATGTTTTCTCTTTGTTTGAACAAATTTAATATACACATATATTAAAATGGCACTATATTCCTCTTAGAAAGAGGCATTGTATGTATATTAAAGAGACAGAGGAAAAGAGCTTGAGGCTGGAAACAGAGACCTTAGCAGGAACTTAAAGCTGATCCTGTCTGGCCACCATGAACCCTGAACACGTTACTCAAGTTCTGTGCCTTTGTGTCTACGTTATATCACCTACTACAAGGCAGTTGACAGGACAAATAAAAGTACTGTAAAGACAAGGCAATATGCGAATTTAGACAATAATTTGTAGTTTCTGAATTGATGATTTATTCTTTAATTCAAAGACAAAGAAAAGAGAAAATACGAAGCCTCCTCTCACCTTCCTTGAGAAGAGCGAAGACTCCTTGCTTATCCATGTTAAGGTCCAAGGGCAAATGAGAGCAGTCTGTGAACGCAACAGCCTCTTTGGTCTCCTTATCGACGTGGTACATTGCGATGGGGACTTCTATCAGCTGGCCAATCTCCGCGTCGGCGTGAAATGGTAGCAGTTCCATTTTGTTCAGTTTCAGGACATGTATCTAGAAGGAGAAATTCATCTTTCAAGAAAGTTATGTCGGGAGAGTCTTAGGAGAAAGCACTCCTTGAATATTTAAACACACACATACATGAACACATATGTATAGTTTATGTACACACATATATACTATATGCTATGTGTGGGTGTGTGTGTGGCAGCAGCAGCAGGTGCTGAACATGTCGCTAGTTTCATTGCTTAATCGACTGATCTCTCTAAAGCATCTAATACCGTAAGGCAGGGGTCTGGCCAACTGCTCTTAGCTTTTGTGAGCTAAGAACGGTTTTTGCATTTTAAAGGGTTGTCAGATAAAAACGAGAATCAAGAACACGAGAGAGAGATCGTACACGGCGTATAAACACTACATATTGACTGTCCAGCCTTTTACAGAGAAGATTTTCTGACCTCTGATACAGAGCATGTCCTTTCTCTTGAGATCTATTTAAAATAGCTTTTATTTTGTCTTTGCTATAGATTGTTTGTGTCCCCCGCAATTCATATGTTGAAATGCCAACCCTCAAGGTGATGGTATGAATAGGTGAGGCCTTTGGGAAGCGAAGAGATCGTAAGTGGAGCCCTCATAAAGGGGAATAGTGCCTTTATGAGATCCCACAGTGCTCCCCAGTCCCTCCTGCCAAAAGACAGCCTTCTACAAACCAGGAAGCGTTCCCTCACCAGACACTGAATCTGCCAGTGGATTTCCCAGTCTCCAAAACTGCGAGACATCCATTTCTGTTGTTTATAAGCCGCCCAGTCTATGGTACTTTGTTATAGCAGCCCGGACAGACTGAGGTTGGGGGTGGGAGGGGTGGTGGTGGTGGTGGTGGTGGTGGTGTGTGTGTGTGTGTATGTGTCACTTTCCACATTTCTTCTGCTAGTTCCT
>NW_006443131.1:2500506-2507798 GCF_000325575.1 Pteropus alecto | reverse complement strand
GTTGTGGTGTTTTTTGGTTTGGTGTTGTGTGGTGTGGTGTGGTGTGGTGTGGTGTGGGGGTGGTGGTGGTGGTGGTGGTGGTGGTGTGTGTGTGTGTGTATGTGTCACTTTCCACATTTCTTCTGCTAGTTCCTCTTACTCTGCCTACATCTCTTAAAGTGACACCTACTACACAGGGTCCATTGTCTCTTCTGACCCTATGTGCTTTTCCTGGGAAATCTTATCCAGGTCCAAAACTTCAATGACCACCCACATGCTGATAACTCCAAATATTCACCTCTAGCCTAACTTAGCCTTTTAGTTGCATTTCACACCCCTATTTCCAGATGTAAACATCCACTTGGATCCTCCAGGGGTGAATCACAGGAAATACAGCCAAAGCTGAATTTGTCCTCTTCCTCTTTTTCTTCTGTTTTCTATCCATTCAGCTACAAAGCTAGAAACCTGTCTTTAAATCTTGCACTTTCCCTCACCCCTTGGTCACTGAATCTGGCTAAGGCTACCTCTAAACGACCTCGATTTGTCCCCTCTCCTCTACTCAATCCCACTGCCTTAGGTCAGGCGTAACTGGACACTGTGCCTTCGCTCTCTCCCTTCCGTCCACTCTCGTCCACCAGTACAGCACCAGCAACTATCTTTTGTTCCTTTTTTCTAAATATAGTTGTTTTTGTCTGACTGTAAAAAATAATTAGATGTCTTTCTAAACACAGGCTTGACCATATTATTGGCCTTATTAAAAACCCGTGTTGGCTCCCCACTGTCTACAGCAGGGTCAGCAAACATTTTCTGTAAAGGGCTAGATAACAAATATTTTAGGCTTTCAGAGGCCACACAGTCTCTGTGGCAACTACCCAACTCTGTAGCTGTGGCTTGAAAGCAGCTATAGACAAAACAGAAACGCACGAAAGTGGCTCTGTTCTGACAGAACTGTATCTATGAAAAGGTGGGTTGAGCCTGACCCTCAGGCCTCAGTCTGGCTCCATTGTTCTGTCTTGTTCAAGTTCCCGCCTATTCTTGAGAGTCTCCGACTAGTCACATCTGCAAGGGGCTTTCTTTTAGAAACTAATAGTACTTTTATTGTGTAATTCAAGTAGCTCTCGATAGCATACTGCTTTAAAATATCTCACATATCATTTCTTTAAAATGTTATTTAACTTTGCATGTGAATGTATCTCCCTCGTTAGACTTTAGATTCTTTAAAGTGGGGATGACATGTTATATTTCTTTCAACACCATACTTTGTGTGATGTTAAGTGCCCAAGAGTACTCGATAAATGTTCAGTGAATGAGAGCAAATGACAAATCCTGCAGGGAACAACAACATACAGTAACATATGTTAATAGTGGAAGAAGAATATGAAAATTGTTGTATAATATAGTAAAGAAAGTTTTCAATATTTTAGAAAGAAGTCTGACAAACAAAATGACGAGACTAGAATTAAGGTTACTGTAAAGCTCATATATATAATAATAACAAAATACAATAACAAAACCAGATAAGATTAATTATTGAATATATTCCAAGCATTAGGGTAAACATCATCTCATTTAATTCTGACAATAACCCTCTGGGGTGATACTATCGTCATCCCCATTTCAGAGACGAGAAAACAAACACAGACATTAAAAAACCATCTACTAAGGGAAGCGGGAGTCAGCCCAGGTCTAGAGATATTTAAGGAGCGTGGACTCCCAGACTGAATCTGAGCATCGTTTTGAAATAGCCGACTTGGACTAGGAAAAATTTTCAAATGTGTTACTGTAGTTAAGTTCAGACAACCATGTCCCAGGGGTGATGAGAAGGTTCTCTGGAGAGCTGTTTACCTGAGTCTCTCCATATCGAAAGGGATTCTGTACGTCTCGGGCTAGCACGGCACTGCGGCCCCTGACCCGACCTGCGGCCACCACTCCTTTAGTGGTTACCACGGCTACTGACTCATTCGAAGAGGTCCAGGTGAAGTTGCCACTGCCACCCTCCACCTGCGAAGAAGCACAACCTTACACTCAGTCTCTACAGAAGGGAAAATGTGATGTACGCGTAGATGTAAAATCTGGTAAAACAAAGTTTAAGAAATAACAAAAATATTTAATAAATTATTGCTGGACGGATGAAGAAACTGATGCCACAGGGACGACGGGCAAGGGAAACGCTAGAAGCAGCTCATTTATGAAATGGCAGTGGCACAGAAGGTCAGACAAGGGCACAGGGGAGCTTGACGACACTTAATAAAATTCACAAGGAAAGGATAATGGAAGAGAGATGGAAAGCAAACCAAGTCTCGTTAGGATGACAGTATCCGAGAGCATGATTTATTTGGTTGTCACCAAAAAAGGAGTTCTACTATTAGGAAGAGGAGGAAACAAAATTTGACATTAGCCAAATTTCAATAAATGAAGCCATCAGAGAAACTGACTCATCTCTCTGTGAATTCTCACATTCTAGGACACCATACCTGTACTTTATAACGATATAGCATTCCCGTGGGATGATGAGGAAATGCCAGGAAGCTGGGTGTGAGCTTGATGGGGAAATAAATCCTCACTTCTTGCTGGTGCACGATTGGAACTTTCATAGGCTGAATATTTTTATTCTATAAGAACAGAAAAAAAGAGCAAAATAAATTTTATAAGTCCTGTTCTTACGATACACATTCATGTTCAAAACGTCAGCAAAATGGTGTGCCAATGAATTACTCAACCTGTTTCTATGTCTAAAAGAAACAAAGAAATAAATGTTCCTGTTCACTAAAGAAGCACAACTACTATGGTTCGGTGACAATGAAAGGAATTTTGCTAGCCCCGAAATAAGTAGCACAATCAGGGAAAGTTAAAATTTCCTGAAATAAAAGAGTTCTATCGACCCAGGGAAAGAAATCATAGTTTCAGCAAGAAAGACATGTAGCTATATCGCCATCGGTTAAGTACATGAACCGTAAAAGCGAAGTGATGTTACAAGCTATTCGGAAGAAAAAAAAGAGGACATTTAAAGATGCGGGGGCACCTGCATCATGGACCCGTACATACATAAAAGCTAAAACTATAAAAATTCTAGTCATTTTTGTGGCCTTTGTTTACGCAAAGATTTCTGGGAGAGGAAACAAAAACATGAATCATGAAAGAAAAAAATTAATAAATTACACTTCATCAAAATTAAACATTTTGCTTTTTCAAATAAATAAATTGGTGGATTAACCCTCTGGATGTTTAGAACAGAAGGCATTCTACGTGGGCCTGACTGACACCTGGAAATGTGCACGTGAGACAATTTTTTAAAGGGACCTCAGATGATAAAAATACACAACGGCCACAAATGCAGATACGTGCCATCACAGGGACCGGGTCGGGGATGTACGGCGGTGTGGACTGCTGAGTGTCCTACCGATGGGCTCTTTTATTTGAGTGGAAGACAAAGGTGGGATATGCTCCCGTGTGCCTGCAGATCAGGACGCTGGCCAAGCCCCATCGGGGTTCCCAGCATTCGAAGACCACCCTTCTCACCCCTACCTGGGGCCTGACGGACATCAGGGAGGCGTTTATGCTCGTGACGCCGGCTCTGAGGGCTTTCGCTACGTGGTAAGAGCAGTTCACAGTCGACAGCTGCTCTTCGAAGTACTCCCTTGAGAACTGGTACTTAATCCTGAGATTCTGAAAAGCAGCCCAACAGCAATGCAAACCTCAACAGACATGTTTTATCCCCTAAAGCCACCCTCATCCCAAAGCATTAAAAAGAAAAAAAAGTGGGGCTATGCATTCTGGGGATAAAGAAATAAAAACGAAACCTTTGCTCTCCCTCGTGGAAATTCTAGATTGGAAAGATGTAATTTTAAAGCGGTCCTAGTTTCTGAAAGATACTTGAATGGGAAATAATCACAGAAAGAGTCAAAGCTTATGTAAATTTTAGTGGGATTTGTGCCAATCCATAAGCTGACGGTTGGGGGTGGGGGGAATGGCTGCTGGAGAGTGAGCTCAAGGACACTTGACATCTGATGTCCCCGCCTACACTCTCGCCACCACGAAACTGTGGTGACCGCCTCTGAAGTGAAGCTGTGGAATGAGGGTCACCTCCAGAGTGTCATCGCTGGCACTCCCTTCGGCTCTTTTCTCTAATTCTGACCGAATTATAACTTTCACTTCTGGCTGAGAGCATTCTTCGCGGACAGAACGATTTAATAATGATAATAAAGTTGCAACTTGCATTTCCAAAGGTAAAATCTGGAAACAAAGGGGGAAAAAAAAAGACCCCCCAACCAAAAAGATGGCCCGCTCAAGCAGTCATCCATCCACACGAGGGGCGAGCGAATGCGAGACTCACATCTGAAATGTAGACCTTCGCGCTGCTTTTATCGAACACCCCCACCGTGATGACGTACGTCTGCCCCGCCTCCAGGCTCCACCGGTCTCCAGGCTGGACCGTGAGGCCTACCCGCAAACCGAGAAAGGAACATATTAGAATCGTTTCCAAAGTGGATCTTTTACTTCGCTCTAGCAAATTGTATAACAATTCGGGGTTCTGAAGATCCCGGCTTAACTCAGCCCTGGTGTAAAGAAACGCTCACTTTTATCTGTACAGAAACGAACCATAGCTGTGTTCATTCTCCACGTGTCAGGTGAGATTTTAGTTTCTTTAGCTCAGACTCATGTCTCACCTGGCCAAGGGCCCTTAGTGCTGTGTCTTCCTTGTAGGTCTCTTTCCTAACCTGACCCTCTATTACATGGATCTTTATATTTTTTCACAATCTGTTTCAAGATGCAGATAATATTTAACCCGAATCATGTGAGAAAATGTCAAAGTTAGCTTGAATTTCAAGCTAATTAGGTCTCAAAATGAAGATTAAAGAAGCCCTCTAGTTTCATTTTAGTGAAATAGTTTAAGCTATTTAGCTTTCGGAAAACTGTCGTCTAAAAATACCTAAAAATCCAGGCTCTACAACATATATGGTGCAATTTGGGAATCCAGACACGGATCTCATGTGGACATCTTCATTTCTGCTTAAGGAAGTCGTATGAGCCAGAGCTGGGTGAAAAGAGAAAGGTGAGCTCCCAAAGGAAAAAATAACAAACCCACAAACAAAAATCCCATCTTTTCTTATCCTTGAAAAGCAAAAACTTAAACGTGTACACTTCCGAGAAAAGTCGGTGGGACTCGGTCACACAGGAATCGGGTATGCTTGCATTTCAAGTTTGAGGAGGATGGAATGAGAGAAAACGACCATGCTCCCTGCTTTTAATATTCATGTAGCCGCACAACGTTTTCTCCGAGTGATTCTTATGCAGGAGCCCATCGTGGGAAGCTGGACGAAGTGGCCCGGTCTGGCTGAAGGCTTGCGAAGTGGTGATGGGGGCACGACCTGCCATCCAGCCCTGGGCTCTACAGTTTTATAGTCACTAATGGGTTTTCTATTGAGTGCGGCAAGTCTTTAATACCAAAATGTCCTCTCTTTGCCACCAAAGATACTTCTAGGCCACTTAGACTTCATACCACCCGGCATCCCCGTCAGTTAAATTCTAGCAGAAATACAAAATTATTCTATCATTCTATACAGAATCTGTGTGAGAATATACTTCCCTATCAAAATATCCTGCATCCAAAAGCTAAGAAGAAATGCTTTCTGCTCTGAGAAATAAGTAACTGAGATGACTGAATGGAAACCACCCATTAATTCAAAGTACACTCGTCTAGAAGCTGTATTAATTCAGTCGTGCACTGGGCTGCGATTTATCACTATACTGTCTATAGGGACGATGGAAAGAAAAGATTATTTAATCGACTTGAGGGATCTAACTCGTAAAGCTGCCTCGAGCCGCCCCATCGACGTGCTGATTGAAGACGCCGTCTGTCTGTCTGCTAAGCACGTCTGGTAAAGACGGTGCAGGCAGCTCTAGGTCTGATTCTGACGTGCACTCTGGTGCAACGTTGATGAAACGCAAAAGCTGGGAAACCCACAAACACAATGTTCCCTTCATTTCAGATGAGGACACAGACGCGATCGCTCTCTAAACCAAGTCGTTCCTCTGTCAGCAGAATAAGAAGTCCCTTCCATCAGCCCTTCCGCCGTTCTGAACCTCATCTCCTGCCTCTCAGAAACCTTGCTCTCTGCTCTCATCTCCGCCCTCTCTCTCTGCTTAACTTACAGGCACGTTCGAGTTTCTCTTATTTTGTTCTTGTGTTTTTCAAACGTCTACCTTTTCTCCTTGTCAAAGCTGAGCAGTTTTTTATGGACAAAGGGACCCGAGACGTCCCAGCTGCTGCAGCCTTTCCGTCTGCATCCGCACCCATCGCAAGGACTTCGGCCTCAGCGGCGACCTCTGTAAATGTGTCACTCGGTTGCTGTGTGACGCCCTCCTGGCTCTCCTCCTCCTCCCCAACATTCTTTCTGGCGTCCTTTCCGGGCCCCTCTTCTTCCACGGGGACCTTCAAGCGGGCACACGCCAGCGGTCTCCGGCCCTCTTCTCCTTCCCGCTCCGCACCGTCTCCCGAGGTGACCGTCCACAGCAGCTTTGACACCGCCTAGCTATAAACTGGCAACTTGCAAACATCTGTCTTCGCCCTGAATTTTTCTCCTCCAGTTCTGGAGTAAAAACGTCTGCTTGGATGTCTCTCTCACAAGGACTTCAAGTTCACGTGAAAAACTAAACTCATTTTCTTTTCCCTTAAACCGCTCCTTCTCTTATATTACCCGTGTCTGTGGGCAGGACCGCCAGCCACCCTAAGCCTGGTGCCGGAACAAACCGTGACCAGGCACCAGCCATGTCCTCAAGACAGAAATAAATATAATGGATTTCAATTATAAATAAATATGAACTGAGAATTTAAAAAAAAAAAAAAAAGATAAAAAAAATAACCATGTCGATCTGCCCTGGGGATTTAGAGACGTGCCCGACACATAGTTGGGGCTCAATAAATATTAAATGACTTATTTTGTAGGTACTATTGTATTTGTTGACAAATGTCCTAGGCACCTTTAAATGACTAGAGAACAAATCACTTTGGACCAAAACCCTCCTTTAATACGTTTTAGACACATAATAATAAACGGCTAATTAACACAATTCTGGAAAAAACACAATACCTTTCCAGCCACTGGGCCCTGCATAGCCTATGCCCTCCCCTGCCCTGGGTCCCCCTCTGACTCCTCCGAGTCCCTGCACTCCGGCCTGGGTCTTCCTTGCGCCCCTTTAAACATGCCGGACTGGGTCCTGCTTCAGACCTTTGCGGGTCCTGTTTCCTCTTCCTGGAGCCCTCGCACCCGGGTATCTGAAGGACTCGTTGCCCCGACGCCACCTTATCAGAC
>NW_006443131.1:2491524-2500492 GCF_000325575.1 Pteropus alecto | reverse complement strand
CCTGTACCCCCACGGCTTGGAATGGTGTTGGGTGTATAGTAGGAAAATAAAACTTGCTGAATAAATTAACTTCTTTCAGATTAAAGTATTAAAAAATAGGAAATATTTCAAAATTGAACACTGAGAAATGGAATCCAAATGTTTCAATCTTCTGAGAATTTAAATCTTCGTTCTGTTGTTTCCATCGACTATGAGAGCTTAATCAATCCTTACAGAGCGGGTTTAGTGAATTTTAAAAAACTACTCTCAACACAATTTAACAACTATTAATCAAGCATCTATGGCAGACAATGCCATCTTTTCTCAATTATTCACGTGAAAATAGGAAAGAACAAATTAATAAAGTTCTCACGTATTCCTCCAACATGTTTACTCCGGTCTCTCGATTCTAAATGACTGTGGCTGCAAATAAGCACTAAACTCAACAGATCCTAAGTTCCAACTACTCTTTTCTCTATCACTTTTTGACAATAATTTACAGTCCTTTGTTAAAAAATAAAACCCACCGAAAACAAGTGTAGTAGTATTATAATCATTCGACAAATTATTTTACCAAGGAGCCTGTCTAGCGTGCTCAGGGAAAGGTAGGTTGGCAGCTAAAACGTGAAAAGGATACTTTTATGGACAAAGATAAGATTCGTTTGGCCCAGCTGGACGGCAGTCACCATCGCTGTTTCCTCATTCAGTACGGCCACTTGCCCAGAAGGAGACTCATTATAT
This sequence comes from Pteropus alecto, assembly GCF_000325575.1. NCBI lineage: Eukaryota > Metazoa > Chordata > Mammalia > Chiroptera > Pteropodidae > Pteropus > Pteropus alecto. Next base: position 2,499,772 of record NW_006443131.1, on the reverse strand, counting down.
GCAACTCTGTGGTCTTGCAACTCCAGTGTATAATGTTCCAGGGGAAACGCCACCTCTGAAACACACAGAAGACACATAAACGTGACGAGAGCAGCCATTCCAACAGACAGCGGTGGGGTTGGATGGTGAGAAAATCCGGAAGCGGGCCCAACCTCCTTCCCACTATAGTGAATTTCCACATGGAGCCATTGTGGGGGGTGGGGGGTGGGCGGACACTACACCGGTGTACTGAGGCTATTGGTTTCTTCTTACAGACCAGTGACCTGAGGGTAGCAGCGGGAACCCCACTGGGCACGTCAGGAAAGGGTTAACCCTACCGGAGCCTACGCACACTTTACAAGCTCAGTGAGACTTTGGGGATCAACAGAGTATTAAATTTTCAGTTAATGAACTGAGTTTCTCAAGAAACAATTTTTGCAAAGATCATTCGAGTCCCTCCAGGTAGTTTTTTTTTAATTGTCCTAGAAAAGCTAGAAAGTTTTTGGTTATTGTTTTAATAGAGAAGTCAGCTGCCCAAGGTCACTGAAGCTGAGCAGCCACGCTGCAGCGTCTGCTCTGTTAAAGATGTGGGGACCATGTGTCCAGTATTCGCTCTAGCACAGCAATCTAGGACTACCTCACCACGCAATCTAAAAACACCGAAAACAAGAATTTTGCATACACGATGTAGAGGCGCTTCTCTTGCTGTCAACAGTAAGGATGTGGGAAATGTCAGTCTTAGGAAAAGATTAATCGCCTTACCTGTCACCCTTCCCTGAACCATTTTTGCAACTCGGTATTTAATATAGGCTCCTACTAAGAGATAAATATCATGGGATGGTATAAGAAATATATTCTCCAAAACGAGCAGACGTATCAATGCTGCTGCCACTTTCTGAAAGAGGAAGGAAAAAAACCAAAGTTTCTAAACTTGAGGCATAACCCCCAAAGCCACCTTCCTTGGTAAAAGTTTACTTCTTGTAAGTTTATTTTAAAATATTTTATAAAAATTAAAAAATGTTTTCTTAACCACAATCATAATTTCGGTTAGCCTTAAGAAGTGATCATGAATCTTAATACTATTTTAACTTTCTAAGTCACTTTCTAACGCACTCGAACTAAGAAAGGAAAATGACAAGTCTTCCAGAGGAGAAGAGCAGGTAAAGAAAAAGGCAAGGATGTCGAAAGGAGGCAAGGCAAGATGGCTGTTACGCCGCCCAAGTTCTTTTGACCACCCTCCAATGAGTGGACCTTCCAGATCAGGTCACTCTGCCCCCTGCCGCACACGCTGATGCTTGCGAAGGCGAGCCCAACGCAACGTTAGCAGGCTGCTCTCCAGGACGTCAGTACACCTGCGTTCTCGCCACTTGCATTAAATTCTTACCAAAAGACATATGTTTTTCTCAAACCTATTTATGCCAGTTGCGCTTTTAATTATAATTACATGAAAACAGAAACCATGAATGCAAAAAGAGAGCTACTGTTTCTACTAAAAAATTAAATGTTTTGAAAAGAAGTTAAAGTCAAGCTGCTAATAATGTGCTGATACCAAAATAGGTGTAGGTGGGAAATGCAAAAGATTGAGGGGGGAATCCTTGAAAAATACAGAATTCTGTACTCAAACTGTTTCATATGTGTCTAATTTTTCCTTGACTATAAAACGAAATGAAAAATGAAAAGAAAAAGAAACGAGAGACTGTCATTTATGCCAGAAAGAGTTCGTATATTTCTAACCAGTGAACTCAAAATCACAGAAAGGACTGGACCTACAGCAAAGGATTGGTGAATAAGACGCAGTTATGTGTTTTAACAGAAAATGCCCGTTGTATCTGTACTTGTAATTAGGTAATAACATATTTAAGGAAGATAAGTTTTTTTTTTATGTTTACCGACTTCAAATGACTTTTTCAATTAAACAACCAACTACTGGCCCAAATTGCATCATGTTTGAGGGCTTCTACTATAGGTTAACAAACGTAAGAAACTTTATTTTCTGTAGGCAAGACTATTAAGTGAAAGTTTACGGCACAAACTTTTACCTTATAGAATGGTTCATAAATCCGAATTTTTACAATAGCGGCACCAGTTCTAATCCCAGACACCAAAATTATATCTCCCTGTTTCTCGTCTTTTTCCATCTCGGTTATATACGCTGGAGGAGAATATTCTGCTTCAGAGTATTTTAGAATCCTAAAGAGATAACATAAGATTTGTTTCTAGTAGATACTTGATTCAAGTAATCAGGCCCTAAGCCACTTTAAATGGTCTCTTCAAACGTCTACAGAGTGAGTGTCAAAAGTTTTAAAATGTATTTTCCGCAAGGACTAGATAGAAAAGTATTTAATGTGCTTCTGGCTAAAAGCGCCGTGGAACTAAAAGCTGGATTGTCCGAGGGCTATTTCCTGGTACTGAAGACAAAATTTCATATTATTTTCCACTCACGGTATTCTAGCAACAAAACGGCCAAAAGATGTGCCCGACTCAGACTGCACAGTCCTCAGTTCACACTCTTCTTTGCAGTGGCTCAGAGTAAACTATCATAAAGGTACCTACGTCCACACCACACTACATCCTGTATCCTTACTCTGTTGAAGACACTTCCCCCTGGTTAACTGATCGGTTCCAAAAAAGTCCAGACAGCGGGATTATCGAAGCCCACACAAGTGGCTGCTGTTCAGTGTGCCACAAAGGCAGATGTCGCTTTCAAAGTCAGATGGTCTATGTTTGGTTTCGAGGTTACCTGATTTTGCCAGACAGTTCTTCTCTTAATGATTCGTTATCCTGGGCGACGCTCCACTCAAACATCATCCCCGCCAAACTGCTGAAAGTATTTCCTGTAGGGTAAGCCAAAAGCAGACAGGACAGACTCACGCTCAAAACACTCGGGTACTTTTAGTGAGAAAGAAAAACCTAAGCAGAAAATTAGTTTTAGGCCTCTTTCATTAACAGACAGAAGCACTCATTAATGAATTAGAACACATGTACCGAGGAGATCCCTACAGAAACAAGGTAAGTGTTATTGCTACATGAGCTTTCTGAAAGAAAAGAGGACTCAAGCTGATCAACTTCTGGTTGACAAAATTATGCCACTTCTTCTGTTTCTTCATAAAGGCCAGCTTATAGTTGGCCGCAGGGTTGACAGCCATCCCTAAACCCTGGTCCCTTCAACAACAATTTTTATAAAAATGAGATTCTGCAATATTTCTAATACGTTCATTTTTCAGATTAACAAAATTACTCTTTCCTAAATAGCTTAGAAAGAGGCAATAAGTTTAAATTTTTTCAATGTCACATTATAACATTAGCATAGTATATTAAAACCAATATAAAATCAGGCTCAAGAAAGATAAAACCATAAAACCTTTTCACAGGTTTACATTTCATTCTCCTAGCTTATAGAGAGTAGACTGATCAAAACAGAGCTAGCAACAAGTTCCAAAAAATGTTCTTAATTGCTGACCATCAGCAGAAGCTAAGTGACAGAACTTAGGTATTTAAGAAAACTTATGCGATAACTGACAATTAAAAATAGCAGGATGGCTGTGATTCTATAGTGTAGCGGTTAGCACGTCTGCTTTACACGCAGGAAGTCCTGGGTTCACGCCCCATGGAGCCACGGTCCATGGTCTACAGCCACGCCACCCTGAACAAGCCCGATGTCTGATCTCGGAAGCTAAGCAGGGTTGGGCCTGGTTAGTACTTGGATGGGAGACCACCCAGGAAGAGCAGGTATCGTAGGCATAACAATAATAAATAAATAAAAATAGCAGGAAATTTTTATGAAAGTATCAGCTAACGCACTGAACTACACTCAGAATTATTAATCCCGCATGTACGTGAGCTTCGTGTGAGAAAACAAACGTTCTCTCCAATCCAGTCCTATCTCTCAAGCTGCGGTCTGCGCGGACGAAGTGCCAGGCTCCCACTGTGCTTCCCCAAGGCTGTGGAAGCCCCCGGTTCTTTACCTTCGGCATCCAGCGCCCTCACCATCAGTTCCAGGGGCGCATCATCTACGTAGAGTTCCCGCGTCCGAGACACAATCTCGATGCTGTTGATCACGTCGACCCTAACATCACAGCGCAGTTCATGGTCGGTCACTACGATGAATCCAAAAACTGAGAGTTTAATTCAACAGGCCATGAATCTATTAAATGTCTCAAACACTCAAAGCTTATTCTAAACGTTAGGAAACAAAGGCTGGAGTGGCTGTTTTCTACCTGGGGAAGAAAACAGCATAATGACCAAATAAAAGAACTTCTGCTTACAATAAGAGACATCAGACCAGTGGCTCCCAGACACTGAGCTATAATGCTGTTTTCATTCATCCACGAAAAAAATGAGAAAAATAATTTTAAGATAGCAAATAATTAAATTTGTTCACTTTAATAGAATATACTTTATTCTTACATTCTTAGTTTTGAAGTGTTAAAATGTTTTTCCTTGTATTAAATTATGGGAATAGATTTTTAAAACTATATTTAGGAAAATAAAATGGTAGCAGCCGTGTGTCAGTCCTGCCGAAAAATTTCTCTATTTTTCATGAGATAAAAGCCTGGGAACCATGTATTAGATCCAGAGTTCCAGTCAGTACGGCCATAATGGAATTCATAAACACAGACTGAAACGGTACAGAATAAAATGAAAATTGTTTTGCACTGTCTTTTAACGGTATGCCCCTCATCACACTTGCCATGTATTAGAAAGCTGTCTACACAGCCGCCCCTTGTGCTGTTGTAACTATGCTTAAGTTTTAGCTTCATCTTCAAGAAACAAAAAGCAAAGTAACTACCACTACAATATCCAAAAGTACTAATAAACGTCACGGGTAAACTCTGTCCCTAGCTGTGGATCTGCTTTTATGGATTTTTTAAATGAAGGGATTATGTTAATCAGATGATACATGTAAATGCCCCTCAAATAAGGCTAAGGAGCATTGAAATATGCTATTGCAGTAAAAGCTATACTTTCTTTCACAAGAAACATAAAAATTGAATTAATTATACAGAAACCACATTATATTTATACTAGGGTTCAACAAATAAGTAAATATGTTGTAGATGATGAGTCAGTTTTCTCGCTGTGATGCAAGATCAGAACCAAAGGAACCAGTACGAGCTCGTTTATTTTAATATATACGTAGCTAGACAGAAATAAATATGAATGTGTGTACACGTGGGTCAGTATACATTCACGTGTCTCCTAGCACGGCGTGCTGAGAGGGCCTTAGGAGCAGTGGCACTCCAGGAGCAACGAGCACAAGACCAACCCCGCCCCCGCGATCTTGGTTCTTAACTACTTTCTCCATCAAAAAGAACCGGGACTCCTTGAGGACATGGCTGGGCGGGGAAATATTAGTAAACAAGGGTGAAACACTTTTTTATCCCCTAGAAGCCAAACGGCTGAGGAGACAGGGTGGGACTCATGTGCCAGGAGCCCTTCCAGTGTTGGAGACAAATACAGGTCAGCTCTATATCACTCCGGAGCCAAGTGAAGAGTCCGACACTTAGAGGTTTTAGGAGTTTTTGTTTTTAATGGAGTCTTTTAAGAAATGCTGCATCACAAACAGTCTCGCTGGCGCAGAGGAAGATGTTGTGGGAATAAACGCAGAAGTTGATGATTCCAATCAAAAAGTGATTCGGATGAGGCAGAAATGTTAAGGGAGTTTCAGGAACATCTTAACCGGATTATTTTGTTTGTACTTTCCTTTTTATTACGCACGGGGCGATGCATAATAAAAAGAATCATCTAATTAAGTCAAAGAATTCTTCAGTAAGTACAAAGTAAAAATTCTAAATGAAGAAAAGCATAATTTGTCAGTATTTTTCTAAGAGGTACATAAAAAATAGCTTTACAATGGATGGCATCTTCAATTATGTGAAATATGATATACCAAAAATCTCAAATTTCTCATTAATATCATACTATAGAGATATCATTGATCAAAATATTTAAAAACCAGTATGGCCATGCCAACCCTGAACGTGCCTGATCTCGTCAGATCTTGGAAGCTAAGCAGGGTTGGGCCTGGTTAGTACTTGGATGGGAGAACACCTAGGAAGACCAGGTGCTGTAGGCGTTTAAAAAAAAATTAGAAAAAAATCTTTAAAAACCATACAGATATCTCTGGCCTATCAATATGGCACTGAAGTGCCAGAAACACAGGGACACAAAGAGCCCTGCTCTGATTTTGGATACAAAGAGCATTTCTTGAGCTGCTCCGCTCTAAAACAGACCAGTGTGGTCAGTACTCCCCAGACTTCAGTATGCATGAGAATCACCCAGAGCTTGCCCGGGGCCCACCCCAGAGGCTCTGGCACAGCAGAACTGAGTTGGGGCCTGAGAATTTACATTCCTAACAAGCTCCCAGGTGATGCTGATGACACAGGCCACACTTTGGGAAATGCTAGTCTTTATACGACCGCCTTTTGCCTCACTCAAGACTAATCTCAGATCTGAACACCTAAGCTAGTTCTGATAAATAACGCCTTCTTTTCTTCATCAGTTCAAACAACTAGTTTCCACTCTGTATCAGGCATCATGCCAGCTGCGGGTTACACACACACACACACAAAGTCACAGAATAGGATGTCACAATTATTTCACTGTTACATAGTGTGTTTTCTCTCAACATACTTATCTCTCGAGCAAGAATAATACTGCTGAGGCGTACAGGTTGGGTAGATTCAGCAATGAGCAGAGCTTTCCGCGAACATGAGGTGCCATTTTCATACAAAGGCTCCACAGTTACCGCATCATGATGGGTGGAGTGCCTGCCAGAATAAAACGCTCAAGAGTATGAAATAAGAGTAAGTTGAGTTTAAATTAATTTTGGTTTGTCCATGTTACAGACTACCAGGTGTATTTAAATGACACTTTTTAAAGTAGAAACGTTACTTAGGGACACAAGATTTAAGTGAGAAAGACTGATCAGAACCTTTCTCCAATATTCCCCTGTGCAAAGTTACAAAAGTATTACATGCCTCCCTCAATATTTAAGATTAGATTGTTACATTCTTCCCTATGTAAAAACAGGATCGATGTGTTTCCAATAATGGGAGACGTGGCTTTCTCATAGTCTGCGGAATGAGTTTCCTTCAATCCTAGAAACTGGGCTGCTGACATTAGAAAAGTTGCCTAAATTATGAGGTGTGCATCCACCTCAGAAAAAAATCATCGATATTTTTGGACAGATGGAATGCCTTTCGCATTGGGTCATCTTATAAGATTCTCTTATACTTCCTCGTAAAATGGGGGTGAACTGCTTACACTCTGAACAAACCTTAGTGCTGCTCTTAGGAGACGGTAGTCTACTCCATTCGGGATGAACCCTCTGATACCTTGGAGCCCACACACCTTACGTAACCACACAGCCTATAGCTGGGTCCTCTCACACTGGAAAACACGTCTTTCCATCCTCAGTCACAGAGTCATCCCCCAGAACGAGTACCCCTCGTCTCACACTTCAAAAGGGCAGTTCATTTAAGGGAGGAAACATATAAATTACAGGAAGATCTCATCTCCACCCAAAATTAATCTGCTCATCTTACAAGTTTATATACTTCATGGCCTCTGGGCCTCAGTTCCCTGGGCCTCATCTGTAAAATGGGATAACAGTACTCACCTCCCAAGATTGTAAAAATTGAGTCAATATATGCAAAGTGCTTGGTTAAGTTAGGTTTTGAGACCCTTTCCCACCAAAAACCTCGCCTTATTTTATTAGTGGGGCCCTCACACCCCAAGCCCCTCTGCTCCTAGATAAATTTCCTCCGACCGTGCGAACTTCCTGTAGCTCTAACTGTTGACATCGGAAGTTCCCCACATTGGGCAGCCCCGACACCCGAGGCTCCAACACAGGGCTCCCTGGACCCTGAGAGCTGCTCCCACTGTGCCCACCCGTCCCAACGCACACACACAACGTCACATCCTGGGCATTTCTCACACAAGGCCCCACACATGACCTGAAGACCTCCCGCACGAGGACGCGCCACATCGGAAGGCCTGGCCACTCCACTCCCACCATTTCCGGGGCGTCTTACGTTGGGCGAGCCCCCCTACCCCGACTGGGTGCTGTGGGGTGCACGCCCGCGACCCGCCACCCTCACCAAGTGTAGCAGCCCCGCTGTGCCTCCAGCAGGAAGGGCACCCGGCCCGGCTCCCGGCCGTAGGGCAGCAACACCTGCGGCACGTTCAGCTTGTTGGCCAGGGTCCCGAGCGAAACCAGAAGCAGCAGTGACAGGCGGTGTAGAGAGAGGCACGGAATCGGCGGGGA
>NW_006443131.1:2479384-2491476 GCF_000325575.1 Pteropus alecto | reverse complement strand
TCCGGTTCCCGCTCGGTCACGGCCGCGCCCCCGGCCCAACGCCAGCCAATCCACGGGCGGAACGTCAGCAGGAGGCGGGGCCTCCCGGCTCGGAATTGTGGGAATTTCTTTCCGACGCGCTCCCGCAAGCCGACGCTATGGAAACCTTGGGCACAAACTCAGATGCCCGCTTAAATACTGGATGGCAGATCTTAATAGCAAAAATCAAGCAGAGACGTCAAAAGAAAACAATCTTAATTTGTCTGATTTCTCCGCTGCTACCTCGTTGTTTGGCACCCGACCCCACCCCGCCAAAATTTTTTGCAGGCGTTTCCATTCGGCCTATAAATGAGAAACTTTTCCAGTTTCGAGCATAAACTGCTGGACGTTGTCAATGGAGCCGTGTCATTTTTACTAGGATGTCAGATTCACGTCCAGCCTCATGGCCAGAGTGCAGGAAATACCAGGCATTGGCGTCTCAAAAGCAGCTTTGAAAGCTATCCACGCACACTGCCCGTCTCTAAGCAAATACTGAGAGCGTGTCTTGTTAATTTTTCTCCAACCATCCAACAGAATATCAGCTCAAAGTCTCTCTCAGGGCAGTTTACTAAAATCACACATATAAGAATATGTGATCGGTGTCATATATTGTTGGGGTGTAGGAGCACAGAGCCTAAGAAATCCATGGCTTATAAGAAAGAACTAATACAGTTGTAAAGAAAAACATATAGCTCACCCCAAAGATGCTAGTGTTAAGTAACCTATAAAAGGCCTGGCACATGAATATTATTTCTAATCTTTACATTTATGTGATAATACATTGTCTTTATTTTACAGATGATGAAACTACATGATTTATATCAGAACATACACCTAGAAATCTCAGAGCTGAGTTTTGAACCCAATTGTAGTCCAAAGTGTGAGCTCTACAGTAAATCCTGTTGCTACCACCCACGATGATCTGATTTGTAACCCGAACCTCAGTTCCTGTGGAGAAAGCACATTTGAATTAGTAAATAAGTCAAGTAGGTCTGAGAGTTGGAGGAACTGGTTCTTTATTTTAAAAAGACACTTCAATTTCCAGTATCAAAACAGTTGCACTATTGGTTTCTCTCTCTCCCAATCGGCCCCCAAAGGGACCACACCAAGGAGAGGACATTTTAAGCCAATAAGCTGCAGAATGCGCACCTAACAGACCTCACAGAAACCTCGCCAAAAAGGGGGTACTGGGGAGGGAAAGGGACTTTTAAAGATCAGCACACTGCCAGACCACAGCCTGCAAAGAGCTCTCTCGGCCAGGTGGGGCAGCCGGTGTGCTCCAACTCCAAAGCAAAGTTTCAAAATAATATAAAATTTAAAAAGTTTTGTACATAAGCTATTCAAGATTTCTCCAGCACTAACTGATACAAAGCACAATGAGATGGCACTTCTAGAGACAGCAGCTTCAGACCCAGAAAAGGGTGATGAGATGAGTTTCATATGGCTAAATCAGTGGCAAAAACATAATTTTCTTTTCTTTCTTTCAAGGAGGCAGGAAAGCAAATATTTGGTCACCTCAACATAAGGGGCACATGATCCATTCTCTGAGCCGTTGGGAAGGCATGGGGTAGAGATGGGACAAGGATCTGTTCTCAGACAGAGGTCTCACCTTTTTAATTTGGTCACTTCAGATGAAAAAAAAAAAAGAATAAAATTGCCCAAAGATACCTTAAAGCTGAAAACTTGAACAGCACCCCCGCTCCCCCGCTTTTTTTTTTTTTTTTTGGCTAACTCCTGGCATCACCTTTCTGGTTTGGCTGGTACTCTGTACAAAGCATTGAGGCTCCCCAGAGTGGAGTCTTTCTCTGGGCTCTGTTTGGCTCTCTGTAAGGCAGGCCCACACCTTCCCCTGCTCTACAGAGAGAGGACAATGTGCATCAGGGTGAAAAATTACCTTCTAAAAGTGAGAAAGGGATTAAACTGCTGCTTCGGAGCTGTGGAATTACTTGGAATGTTTTACAAATGGCTGCTACACTGACAACAAAAAAGGTAATTACAAAATGTGTACATCACGACATGCTTTTAAAGACATTTTGCATTGTGCTCGCATTCCCTTAAATGTTGCTCCCACAGGTAAGGGGCCTCCAGCCCTACCGGAATCTCTGGGGAGAGGCAGAGACAGTTTGGCGAAAAAGACACAGGGGTGGGGGTGGGAGGCGGGAAAAGGAGAAAGCAGCCTTCCAGTTAAAGATCAGCCCTCGGTGTAGAGGTCAGCTTCGAGCAGGCTGGCCTCAGGCGGAGTTGGGGTCAGGGGGAGGAGCAGCGGCAGGGCGGGACTGGGGTGCTCTACATCTCATTCAGGTCAAGCAGAGTCTGGTCCAGCATCCTTTGTGTACAGAGGTGTTCCTCTTTGGTGCATTTCAGTTTATCTAGTGGGGGTAAAGGAGAGACATTACAAAAACCAGAAGTAAATTTCAAGGTCAACCCGCTCTGAGAACTGGTCCTGCGGCAGGGAAGCTGCGGACTAACGAAGCAGCTGCCTTCTCAGCCACAGAAGTGAGCTATTGCATCACCCGGGTTTGCAGGGCCTCCGGCCTGCCTACTGAATTTGCAGGTTTTACTGTATTTCTGGGGGAGGGAGCTGGGGACCTTGTCAGTCATGCTCTCTCCCGCTCACACCCAACCAAGCCTTTCAGCTTTCAGTCCCTGAAGGGGGAGGCCCTAAGTGCCAGCCATCCACTCTTCTAGGCTTGGCCCAGAAGACAATACCTACTACTTGAGATGACTCAGGAGGGTCTGACCACGGAGAACAAGGACAGGTCTATTTTTCCTACCAGTAGAAACACTAGGATCTCAACTTGAAAAGAGTACAGGGGGACCCTCATGAGCGACAGGCTTTCCCCAAAAAGTAGAGAGGAAAAGAATAAAAGAACCCCCACCGTAAAGTCGAAGCATCTCTAAAGAAAACAAAGCTAAGAATACTACCACACATATACGTGTCAGCAAAGCCTAAACAGATTTTTGCAGTTATTGTCTACAGCTAGCCTGTTTCTTACAATTCAACATAAAACCAGGAAAAAGCGTGAGAAAAAAACGTCAGGAAGAAAAGCAGCGGCAGAACATCAGAGAGAATCTAATCCGCCCAGCAAGCACGGGAGGCGGGGGCAATGCTCAAAGCTTCGACCCACAGAAGGTGATGGCACGCAGACCTATTCGCATCCCACGTCTTTTTTTTCTTTCCCATCCCTTTTCTGCACCCAGAAAGGCCCACGCCGGGTCTGCAGATGAAGCAGTTCCAACATCGTGTCAAATCGGTCCTTTTATTGTGGGAAAACAGCCATGCAATGGACCGTATCCTGTAGTCAGTGCACAAGCGCGAGAGCAGCAAATAAGGGTGGACAATGCGAACTCTCTTGGATTTGCTCACTACGCGCTCGGGCCCCTCCCTTTATCACCCACGAGCTCTTGAGAAAAGATGAAAATGCAGCGGGAACTGCTCCCACTTTACAGTGCTCTCAGGAAGTCCGCACTCTAACTGCCCCGATTAAAAAAGCAATTTGCTCAGGGCGACTCGGCAACTTTCAAAAAGACAATCAGCTCTTTGCTGGGGTCCAGGTCAGTGGCGTGAGCAATGAGCTCGGTTTAGTGGGCACCGGGGAGCCCTGCCATCAGTCACACAGATCATGCAGCGTTAGCTTCAGCTCATTAGAAAGCAGCCGGTTTCGCTCAAGCTGGCTGTAGAGACGCTCTGCAGCGGCAACGGGGAGGAGGAAACACAGGAGGGGAGGAGAAAACAGAGGAGGAGAAAGAGAAAAAGGGAAGGTTAGTAGGGTACCAGACGTGCATTTGGAGACTTTCAGCTAGAGGGCAAACGTAACATGCATCTGTGAGGCAGAACGGGTGCCAGGAGGATTCAGCAGGCAGTCAGAGTCAGTCAGTTGGCGGAAAGACCAACAGAGGAACAAAATTTAAAAATCAGACTGACAAGCTGGAAGGACATTCTGAGGGAGAAAAGACATCTCCGTCACAGTATCCATTCCCTGGGCGGAAAAACTGAGAGACAAGTGAAACAGAGCACAGGAAGGAATGCAGGTGGCACGTTAAGAAATACGGTTATAATAATCAGGGTTTGAAAGGAAGCAAAGTGAACAGTTGAGCGTTTTTCTGTAAAAGCATTCAATACAGCATTGTGAATGGTAGATTGAGACAAATATCTCTACACCCGCTCAATCACCTTCTAATGCTTCTAATGCTTCTTGTTGCAGGTGTTGGGATGGACACATTATAGTGACCTATTCGATCAAAACCCGACTTCCTCTTTTCTAAAAGAACGCCAACCTTGCAGGGCCAACAGTGTGCCCAGCCCCAGGGATGGTGAATCACTGGCACAAGCCCACTGAGACTAGATTATTGTTTTTCCAGCCTCCCTTGCAGCTAGGGGGAATCATGTGATCCAGTTCTGGCCAATGAGATTAGAGGGAGTCTGCTGGGACAATTTCAGCCTCCCTTCTTGCCTTGAACATGGATGTGATGACTAGAGCTACATATTTCAACCTTTAGAGAAAAAAAATCACAGTCAGGCTGTATCAGACCACAGTTGCACAAGTCTAGACTTTTTATTATGCAAAAAAATAAATCTCATTATTTATTTTAGCGACTCTTAACCTGTTTCTTATCACTGAAGCAAGCATTCCTGACACCAGTAGTTAAGTGCTCAAGTCCCTGGCTTTGTCTGTGATTCCCACCCGAAGCACACTTCAAAGAAGGGACACGGAGAACCCCAATCCATCCAACTAGCGCAGAGGTGACAGAGATCCGGGGGCAGGAAAGCTGAGCTCCTTCCTGGTCCACTCCTAGTAACAGCCTCTGAAGCTCACAAACAAGTTTCTCCCTATGTTTTACAGTCTGTTTCAAAATGGTCTCAAGACCTCAATATGAAAAAGATGCTTTTTCTGCCTTCAAAGCCATCGCATCTGCGGGCTGACTGTAGGCCTTGCTCAGGCACCTGGGCTTCTTGGCTGAGGTGTTCTCATACCACCCGGAAGCTGGGACCAGTACAGTCCCAATAATACTTGGCACTTTATGTGCACTATAATAGCTGTATTAAGAAGCGGAAGTTAGTGACCTTTTAAAATTGCACTGCCCATTAAACCAGAGGTTCTGAATTCATGATATTTTCCCCACTCTCCCCACAGAGGGGAATCTGGAAATACGTGGAGGTGGGTTTTAATTGTCATAATATCTAGAGAGCCCTACAGATACTTATTAGGCCGGGGACAGCAATAAGTAGGATTGTTCTGTACACCCCAGAGTTATCCTGGACTACGTAACAAAAGCCCCCCGTTAGAAAACCACTATACTTGTCCATTAACTCCCTAAGGCCTGGAACGGGACCTGTCTCATTCACTGGGGCACCCTGAAGACGAGCAGAGGATCGAGTCTGTGTTGAACTGTCATTGCTTACACTCTCTGTGGTGTCATATTACATAGATTCCCCACGTGGCCTGGCCCCTCTGTGGCACCCACGTCCTGCTGCTTAGTGCGAACCCCCTGTCTTGGAAAGGAGGTGTAATCAGGATCTCAGCCCTCAAAACAGCCTGGTCAATGAGGGTTCTGTTCCAGTTAGGGAAGAATAAAGAGACAGAGAAGTGGGAGCATTTTATTGCCTGATTAAACCCCGAAGGCACAGTTCCCTAAGAATCGTAAGAAGTCCGAAAGATAAATGTGGTTGTTCTCACATCTTGAACTTGGTAGAGTGTCTAACTCTGCCATCTCTAGTGACTAAAAACTCAAAATCAGATACCAGCTCATTCAAGTTCTCGGTCCAGATAACGACCAAATAAAACAAAAAGAGGCGATCCAAAGAATCCATTTGGTGTGATGTCCCTTTTAGCTGTGCCTCGCGCCTAATTAATGAGGGAACAGTCCCATGGAACGGTCCCTTAGGCGTCATCGGTCTGAATCAGGTCAGTTTCATTCCGGAATAGGAAAGGGGGAAGGGGCTCAAAGTAAAGGGAACTACATGAGCTTTAAAGCCTCAAAGTTCCAGGAAGAAAGGAAGGCAGGCAGACAGACAGATTTTGCTCTTTTTCCCCCCACGCCCCTCCCCCAATGTTAAGGCTAGGGAGTACTCAGCCAGGACCGCCTGCGGGAAGAGACCAGGTGCCTAAGGCTGCCACAACGGCAGGTGGTTCCGCCCACCAGGTACCCGGGGCCCAACCTTTTTGTTCCTCACTCCAACAAAGGTACGAGGAATTGAAAAACAGATACGTCTGTCTGTGGTTCTTTCTTAGAAATGAAGAATGGGAAAAGTTGAGAGGTCAAGCCCTTCGCTGGGAGATTACCACTAATGCTTGACCCTGATCCCCTAGCTGGTCCAGGCTCAAGTCTCGCAAGATGGCTTCTTCAAGGGTATCGAGCGTTGAATGAAAGCGTGAATTTAACAGGACGGGCTATTTCGAGCTGCACTCAGCTCCCCCGGCTTGCTGGTCTCTCCCCTGGCTCACACTAGCCACACCCGTGGGCAAGGACAGCAGCGACCAGAAGTGTTTATTTAACACACTCTTCTCTCCTCTTTCCTTTCCAAAGAGCCTTTCTCTCTGTCAGTCAACTCCTTCTGCCCAAATACCAAGACACCTAGGACTGTACTAGCCAATGCAGCGGCCACCAGCCACAAGCGGCTTGTAAAATTCATAGGAACCAGAAGTAAATAAAATTGGAATTTGAGCCCTTCATAACACTAGCCACACTGACTTCTCAAAAGCCAACAGGGCTCTAAGCTACACTTCTTGCCTTTTGTTCTTTCGTTCCTTGAAACACGGCTCCTCTCCTTGATCTTAAGGCTCAAAATGTACCCTCAAACTAACAACATGTCAACGACAATGTCCCATCTCCAGTTATCTTCCTTCTCCACCCGTCTGAGTTGAACCGCTGGAAATGATCGAGCCTTGAACTTCCAACGAATATCAAAGCTACTCGTCCTCCCTCTGCCCCTCCGACCAGTCCCAGTTGGCTTCCTCCTCTACAGAGTTCCCCCTTTGCTCGATTCTTTTTACGTTTGCAATTGTCCTTTGGGGTTCTAATGTCCTTCATGGCCAAAACCCGCTGCCACCCTATGGATTCCAAAATCTCTTGCATCATTGCCCCCCGCAAGCCCCAGGATTGTTTCACCTGGATACCTGCCGGTTTCTCAGAATTCTATTCTTGTCTACCTTGCCCGTCTCTCCGAACTAGGACCACGTGACCGCCCATCACCGCCAATACCACCATTTTCCTAGGCTCCAGACCAGTCCGCCTGGACTTTCCCTCCTCACATTTAGCGGCCAAGCCCTTCGAAGTACCCCACCTACAGCGCCATCTCTCGACCACCAGGACCCCGGTTCAGATTACCAGCCCTGGAAAAACAGCAATCGCCTCACTCAGCACTGCCCAGAGTGTGGCATCATCATCGCCATCGGCAGGTGAGATGTCAAGCAGTATACATTTGTGAACCTTAAGAAAAATTTATTTGCTGTATTTTAATGTGCACTAGAGAAAAACACTAGTGCACATCTAACTGATTTCAAATTAGAATTCGTAGACTAAGAATAAAACACATTTGAAAACGAGTCGATCTGAACAAATACGGAGGCAGCATGTGCATATGGCAAAAGCCACCAAGTGGCATGTGAGTGACTGAAATTTGGGAACCATCATCTTAATGGATCACTCTCATAACCTGCCCTCCCTTCCCGATGGTCTTAACTCAGCCGGCAACTTGACTCTCCTCGTCGCTGCTCCGCACCCCCCAACACGACCCTGGTCCAAACCTCCAGCGACATCCCCATCGCCTACAAAATAAAACTGAACTCCCCAGCCTGCTTTCAGCTACTGTGTCCTTCCTTGACAGCTACTGTGTCCTTCCCATCCCCATCTACGCCATTATTCTTTCGCTTCTTTGCTGCCCAATATCTACTGCACCTCAACCAAACTGCTTGTCAAAAATCCAATCCTCTGGAACCCAGTGAAAGTGAAGAGGCGAGTTGTGGCGTGTTTATTAAGTATCTGTCACGTGCCTCCTTCCGTGAGTCTTTCCTAATCACCTCCCTGGAATCAAGGTCCCCTCGAAACTCCCACACCACTTTATTTGTGGCACTTGTCCCACGTCATTGTTATACATATACATGTATGATCTCTCTGTGACGAGGTTCTGAGCAACCGGAGTGATCGTTCTGTTCCCACCTTAATGCCCTGTGCCTAGAAGATATCAGTTAAGCGTCAGATGAATAAATAAATCTGGACTTTAATTTCAGAGGCTGTGTGGCAGGGAGAAATGGTATGGATGGGAAAAAATCCTGAATTCGAGTGAGGCCTAGAGTTTTAGATTAGGGAAAACCTCTCTACCCAGGCTGTATGTCTATCTAGAAGAAAAGCGAATTTTCGGTATGTACTCTGCTGAATAACTGGAGCACTATGTGAATAACACTCGAGCACTTAAAGAGCCACGACTGACAGCTGCAGCGTCCAGACTGAACCAGCTCTGCTGTGTCACCTGGAATAGGCGTTTCCGTGATGCTGATTACGTGATTCCATAATCTAAACCAGGGACAATTTTACTAGCAGAAATTTAACATATTAATGCATGTAACAAATCATTACCACGTTACTTGTGCACGTTATTTGAAATAGGCATGCTTGGCTGCTTTTGTTTTCCCGATGATCATTTATCACTTTATAGTCCACGTGTACACACGAGGAGACAAATGGCAGTAAGCCTCAAACAGGTAAGGAAGGGTTCAAAAAGAAAACATGTAACTGTTAAAAATTCTATCCACTACGTCTGTTTTGGTGACTCGGGGTGATATAATTAGTCAGGTTCGCTGACAATGCACCTGAACCCAGCGGATGTTCTCACGCAGCATTTGAACCTCCGGCGAGAGGGTACAGGATGTGTGCCAGCAGGCACTTCGCTGGTCTCTCAACCTCACTTATCGGAGAACCTGAAGAGAGGCTGGACAACTCCCCAGGTGGGGTGATTTAAGAACCGGAAGTAAGGGACTTAGATGACCTCATTCGGCCGAGGAGGAAGACGAGGGCTCCTATTCTAGGGAACCTACCAGTCCCCCACTCTGACAGACTCACGTCAGTGGAGTTTAAATGCCAAGAAAAAATAGACACACACAAAAGTGGCTTTGATTATACCAGTCAGAGCAGGGAGAGCCTACATCACACCCCCAAGGCTCCTTCTCAGGGACAGCAGCAGCTTTGTCAATGACACGGATGCAGGGTGGCACGAGGCTTCCAGCGGCTTAACATTTTAATTTGGGGTGGGGGCGGAAGAGAATACATAAGTTGCTTTGTGGCCCCCCCGCCCATCCTAATGCCTTGGGGACCAGCCGGGCTGACCCGAATGGAATCCAGGGTGACAGTGGGGCCTTGGGTCCCCCGAGGAAAGGGGGCAGATCCAGAACAGAGCAGAAACGGTGGTAAGTTATCTGTATGGAAAAGTAAGGAGACTCTCGGTGAGAAAGACTAGCATCCATCTACGCAGCAATTGGGGAGAACGGAAGACGGGGAAAAGGAAGAGGTGGTGGCAGGGATGATAAAAAAAAAAAAAAAAAAGAGCCAGGTGTTACAGCCGGAGTCGCTGGCTTCTCTCCGGGGTTAGTGGGAAAGACATGAGGCGCAGGTCAGCTTCAAGACCGGGGATGCACAGCAAACGGGGGAGGGTCCCCGACAACTCTTCTTGGTGCTTTTTACTACTGGCTCGCTCTGGGACCGAGATCTGGGAATCAAGTTCAATTCTCGGGTGCATGTGATATTTCCAATCGTGGGTGAGACTCTCCCCGGAACTTTAACATCGGGGCACAAAGCAAATACACCCAGGAGGTCTGAGTTTTGCTCCGCAGTGTGAGAGCCAAGTCACTGGCCCTCGGCTGCACGAAGACACGATTCTACCTTTGGCAGTCTCCCTGCTGGGGAGACTATTTGAGAAACAAACAGAAAACGCACCGTGCTGTGATGAAGGGACTGTGAATCAAAACCGCAGGTAGGTCAGGGTTGTACCACTGACCCCAAAGTAGATGCTTCCCCAGCTTCTGCCAGTGAGTAACCAGCACCAATGTTTTAAAGATGAGGGTGGACATTCTAGTGTCCAGAGGATAAAACCAAAGCACACTAAGCGGTCTACACCCCCAGCCACCCGCAAGCCAAGGTCCCAGCCCCGCCTGCTGTCACACATAATTACATAGAGGTCATGTCATTGAGGGCGTGGTCCAGCTCCTCGCTAATGGCCTTGTACTTCAGTTTCTGGGCATAGAGCTCATCTGGACAGGCACAGGAACCACAGGGAGGAACGAGGGGACAGAGTGAAAGGTATCAGAGCGCTGAAGAGAGGGTATCATTAGAAATCGGGGAGAGAGCGGCGTGGTGCTAGACCCACGGCCGTTTTCAGATCCACTGTCCCCCGGGACCCACCGGACTTCGTGACACCGCTAATGGATCGCGGCAAGAGTTGAGAACCCGGGCAGAGTCACCACAGGGAATTCCTACCGCCAGAGCCAGAGGCCCTGCTGCTGCCCAGTTAACTCGATTTCTAGCAGTGGCAACGCCTAACTTAACGAAACCAGAAAATGGACCAGCACACATCAACACTCAACTACTTCGCCAGCTGCCAAGCGTGACCAGTATTCTGGGCCCCTCTGCTCCGCAGGTGGCCTCCCCAGACTCTCCCCAAGACACCCCGCTGCCCAGAGTCACGGCCAGAGCACGTCAGAGCTCTCAGAGTGGACACAGGTGCCCAATGGTGGGGACAGGAAGTATTCAGAAAGCCCTTGGCACAGGTCGGCTCAGGGACGTGGTGATTCCACAGCTGCGCCCCTTGGAGCGGTCCCCCTCAACGTGCGGGGTGAACGGGATTGCCAAAAGTAGCCACGGGGTGACACACGTTCTTGCTGCCTTCTCAAAGTGTGACTACCATTTCACCCCACAGACTAAGGATTTAAGACCATTAGACTGGAGGCAGATGCAGCCATTGCCAGTCTCCTCCACGGAAAAGAGCGAATTCCAGAATGTCAGCTAGCGTCTCACTGAAGGAAAAAGACTGAGTGTAAAACCCCAGTTCTAGGGTTTGACCCACCCCAGCTACTTGTGACATGGGACAGGGCACGGCGTGCACGCCAAGCCACTGCCGACTCCATCTGGAGCCCGGGGAAAGAGGTTAACGGTCGCCGGGCCCGGTCTCTCTCTGCTTCTGCATGTGAATCCCTCCCCAAGGCTGCATACCTTCCAAGTCGTCGATCGTCTTTTCCAGCTTGGCTACCGATCTCTCCGCGAACTCCGCGCGGGTCTCTGCCTGGAGGGAACACGAAAGCGGCCAGAATCAGGGATGAGGGACGAGACGAACGAGAGGAGAGCCTCGCCCACTTCTACCTTCTGCTTCTACACCCATCAGAACCCCAGCCAGGGCGTCTAAGTCCGCACGAATGCCTCATGCACCTGCAAGCGTCGGGGTCCATTGCCTATAAGTCCCCTCGCTCACCTCCTTGAGTTTATCGGTGAGGATCTTTATCTCCTCCTCGTATTTGTCTTCTTTCTGAGAGTACTGTAAGAGACGCAGAATAAAAATTTCAGGGGAGAAATGACGGACACAGACGCACCCCGCCCTCACACCTACTCTGACTGCACAGCCTCTCGCATCCAATGTGCCCACGGTCTCCGAGAAAAAGCAAGGCCGTTTCTGGACAGTGAGTCCTTAGAACCCACAAACCGCTGTGCTCAGAGCCACGACACCCTCTTTTCGAGAATGGACCTGGGCTTTGTATTCACGTCGACCCAAAGGTAGTTTTCGTTCCTCCAGCTTAATGAGTAGCTATAGTGACACCCCAAAGCCACATGGCTAAAACTGTCCCACATGACGATAAAGTCCAGTCATGTGTCTAGATTACTCAGTAGGTCTCGCTCTGCTACTATCTGCTGCCACCGTCCTTTTGCTGGGACACCTGTAAGTACCACGGTCACGGCCGTTCAGCACAGCCCTATCAGCCTAAGGAGAACTTGACCGCGGGCACCTGAGACCACGAAGTTACTTTCACTGAAGCAATCCAAGTGCATAGCATTGACCCTTAAACCCAGAACCAAGACAGAGGGTAGTGGGT
>NW_006443131.1:2471074-2479374 GCF_000325575.1 Pteropus alecto | reverse complement strand
ATACGTCCCACTGGGTTATATAAGGAATGGGATTCTCCAGTCTTTCGTTAAGGGCAGGGCTGGGCCCAGGCCCCAGAGCCTGTCGCTGTCACAGACCAGCCCCTACCTTCTCCGCCTGAGCCTCAAGAGACTTGAGGTTGTTGGTGACATTCTTCAGCTCCTCCTCCAGCTCAGAACACTTACTGTGAACATTTTACATACCGCAGGAGAGGGAAGGGGAAGAGGGAGAGAGTAAAAAAAAGGGGAGAGAGACACACAGACATGAATTGAACCCATGTGTAGAGAGAGCTGGAAGGCACACGGGGGGAGAGAGAAGGTCCCGGGCTCTCCGAGCAAGCATCAGCCCTCCCCCCTCCACCGTAGCCCGTGTCAGCCGGGCCCCGGTGGGCTGGGACCCAGTGTCTGGATACCAATTAGGAGGACAGCTGAGAGAAACCAGTGCCAGGAAGAAGTCATAACTGCTGCCTGGGGCGGAGGTGGGAACGGATGCCCCCCGCCAACGGCCCCCAAATCGCCCACGGGAAGGAGAGCAGTGGAGCAACTAGGAAAGGAGATGAGAGATGCCGAGAGGTGGGAAAGAATGGAGCATTCCGTGAGGTGAGAAAGCACTGGACGCGTCAACCAGTGGAGGGGAGGCGGCTGCAAAACAGAAACAAAACCACACCGTCCACGGAACCTCTCTGGGCTTAACGGTTAGTACCTTTTCCTCAGCAGCACTCAGACACTTCAGGTTCTGGTCCATCAGTCTGATCTGCTCATCCATCTCTCGGCAACGGCTGTTAGTGACAGTCACGGGGGTCGCACAAGCCAGGTTGCGGGGAGGGAGAAAGGTCAAAAGGGAACACAGCAAGAAAACAAGCAGCGGAATGGAAAAAAAAAATTTTTCACAAAATGGGAAGAAAACACCACCATGGTCGTGATATGTCATGTCTGGGACGGGGTGGGGGACGCGAGGGAAGCACAAACACATCAGCGCTTTGTCAGACAAGGCCCAGAAGGTGCCGGCGGCGGGCCAGCTCCCGGCTGCCCTCGCCCTCAAGCTGCCCAGCAGGTCGGCAGAGTGGTAAAAACAGACGACAGGTCTTAGGTCACGGGAGCCACTTCCGCCCTCGGAGGACCAGACCCCAGGTGTGAGGACCCGGCGGGGCCTTCGGGTCAACGGCTCACCTCTTATCGTTAGTCTTTCTTTTTCTCTCAACTTTCAAAACCCTGCCTACGAGATATGAGAAAACCCCATTTGTCACCTGTCACCAGTCAGGAGGGCTAAGAAAGGCCAAAGCCATTCACAGGGCCTAAAAAGGCGCTACAGATGACGCCCGCTCTCTGGGCCTTGTTTAACAAGGTTGAAGGAATGCCAGCTCACTCACATTAGTGCCCAAGCCAAAGGGGGAGGGACAGAGTGTGGCAAGACTCGGGGGCCGAGATACTCACGACTCTGCCAGCTCGGCTCGCTCCTCCGTGCGTTCCAAGTCCCCCTCGATGATCACCAGCTTGCGAGCCACCTACGGGGGAAGACCGGGTACGGCCCAGTGAGGCAAAGGAGCCACTTCCCTCTCGTGGTTCTTCTCAGAAGGCCATGTCACCAGTGACAGAGGGACGGGCGAAAGGTGTCTCACCTCTTCGTACTTCCTATCTGCCTCTTCTGCGATGTGCTTAGCTTCTTTGAGTTGGATTTCCTGGAGTTCCATTTTCTCTTCATCTTTTAAGGCTCGGTTTTCAATAACCTTCATACCTCTGTAAGAAACAATTAAGGACAAATGTGGCACTGACAATCGTCTGTCATCGGCTCCTCTCCAAGGGACCGGAATTGCACCGATAGAAGCCCATTCCTCTCCGCTCGCCAGCCAGAAAGATTCCCATCGCACCCCTATTCAATTTGTTTTGTTTAAAACTTCTTCCTGTAGAAATGACGTGCTTGTTAAGAAATTGATATTTAAAAGTAAGGTCTAAGGGCATCGAATGAAAAGTTAAGTCTCTCCACTTCCAGCCCTGCTCATCAGAGGAGATCTCTCCCCTCGTAATCCTTCCAGAAACATTTTCTGTAGATAAAGTGCAAAGAAGCGTCAGCCCCACGCCTTGACGGGACCACACGCACGGCTCTGCACCTGCTCCCTCGCTCTCTACAGTGTGGGCCCTGCTCTGCGACAGCGCGCTCGGGGCGGGTCCAAGTCTCACGGCCACGTCAGCGCGCTCCCAGGAGGGCGTTCTTAACTCTGAGAACCCTCCATCTGATCCCAGGCAAGTCGCCAGGCACCTCCATTCTAGGTTAACTCAGAAGGCACAGAACCAATCGGCTATTTTCAGCAACGATGAGCTGTGATTTGGTTCAGGGTCTGCGGTTCCCAGCTCTGGCACACGCTGAAATCTCACCAGAAGGACGACAGACACCCCGGAGCCCCTCTCACGATGGACTCTAACCGAGCTAGGGTGGGCTGCAGACATTCCCATCTTTCTAAAGCCCCGACGACCCCCGCCCCTCACTCCCATGATTCTAACAGTGCAGCCAGGGACGGGAGCCAGTCCCGCCGGGCTCCGCCTCCAGGGTTCCCGATCCACAGGGCAGGGCTGGGGCTGAGACTCGAAATCTCCGCCAGGTTCCCAGGTGCTGCCGGTCTGGGATCTCACTTAGGGAACCACCGCTTTAGGGGGACTCATCTCACAAGTTTATGATTCACTAAGTGGAAGCCCATCTGGCGATGTCATTTGCAGATTGTTAGATCCATTTACAGAGAAGCGCCAATTACAAAGGGGTCAGAGTCCCGGTAACGCTGTCTTCATCTGGAGACGAGGGGAAGGGGTGCTGTGAGGCAGGAGCTATCCTGAAAGGCACAAGGCATCACCCCCTCTACCCACCGCTCGCTCTCGTCCGCAGCCTTCTCAGCCTCCTCCAGCTTCTGCAGGGCGGTGGCCAGGCGCTCCTGGGCGCGGTCCAGCTCCTCTTCAACCAGCTGGATCCTACGGTTCAGGGACGCCACCTCGGCCTCAGCCTGCATTTGAAAGAGTGGACAAAGGAAGCAGACGCATGGCCGAGAGGAAGAGAACGAACTATGACGTAAGATGGGTTGACGAGCAGGGAGGAAGCCAGAGCCTGGCGGGGCAGAAGCGGTCTCGGCTCCGATGCACGTGAGATCCAGCAGACACGACTGTACACATGCACGCGTATCATTCCCCTGCGTCTCTCACCAGCAAATCCCCCTATGTTCCACAGGAAGAGTGTCTGAAAACTCGGCGTCTTGCCCAGCCCAGCGTCAGTTAGTGCCACCCCGTTTCTGGACTCGGTTCAAATTCCTGAACACACTGGTCGCCAGCGAAGGGCCCCTTCTGCTCCGGCTTAGGGCTGCGTCTCGCTCTTCAGCAACTTTCTTACAAGTGTCTCATAAAGCAAGTCGATAAGCAAGCAGTTCTGGAAAGAGGGAATCTTGGGTTGTCTACTGATTTGCTGTTTGACTCAAACTGTTGACCCTCCGGTCACCCCACCCTAATACACCAGGAGGATGACTAACCAAGAGAATGTTTTCCAGAATAATCGTCCAGACCAGAAAGCGAAAGGCGGGTACACTGGGATACCTACCCTACCCCCCACTGCAATTTGCCCCCGCCCCAAAGTTGACGACAAGGAGCCTCTCAGGCTAAAATCACCTGCTTTGATGAAATTACAAAAAGAACTCGGGGCAGAAGACAGTAGGTCTCTTCTGTGCCCACCACCGCGCCTCCAAATTTCCGAACTGCGACCCCTTTCTATTCCTCTAGTTAACCCCGTTAGCCTCGCGCTCCGGGACAGCTCAGGACACCTGCTGCCCTGCCCCCGCCCCACCACCAAGCGCAGGCTGAGGTGCAAGCACGCCGTGCCCCCTCCTTGATAATGGACGAGACTCGAGGCGAGGAGGCAGCGCACGTGGGACCCGCTGGTGGAAAAGCCCCCGCCGAGGACGGCCTCTCCCCCGCCGACCCACCGCCAGCCACGGAGTCTAACCAGCCCTGCGCTCTACCCGGCTGAGATGCTTATCCCAGAGCCTGGTAAACACGATATCTCCTCTGCAGTCCAGACGGTGCCTGAATGCCACTGCCCTGATTTCCTCCTGGCGTTGAGGAACAGGGGTGCGGGGGCGGCTGCAGAAATAATCCAGACCACTACCACTACCCCTCCTGGGGAGGGATACAGCCCATACGGTTATCTGGCTCAAAAATTTCCAAATACAAATATGGGAGGTTCAGGGGGCGGAGAATGGCTATAACCCCTGATCTACAGGAAAAGAAAATCGAGAAGTCTGAAATTACGAAGAAACCATTCGTGTCTCTAACTATACTGTTTAAAACGCCACGAAACAAGTAAATATTCTCCGGTCCCGTCTCTTGCAGGAAAGCAGATGTCCCCTAGGACAACACACATTTCTCCCCACAAATTCAAAAAGTCAAGGTTACAGGAACAAGTCAGGCTATCGGGCAGGAACTACGAAACACTGCCAGCGTGACTTATCTGACCCCCCTCTACCCTCAGACGCCCAGAACTAAAAATAAAGAATGGAACCAGATTTGGAGGAAAGTCATGAAATCTCAGTCCTCATCCAGCGAGCTCACCAGTAGTTACCCAAATGGAGGAGATAACAGGCTATGGGGGCGGGAGTGTAGAGTTTCCATGACAACAAGCTGGCTCGGGCGGTTTCTCCCACAAATCAGCATTTACAATAGAATTCTTCGCAAAGGCTGAAAAGGGGGGAGGAGAAACCCATCTTGGTGCCCTCAGAGGAGCATGCGCACGGTGCATTAACCGAGCTCATATCAAAAGCAGAACCCAAAACGGAAGTCCCAGCAAAAGCTTCTAGACCCCTGTGGGGGGAGGTCAGGAGGGCAGGCCCTGTTCTCTTTTCTCTCCTCCCGCAGAGGATCAGTTCTCTTTACCACGAAACGAAAGCTCTGCAGAATCGAGATCTGTTAGTACCTGTGGAGGGGCGAGGAAAGACACCTGACGTCTCCCTGGAACCAGAACCTCTGCAAAACGCTTGTCAACTGGGTCGGGCCAAGAGACCGAGTGGGACCGACTTCTGCAAACCCGCATGCAAAACAGGGCCTTGGGGGACATGGGGTTGTATGCTATTCTAATCACCCTAGATTTAGCGTATGTGGTTTTGATCTTTCTGCCCACCCGCCTCTGCCCAGCTTGGAGGGTATGCGCTGAGGTCCTTGCTTCAGGTAATAACAGGATTCTCCACTGCCCAGGAAGCAGAGATCCCAACGGGGGAGGGCAAACAGCAGCAATTCGGTCACATTGGAAGATGGCTGACGACAGCTTCAGCTGAGAAATGAGTTCGATCTAAAATACCACCATCCTCCATGATGGAGAGGTTCCCCAAGCACACCACACCCTCGAGGCAAGAAACTGACAGGGCACTGGTGCCAGGAGGAAGATCAGGGCCAAGGACAGAAGGGGATTAACCTAAATCTGGCTTTCTGCCACTCTGGGGTTTCTCTTTTTAGACAAAAGCCACAGATGAAATTCAAAGGAAATGAGTAATGGAAGTCAGGCTTGAGCCCTGTAAGTAGAGGACAGCTCAGTTCGCTGTGATCACAATGTATCAAGCCTGGGAGATACCGTGTCCTTGGGGACTTGAAATTTCACCAAAGGGGGAGGCAGGCTGGAAGGGTGTAGAGCTATCAGCCAGAGCAAACAAAGGTGGGGTCTGAGCCAGGCACTCAGAGCAAAGGGCTGTTTGCCTCTCCCTCGTGAGTGTGTGCTTTGGTGCGAAGGAAAGAAAGGTAATCAGCGGGAAAGCCAATTTAAGGCAAAGAAAGGTGACAAAGCCGTCGCTTAGTCCTCCAGACCCAGGTACAGGAGCCACGACAGTCCCACATCCTAACCCGCTCCAGAGACGAGGAATCCGGAATGAGGCCAGAATCGAAACTGCGGTTTGAAGTCCACTCACTCCCTCAATAGTATTTCTAAATGTTTTAGACCAGAAAAAGGAGACGAAGTACCAGGGGGAAGTTAGGGGAGAGGAAACGCAAACTACACGCTTAAAAGTGGTTAAAACGGTAATTTTTATGTTATGTGTATTTTTACCACCACCATCACAGCCAAAAACCAGATAAGGAAAAAGGCTGCGTTTAAACATTATGTTGCCTTCTGTTCAAATCTAGCAAGAAGTGCAAGGGAAGAATCAAAATCGAAAGCGGAATGGACAAGGTGCTACACTGTAAAAGGTCACGCTCCAGGCCACAGCAGGAAGGAAACAGGGACCCCAGGCTAATCCAGCCTCAGCTCTGGATTCACCCAGCTTCCAGCGAGGGTTAGATGTTCACACAAAGCGACCAGTGAAATAATCAAGTGACAACCCACTGACAGCACGTGTGCCATCAGGGAGAGCTGATCTCCCAGCGCCAGAGGGAGGAGCCTGCAAAACCCACATTCCAGAAGGTCCTAAGGGGCTAACAGGTAGCCCAGGCAACCCGCTTCTTTCCCACAGGTGTCTCTTCCTCCGGAGAGGTTCAAAGCGCAACGGAGCAGAAAGCCAAAAGATTAGGCTCGCTCAAGATGGGGAGCAGAAGACGCTCGTTTCATCAATACTTAACCATCGCCCTACTTCTCCATCTGAGGACTTCCTCAGCAGACCTCACCCAGTCAGCAAATGTGACAAACTCTGAGTGAAGGAGTAGTAAATAAAACATCTGAAGCCGCTCGCTCTGCTGCCCGTCACCCCAGAGTCACCAAGGGTGGAAAAAAAGGAGCCGGGTTCTCCTGGAAAGAAATGACCAAACCCTGGGGGGCTGGGCGTGGGGGGACGCGACATCACTCCATCTTAGAACTCTTCCTAGGATGCCCATGCTTGTGTGGTGGGCCTCTGACTCTTTAGCGCACATGTAGCTAGTTCCTTCAGCCCTCCTCTCTTCCCCTTTAAGGGGATCTGGTCACCAGAACAAAGGAGATGAGAAAGTGTCACTGGTCATAAAGAGTCACCCAGCCAGTCCATCTCACTTGAATTGATATTTAAAAGTCACTGGCATAAACAGAGGAAAAAGCCACTCAGAAAAAAGTGACTGAGGAAGACAAGCTCCCAGCATTTCCATGCCCAGAAAAAAAAAAAAACTAGTATTCTAACAATTTAAGTATTAACCTGGAGGGCTGCTGCCCCCACCTCCTTCCCCCTCAAAAACATGAATTCCCAGCCACTCCCCTGAGGAGCAGCCAAAGAAAGAAAGAAAAAAAAAAACTTACCAAGGGAAAGAACAACAGAGAATACCAATAAACCACAAGAGTTCTTTCAAATTTTAGCAACAGCTACTTGCCTCTCCAGCCTCAAACCCTCCTAAACCAAAGCCTCAGCCCAGGAGATCAGCTCCACCCAGCAGACTGCACCCGAGACCTTGGAAAACCGTGTGGCTCACTATTACTGGACCACTTCCGAACGGAAAGCGGTTTCGAGAATCACCATTCATCCCGCCAACATCTTATGTTCCAACTTTCCGCTGAATAGTTACTGAACTAAAAAAAAAATGACACTGGTGGGTCACGGGGAAAGCAGCAGAGACACGTTACTAGAGGCCCCCTGGGGAGTCACGACTCCTTCTCCATCGGCCACACTGCCTGGTCGGATCAGAAACCTCGACGGAAATCGGCACTCCAGACGATTCTCTGCCACACACGCCCGCTTATCAGCTCTGCTTGGGAGAAGTGTCCCTAACCGGTTCAGCTTGCCCTGATCGATCACACTTCAGCAATCAAGGCCTGGCTGTGGCAGAAGTTCCTGCCTTCCAGGTCCTCATGGGCCGGGCCAGACGTGTTTTGTTGGCTCCCACATCTGCACTAACGTGGGGACTGAAGCAGCATCCCCTCCTCTCTCGCTTCGCGTGGGTTGAGAGTGGGGTTTCGCAGTCGCAAGGGCTCCCCGTAAGAGGAAAGGGCCCCCGGCCGGAGGATGGGCCTCCACCTCCTCCAGGGAGGGCACCGCGCTTCCTCTCGGCCGACTGCTGCCTCATTTCCTGAGCAAGAGGAGGGAGCGGAAAGGCTGCCAGCAGCCGAGCTGGGGGCTTCCCGGCGGTACCCACCCGAGCCCCACCCTCTCACCCTCCGTCCGGCCCAGTACCTCCCAGGCCGAAGGAGCACCCACCTACTCTCATCCTTCGGGCCGGAAACCTCAAACCAGAGCCAAGTCCCCCCGCTTCACGGCAAAGTGGGGGAGGGAGAGGCCGCCGAGCCCCTCCCCCCGGCCGCGCCCGGCTCCCAGGGGCTGAATGAATGAGCCGGGGGAGGAGGAGAGCCACTCCCCGGGCCGCGCGGGGCTCGGCTTCCCCCGAGGTTGAGCCTG
>NW_006443131.1:2447771-2470247 GCF_000325575.1 Pteropus alecto | reverse complement strand
GAAGGAAGAGCCCCACTCCGCCACCTCCTTTCAAAGTCCGCCCGGGTAGGTTCTCGCCCATCTCCTGACAGTCAGTGAAGGGAGGTCTGGGGGCGGAAGGGACGGCTGGGCCGGTTGGCAGGATTCTCATTCTGTTTGGCATCGGCTATGAACTTGAGTGTTCAGTTTAGAACACTAAGTCTTTCCCCTGTTCCTTTTCGGAGTCAGTATGCACCAGCGGTTTGCCAACCTGCCAGCCCCTCCAAACCTTAAATGGTTCAGGACTCGGTAATTAATCATCGCTTACAATTGCTTCTGTAGGTGAGGAAGATACCTTATGCCCCCATCTTATCAAGAAGGAACTCTGTCGCGGATCACTGCACTGGGGATCGGAGCCTCCATTCTGTGTTATAACTGTCACCACTTTCTCTGCTGCTTCTGCTTCCAGGTACCCCAGCGACCTATTTATTTGGAACCCGCCCCTACAGGCACTGCCAGGCAGGACTTTTGGAAGCACCATAGTAAAGAGATTTGAAAATTTTATCATCTTCCCTCTCATTTCTCCGTATACCTCCCACCTTCCGAGTAACGAATGGTAGTAAATCTCTCCTCTGGCGCCGCCCTGTTTTCCCTTAGAGAATTAGGGTGCGGAACAGGACTTCGGATTAATAATCTTAGCCCCCCACGGCCTGGTAGGTAAAAGCTGCTGCCCTCAGCGCCTGGTTCTGAGGACACTTCTCCAGAGACTCTGTCTCCCTGTCTCCTTTTAGAAACACAGCAATGAGGCTGTTCAGAGGAAACAACGGCGGACAGACAAAAAGTAATTTGCTTGATAGAGTAACCTGTGCGCTTTGTTCTCCCCCCTTTATCCCCCCAGTCAGCGGGAAAGAAGAACAGGGCTCTGCGTCTGGGTGCTGGTCAGCAGGGGGCACTGTTGCACCTCCCTTGGCCTTAGGGAGGAAACAGCACAGTAGACAAACCAAAGGGGTGGAGAGAGCAGCGCCTCCGGCCTGATGCTGGTGGATTTGAACAGATGACCTTCCCTTGATCCATGGAAACAGGTGCATTGACTCCCGATAGCCTAAAAGCGTGATGGATGGGCAGAATGGTGCCCAGTGCTGTTGCTTTCCTGGTAACCAACGGAAACCACAATCTCTTGACGGGCGCGTGTGTCTGTGTATGTCCGTCCTCTCCCCATTCCGC
Source organism: Pteropus alecto (assembly GCF_000325575.1). Lineage (NCBI taxonomy): Eukaryota > Metazoa > Chordata > Mammalia > Chiroptera > Pteropodidae > Pteropus > Pteropus alecto. The sequence goes on along the minus strand of NW_006443131.1, from coordinate 2,469,065 downwards.
CACCTCCTGTACTTAAAAAAGGGTGCGATGACCCCATGTCCCGGCCATTGCATTCTCTTTCCTCTCCTCTCCCCTAATCAGCTTCTGATTTAATCTCAGATTGAAAGGACCTTGGACGTTGGTCGTAGAACAACACGGAGGTTCTTACTGCCACTGAACTGTATGCTCTAAAATGGTTAAAATGGCCAATTTTATGTTATGTATGTTTTTCCACACTTAAGAAAAAAAGAGGATCTTAGACGAACTCGGGGAGGGAAAAAACAAAGTTTGGACTCACCTCACATCCCCCAGCCTTTCTCTGTTCAGACAGTCCTAGCAAATCCCGCGCTTTGCAGCCAGGCTTCTCAGATAGCCAGGACTCTGCATAAACGTGCAGTTATTGACTCCTCCCCCTCTTCTCCTTATGTCTGCGTCAAAGTAAGATGCTCTGTTTACTTGTTTATTAACCCGAAGGGCAGAACTGAGCTGCGGCTCCCTTCCCCTAGAGACACATGCATCATGTGGCTGATGACTGACCCTTGCTCTCAACTTTAAACCTTGCTGCCTCCTCAGTCGGTACTTTTCCCAATTGCTATAAATGCCTCGCTTTCCTTCTGACACTGTGAGGCAGGAGTCAGCAAATTTTTCTGCAAAGGGACAGACAGTGAACATCTCTGGCTTTGCGGGCCATCAGGTGTGGCTGCCACTCCCTCTCGGGAGGAAGCCGGCAGACAACATGCGCGTGAATGGGCATGGCAATGTTCCAAGAAAACGGTACAAAACCAAGCTGTGGCAGGATCCCACACCCCCGCCCCGCAGGTGGGAGTTCGCGGACCCCAGCTTTGAGAAAAGAAACATTTCTCCCTGCCTCCGCCAGAGCCCAGCAGATTTCTGCCTCCTGCCCTCAATCTTTCTCCTATTTCTTGTTCTACAGATCTCTGAGGTACTTAGTGACTTGTTGGAAAATTGAATGAGTTTTTTTTAACCTACACTTTACATATTTAATGGTTTGGGGTGGATTTCTATATAAATATGAAGTTTTTTTCAAATGAGTATGTATTCATTTGAGATACAGGTGTATCGATAGCTATCTCATACGATGGTACTGAGTAGGCCTAGGTGGGGCGGGGAATGGCACGTGGGCGTGCACATGTGTGTAAAACAGCTGAGGACAGATAATTCATCCCCAGGAAACTATCTTTCCGACGATACCTGTATGTCGCCTGGAGCCTCTGTGGCACTCTCTCCCCCCACATCTCAGGTTAGACTTGCTTGTTCTCTTCGCCGTTCCTGGAATCACCTGCTCACACCCGCATGCTGGCTCTTTCAGCCCGAGGACTTACCCGCAGTCGTCAGCCTACGTCTCACAAAACTTATTCACCCGACGTGCCAGTTTGCAGAAACTATCCCCACGCCTGTTTACTAGAACCAGCCATACCTGGAGCCTAGGTCAGGCAACTCCAACAGGCCATCGAGCGCTTGTCCAGAGGGGTAACCTGTGTTTTTTGCAGTTTCCCGAGGAAAGGGAGCATTAAGAGTTGGCAGTGGCCTCGGCTTTTGGAAACGATGAGTGCACACACTGCGCACGCTCCACTCTGTGCCGGGCCCTCCGTTCGGTGTATTCACCAGTACTTAGCGCCTCCCCAGGCCACTGAAAGTGGGAAGCCACCGACAGGGGACCCTAACAGCAAAGAGGCCCCATGTGAGCATCCGAGAACCTTCGTGCCCGGCCCACTCTCTCTAGCTATTTTCCAAAACCAAGTGTGATTTTTAAAGACACGTGCTGTTTCCCCTCAAACCCGGGGCTGAGAACCTGTTTCCATCAGTACCGGGACACCTTCTTGTTGTCGTTAAGATTCCTGGGGGACTTTTCTTCCAAAAATCTTCCCCATGTAGTCTCTCGTTTAACTTCGTGGTAAACTTCGAGGTCGAAGATGAAGAAAAGTAGGGGATGGTGGGATAAAATAAAGTGGCAAAGGGAATTTATTTCATTTTCCATGGGAAAATTCAGCCCTAGAGAAGCTGAGTAGTTCATTCAAGGTCATAGTGCAAGGTCTGGTGGTGACACCGTTACCCTCTAAGATTGCCCGACATCTAAGATTCCTTCTTTCTATTACAGTCTATCATAGGCTGTATGTCCCCTCTGTTGCTCTATAGGAGCGACGCTTCCTATGGCATCTGTGTGGCATAAGGACAGATGTCCACGTCGGCCAACATAAATAAACCCATATAGGGCCAGGGTCAACGCGACCGCCTTGATCCCATTATGAAATCTGAGCTGGCTTTGCTGGGCAGTTGCGAGATGAGAGTTTCCCTATTAATACCCATACCTACATGCCAAGCCTTGGACACAAAAGCTAAGAATGTGGCGTGGGGGAGGAGGTGGGATAAGTGATAGCACCCTGGACTGCGTCCCTTCCCTTCGTCCAGGTGGTTTCTATGTCTGTGTTCTGTGAATCCACAAGTATGTGCATGTCCAAGTGTGTTTAGCCTTAGTCGTATTGACACGAAGATCTTATATGCGCGGGTGAAACCCACCCCCCATCTCTAATACTCACGTCAGCCGCCTTCTTCTCTGCCAGCTCCAGCTTCTCCTGGGCATCCTTCAGAGCTTCAGAGTACTTGTCCAGCTCATCCTCTGTCCCTTTCAGCTTCTTCTGCATAGCTGCCAGCTCATCTTCCAGCTATAGGAGCCACGAGAGTCGCACACAAGACAGACACACACACCAGTGCAGGCTCAGACCCTGGGCTCTTGAGCCCTGGAAGACCCCAGGGCTGAGCCTCTATTTCACCATCCCCAGAAAGTCTCAGTTCCTCTGCAGTAACTTCCGGCCACCTGCCCCAGGAGTCATGCTACGGCCTTGGCCTGCGACCCCCTAAGACGACGAAGCCATGCTGGGTTTTCGTCTAAGACTCTGGGGCGATAAACATCTTAGGGTGTAGAAGCCCATGATTCCATTTAAGAGAAAAGAGATGCCGCATGCCAGCCTCCCACCTCTTCCTCTAGAAGTCAGAGGTTCTTCCAAAACGTGAGCTACTCTCACCTAAATCAGGGAGACACTGTGGCTGAGAAGGGGCCGCTGACATTCCCAAGGTCACACAGGCAGTCTGTGGCAGACACTCTAGTTGTCCTCTCCCTGTCTGGTAAGACCGGGGAAGAAGGGTCCCTCCCACCTGAAAAAGGAGCTGACACCCGAGGCCTCTGCCTTTCCCGTGAAAACTTCCACTGCATCGTCTTGCTCACCAGCAGGTGAGTGATCACACAGGTGCCTACCTGTTTGCTTCTTTCTTCTGCCTGCTTCTGTTCGGCCTCGGCTTGCTCTGCCCGATCCAGAGCGTTCTCCTTGTCCAGCTTCAGCATCTGCATCTTTTTCTTGATGGCCTCCATCTTGGGTTGTGGCCGTCGGTGACCTGCGGACACTGGGGAACTAGAGAAAGGATGGGCTGCTGGCTGAGCGTCTGGGAGTCCCCCCACCCCGTCAGACCTGAGCCTTTATCTCTGCTCCTGGCCCCACCTCCTGTTTCTAATAGGGTCCTGCCAGCTCCCTCCACCCCATCGTTGTCCCCTGGGGGAACATGGGGTGAGACACTTTGATGGACTGACATCACCACCAAAGAAAAAAATTCAGAACAGCTGAGGCTGATTTTAGACAATGGAAAGTGGGGGAGGAGGGGGGCTCTCCGTGACCCTGAAACTTTCCACTCTCCCCGGGCAGCTCTCTGGGAGTTCCAAAAGAGCGGGGAGCGGGGAGGCGCGGGGAGAACGCTGCAGCGGGCGCTTTGGCAACACTCCAACGGTGGTTTCCAGAGGTTTCCAGCTGCTCTTCGGCATCCCCTTACTCTCACCTGGACCGTGTCGGATGCCGACCAGTCTCCCCTGGCTGAGTTTTACCTCTCCGTTCCCAGGGAGCTTGAGCAGCAGTGAAGAGGGGAAGCCCTCCGACCCTTGACAACCCCCCCAGATCAAATTACTGCGCTATTTTGAGAGTCTCCAATTGGCAGGGAGACATCCTTCCTCCCCCTCAAGGGCCACAGGCATGGGTGAGAGGGGAGGCCTGGCATCTGGAAGGCCATCCTGAGCCTCCCGGGGCATGGGGGAGGGACCCAGGGCAGGGGCAGAGTGATCGGACGGGGCGTGCCCTCTGCCCCGCCAAGGCGATCTTGAAATAGAACTTTGATACCCACACAGGCCGAGGTCTGTCTTGCTCCCTCTTCTCAGGCTCCGTTCCCTACGCATTCTCCGCCCTGACCCCCACCCCCCGCCCCCACATCATCCTACTCATCATGTCCAGCTCTGTTTGCCCTAGCTTGTTCCAGGCCATGCTTGGTCTTCCGCTTGGAGCCTCGTCACTGACAGGTGGCCATTGATCCCAGTACACTGGCACCATACAATCTGAGAATATGCCAGGGAAAAGGGGACACTGTTCAAGGTGACCAGAGCTATCAGGGAAGAATACAAATGGCTCTAATTAGTCGTAATGTCAAGGATAGATGAGTAGTGTCAGTTCTGAGGCCCGGCATTGGGGTAGCTGAGACTCCCGCTGCTGAGGCAGAGGCCCAGACTGGAGTTCACTCCCCAGAGCTTCCGGTTAACTAGAGCGGACAGGAAGAGAGACCACCGGGTAACTCTGGAAGGAATGCAGAGAAACCTCAGACCCCCTGCTGTGGGACTAGGGAACAAGAGAGTCCCAGGGACAGGAAGCGATGGATGATAAGGGGAGGGGGCGTTGACTGAGGAGGAGGATACAAGGGCAGAAGATCCGAGATGCCTCCCTCTGAGTACCAGGGAAATGGAGGAAATGATACTCGAATGTCAGCTCTCTCTGTTCGCACACGAGCCCTGCAGCCTGAGACTGGAATCCGTGTAGGTGGTTCTTCCCGAGGGGTCCTGGAGGGAAGGGACCCCGTAAAAGGCAGGAGCCCCAGAGTGTCAGAGGTCGAGGCAGGCGTGCGATGCCAAATTTCCCACCGCTGTAAGAATATGTTTGACATTTAGTTGGTTCCTAATTCAACAACCCAATATCAAACATATCACACAGAAGCAGGCAGGAGAGCTTTCGTGGCCATCTGCCTTCTTCCCCACTGCGAGTAAATGACAGAGCAGAGGCGCCAGGCACCAAGCGTGGCGAGGTGGAGAGCCAGCTCCTTGGGGAAGGGCACCGACCCCTGCTCTCCGCCTCCTCCCCAAGACGGCCAGCTCTTACTCATCTTCCCTTCGTGCCACCCCTGCCGGCTCATCTCCTCCCCGTCCCTGGCCTTTGCTGGGTCACGTCGGCCTAAACCAGGAGGACCATCTGGCCGGGCCGCACATCCGGGCACCTGTCCTTCCCAAAGGCTCCCACATGGAGCTTCTCCCCTGATGTCACGGCCCCAGCGCCCAGCCAGAGGCTAAGCAGTGTCAGCAGCTCCTTGGCAGCCTTGCCACCTGTTCTCAACTCCCTTCCAGCTGCCCCGGGGCTTTTCGGGGGTGGGGTGGGGGCCTGCACACCCTGCCTTTCCCTTCCAGCCGAATGCCTGCCCTTCCCCGACCACCTCCTCAAGACAGCTGAGGGCCTCCCAGAGGGCCATCCCGGAACCTTCCTGCTCTTAGGTACTACAAATGAGTAGCCGTGAGAAACTTCTAGAATGCTTGACTGCTTCTTCCCACCATCTTGTCCCTTCTCACCTTCTCCCCATGTCCTCCAGGCATCCTCCTTAAAGTCACCCTCGGATGTCCAGAAGAGTGACTTGTCTCACTGACAGGCTCCAGCCTGGGCTCCCAGGCCTGGCACATTGAAAATAAGACTTTAAGAGGTCAAGGGCAAGGGGGCTCCCCCTCCGCCAGGAAGCAACGAGCAGTCCTTAGGACTCGCCGCCTCTCCTGAGAGCTCCTGGCTGGCCTCTCTAAGGGTCTTGCCTCACAGGGATCCAGCCTGCTTCCTTTCTGGGAGATTATTCTTCTGAAGAGAATCAGGTCTGTTGAGTGTCATGTGGCAGGCAGATGCTCCTCTCTACTGTGGCAGAAAAGAGGCTGACTTATAGCTGCACTGGGGTGGGGGCGGGGGGCTTGGGTGGAGTGCGGGGTGGGGGAGGGTGCTCTGCTTTAGCCCCCAGGCCTGTTCCATGCGTCCTCGTTCCCATTAGTCTGGACACCCCCCGCACACACACACACACACAGACTCCTCGGTGCCCTTGATGCAGATCAATGGCTTGTCCCAAGCCCCAGTGACTGTTGTGTGGCTCTTGCTTTCCAGAGGGAGACTGACAAGTGGGTGTACAAGCCCCAAAGTAGGCACCTGCGCTGTTGCCTCAGGTCCTTGTTCCTTCGTGGCTCTCGGTTTGGGGTTGTGAGTAATGTTCACTTTCCTGACCTTCCTTTTTACCCCTGCCCCCAAGTCCGAGTTCCCGTTTCCGAGAACCTCGAGTGCCCTGGGGAGCCAGGGGCCGGAAGGAGAGAGGCTGGGGAAAGGACTGGCAGGAATGGAAAAGACTTGAGTGTTTAGGGCTCTAGGCAGGGAGGGGAATGTCCCGTGGGGGACAAACCGTTGTCCTAGGAGACTCTGGGTGGCACAAGTAGGCAGAAAGAAACATCGGACGGCCTCTGATGAAAGCCTCCTAGCCCTCCTGGAAGTAGCTTCTGTGCAGCCTTTTCAAACAAGATCGAGCCCTTCTGAGCCGGAGGAGCCGGGTAAGACACCGGCCTCAGAGGGCGAGGGCCCGACGGGTCGACGGGGTGAACTACTCCGCTGACGTGATGAGGGCAGACAGAGGACACTGAGGGGATCGGAGGGGACAGGCTGTGTAGGGGGCCAGTCTGCCAATACGGGAGCCAGCCTGGCACTGACAAGCCCTGGGGAGAGAGGCCAAGGTCAGGGATCAAGGCAGAGGGAGGTGGGGTGTTCTGTGGGGCCAAAGGAACAGAGGAAAGAGGAATAAAAGAAGAATAACGATCCGTTGGTGAGGGGTTACGCTGGGAGGCGGGGGCAGCCAGGTGATGGAGAGGACATAAAGGTGGGGGCAGAAAAAAACAACAATTTTCCTCCCACCTTTTAAGTCTAGCTGGGCGGATAATCAAATTGACAAGAGACAGATTAACGGGAAATGTCCAAATGTCCGTACTTTGCTCTGCGGATACACTTTGGGGGACCGTGAGACCAGAAACACACTGGGCGGTCGAGACTTAGATGCTGTTGTGGGTGAAGGAGAAAGGGGAGCAGGGGTCTGGGTTCCACGTGGGGAAACCTGGCGATTCACAGGTAGCCGAAAAAGAGCAGGACACAGGGACACACGTGTGGCCAACAAATTCCTGCTCGGCAACCAGGGACAAGGGGACACAGGAGATCCAGCGAGCAGGCCCTCTGCTTGGAGGCCTCCTGCCTGGTGCCCGGGGGGCTGTCTGTCACCTCTGGGAGCAGCCTTTCCATCGGAGTCTCTCAGGTAGGAAGGGGGAGGGCCACAGGTTCTTTCTGCATCTTTTGTTTCATAATGATCAGCTTAAAGTCAGTATCCCAAAAGGCACATTCTGGGTGTCAAAACTTTGGTCCCCTTCGGCAGGAAAACATCATCACGTGTTTATTTTGCAGTCTGTGCCACCCCTCTGCTAAATGCTTATAGTCGGTCCCCACAGCAACCCAAGGAGGTGGGCGTTACCGACATTTTCCATGTAAGGAACCGTGACCCAGAAAGTTAAAGCAACCCGCCAAGGCCACACAGGCAGCAAGCGACAGACGCAAAGTTCAAACCCAGATCTGTCAAGTTAGCGCCTGTTCCCCCAACACCGGGCTACGCTGCACATGCGTAAGAGGCGGAGGGCAGCTGCCTGGGAGACAGACGCGAGGGGGGCTGAAAGCAGCGAAGGTGGGCTGGACCTGGGGGACCGATGGGGGTGGGGAGCTGGACCTGGGGGACCGATGGGGTGGGGAGCCGGGACCTGGGGGACGGGTGGGGAGCCGGACCTGGGGGAAGGATGAGGGTGGGGAGCTGGACCTGGGGGACCGATGGGGGTCGGGGGAGGGGCAGGCAGGAGGTGCAGAGGTTCCGTCTCAGGTCAGCAGGTCAGATCCAGGCCACGCGTGTGCGGTTCCGTCTCCTCTGAAGCTTGTGTCACACTAGCCGTTACTCCCCACTAGCCTGTGAGCGCCACGTCGTTTGGTGTAGCAGTAGACGTGTAACTTATAAAGTGACTCCCGATAAGTCTAGTCCCCGCCTGACACTATGCACAGTCCCTTCAGTATTACTGACTATCCCCCGTGCTGCACTTCACATCCCCGTGACTATTGTGTAACTGCCATTTGTACTTCTTCTTAACCCCTTCCTCTTTTTCACCCAGCCCCGAGCCCTCCTCCCATCTGGCAGCCATCGGTTTGTTTTCTGCGAGTCTGTTTCTGTTGTATTTGTTCATTAATTCTGTTCTTCGGATTCTACATATAAGTAAAGTCTTTAACGTCTTTAAAGTAATTGTCTTTGTCTGACCTATTTTGCTTGTCGTAACGCCTTCTACGTCCATCCATGTTGTTGCAAATAGTCAGATGTCATTCTTTTTTACGGCCGAGAAATATTCCATTGTTTATATGTACCATGTCTTCTTTATCCATTCATCTATTGATGGACATTTAGGTGGCTTCCTAAAGCCACCGAAACCGGGTTGCTTTAACTTTCTGGGTCACGGTTCCTTATATGGAAAATGTCGGTAACGCCCACCTCCTTGGGTTGCTGTGGGGACCGACTATAAGCATTTAGCAGAGGGGTGGCACAGACTGCAAAATAAACACGTGATGATGTTTTCCTGCCGAAGGGGACCAAAGTTTTGACACCCAGAATGTGCCTTTTGGGATACTGATCATATCTTGGCTGTTGTAAATAATGCTGCAGTGAACATAGGGGCACATGTATCTTTTTGAATTAGTGTCTTGGATTCTTCAGATAAATATCCAGAAGTAGAATTGCTGGGTCATAAAGTAGTTCTAGTTTTAATTTTCTGCGGAACCTCCATCCTGTTTTCCACAGTGGCTGCACCAATTTATAATCTCATCACCAGTGCACGAGGGTTCCCTTTTTTCCACATCCTCACCAACACTTATTTTTAATCCTCTTAATGACCCTAGGAGATGGGTATTATTGTCCCCATTTTCAGAAGAGGAAACCGAGGCTTAGAGAAGTAACTTATACATGGTGACACAATCATTAGGAGAAGCCCGACTTTGAACCCACACTGGACTTCACGGCTGTGTCCTCTCTGGACCTCGACGCCTCTCTGTGCTTGTCAGTGGGGTGTAGGGAGAGAAGGGATCAGCAGCTCTGATCATTGAAAAATATATATTGAGGGATGGAGACAGACTTGGGGGAGGAGGAAAGAAAAGGTGTGAGTCTTGCGGTGGAGGGGTAGTCACGTGGAGTCGAGGGCGGGAAAAGAGCACCGTGAAAGGATGAGTGACCAGTTCGTATGCAAATGGCAACGGGGAGAGCGTGGAAAAGTGTGTGGTGGTGATTACATCACAGGGCGATGGTGTCTTCCTGCGGCTTTACCGGGCCGTCTCTCCATAGAGAGAATAAGCGGATGATGGTTGCCAAAAGGTAGGGGAGGAGGATGAGAACTTTTTTAAAAAATGGGGCTCTCTCTGCTTTGGGATGTCATTTGAATGTGAAGTGGAAAGTAAGGCTTTTTGTGGCCTAGAGATGCATACGATTACCAGTACTTTGCAGTCTTTTTCAAAGTTTGACTGTCTTTAGATTTAACGATCCTTCTGGTCCCCTGTAAATCCTACGACTGCTTACATCTATTTGTTAAGTTACCTGCCTGCCCTGTAAAGGCATTTGAGTTTGGAACCCTGTCATTTTGCAGAGGTGGGATTCAGGCCCGGAAGAAAGGGACTGACCCCAAGGTCTCAAAGTAACCGGCTGACCCAACACCTAAAATCCAAGCCTCCTGACACTCGAGCAGCTCGGCGCCTGTGGATTAACAGCCACATTCAGAGCCGCTTGTCCAAGGGTACCGAAGAGATCAGCGGAAGTGAGATCTAAGATGCGGTGAGCAAAATCCGGCAGCTACGTTAAGATTACGGTACTTGCGAACAAGCACTTTTGAAGCAAATCAAGACTTAGGGCCGAAAGGATGAGTCGAGCGGTCTAAGTTTGAACCTTTAAGAGCTAGCTTTACTTGTCAAAGCAAATCGGGACCCTCTCACACTGCCCACCTCCCCTCCGCTCGCCCCGCTGCGTATCTCACGCTGGCCACAAGGTGTCACTCGTTTTCACCGTTGTTTCGTGGGTGGTTTCCCAGCAGCATCAGGGGTTGACGTGAGAAAGGGGTTGAGCGCGGGAGCACCGTGCTAAGTCCCGGGCGGATAACTAGATACAGGTGTGTTTGGGGAAGGACGGTCAAGGTAGTGGGGGCTCAAGGCGGCTAGGTGAGCAGACGCGGTTAAATGGAAGGGCAGTGCTTCGGATGCCATCAGAGTCTCTCCACGTAAAAAGCTTTGCCCGTCTGTCTCAGTTCCTGTTGGTACTGCCGATGCTCCTTTTCAAGCAGCTGGTGCAGAGCAGCTTGACGGACCTGGGGCGGAGGGTGGGGGCAGAACAGAGTGTGATGTTTGCCCTGTTTACCCTCCCTTCTCCCTGTTTACTTTGCCATCAGTGGTGTTCTCTTGGATATGGACTTAGCTGTGACATCAAGCTAGGCAGTGGCATAGAGGCTGACCACTGCAGGAGAAGCCTACGCAAGTTTTTCTCCAGGGGTGAAGCCCCATGTTCAGAAGATATTTGCTGAGAACATACCATGAACCTGGAACTCTGCTGGGTACCCGGAGACAAGATGGTGACATGACAGCAGTTGAGGACCCCAGAGAATGAGGGAGGGAGGGAGGGAGAGAGGGAGGGAGGGAGAGAGAGAGAGAGAGAGAGAGAGAGAGAGAGAGAGAGAGAGAGAGAGAGAGAGAGGTTTTGAGAGGCAGGTACAGGGCACTAAAGCAGTTTTGAGTCTCACCAAGATGAGAGGAGCAAAGACTAGACTGCACTTTGGGACTCTGGAATGTTCCATCTGCAGCTGAACGCAAAGCCTCATTTAATGAGCAGAGAGCTTTGGCATTTGGAGTGAGAGTTATTGTCTCCATAATGGTGGAAACCTCAGAGGCAAATGAAATGGGCGAGTGACAGCAGAGACCAGGAGCCTGGGAAGCCCAGTGGACAAAGGCGCAGGGCAGCAGCGGGCGGGACTTCTGGTCACCCGTGCAAGAACTCACCACCAGTAGTTGCTTGTTGGCCAGTGCCAACTCCTGTACCATGGTGTCCTGCATCCTTAGGTAGGCATAGGGGTTTCTCCTCTGGCTCAATGTCATCTGCCACATACAGTGAGTGTGTGAATTTTGCCACCTGCCCCAGGTATAAAGGTAGGGGTCGAATGGGTTAGAGTTAGGAGTGGGAACAAAAACCCCATCAATGAGGCTGCTTCTTCACCAGAAACTCTGTGACAGTCAGAGGACTGTAAACTCCTTGAAAGGCCAACTAGAAGTGACTTAGAACCTAGTATATAGTACACACACTATGTCATTTCATCATTGTGATAACCATGTGAACCACACATTAATTTTTGCATTATACAGACAAAGAAACGAAGTTCAGATGGGTTGCCCAAGGTCGCTCAATGGCAGACCTGGGTGTCAAGTCCGAGCTAAGGATTACTTCCCGCCATCACGCCAGTGATTCTCAGCCTGGGCTGGTCACATTCTGGAATGCTTTGTTAAGGTTTGTTTTCATACGTAAAAGGCGTGTACATATGTATCGTGTATCCATACATACATATATATATGTATTCTCTGCTCAGATAACCCTTATTGAGATTTTTCTTAAAATCAAGTATTTTTACAGATGACTAGGAAATTAAATACATACAGAAATAGTCAATTACAAGCAAAAGCTTCATTCTTTTGCCCGCACCAGTCCATCTCAACTGTTATCACGGTTTCTTGTGTATCTTTCCAGAAAAATCTTCTATCATATACCAGCAAGGATAGCTTTTTATTTATTTTTAACATGGAATCATACATTTATATAAGTAACATTACTTAACAATTTGGACTTTTCCTATCAGCGCATAGAGACTCGCTTCGTGCGGTTCGAAGGCTGCCTAGTACTTTTGTATCATAATTTAACCAGCGGGTTAAAACCCGGTGGTTTCTAGCTTTTCCACTTTCATAAACAATGCTGTCGTTTGAAGGTGCGTGTTTGTAAGGTAAATAAATTCCTAGGAGTTGTCATGTCAGAGGTAATTTAAATTGATAGATTTCATCAAACTGCCTTTGTAAAAAAAGGCTGCATCAACTTTGACTCCTGCTAAGATTATACACATTCTTGTTACCGCAAATCCTTGCTAGCTCTCGGTCTAACTTGAAACCTTAAAAAACGGGGCTACCCTATCCAATCCGACCATTTTAGTCCAAATCTTCCGGATTAAGACCTAAGTATGTTTTTTTTAAAAGGCGCCCAGGTGAAGGAGATACACAGCTTAGTCTTTTGAGTCTTCTCACTCATTCAATAAATATTTCCTGCATCCCTAACAGGATTAGTAAAGCGCCAGGCAACAACAGTAAACACTTGCCTTTTCCTTATAAACAAACAAATAAATAAATAAAATGAAAACAACAAAAGCTTGGTGCGATTCTCCTTCAGAGAACAGCAAGCCAGGGCCAACAACAGCGTGTCTATGCAGCCTAAGCTAGCGGGCCCTTGGAGGCTGGTCTCCGCTCGTGGGAACGAGGGGGCTTTGGCCCCGCCATCTTCTTTCCTTCTTGATGAGCCCCCACAGGATGCAGCAGAGCTGAGAGGAGGCTCAGGGAGGCTGGGGGGGGAAAGAGGTCAAGTTGAAGGATCGCAGAAGACATGGAAGTGGAGATTACCTGTCAACCATCTTCCGAAGTTCCAGGGCCCTTTCAAAACTCTGCAAGAAAAGTGAGTTCTGTAGCCCTGTGTCACCTCCATTGCCATGCCCAGGCCCCTACTGGAGGAGGGGGGAGGGGAGACACAGAGACCTTTCTCTTTGGAGAAGGCGTGGCCAGCTTCCTAGGGAAGGCGCTGGGCCTCGCAGGACGGAGGACAGGCAGCGCTTGGAACGGCCCAGGTATCTGAATGCCTACTGCGTGCCAGACAGTCTCCCACTCCTGCTCTTACCTCCTGCACATCAAGGGCCTCTCAGGGAGAGAGCCACTGGTCAGCTGATCTGGAGCCTGGAGGGAGCCCCTCCTGCCCAGACCCCCTTCCCACTCCGCATACCTTGTCCACCTTTGCCATTTTTTCCACAGACATGTCTGTAGTCTTGCTTGATACTGTCTTGGGAGCCTGAGCAGGCTTTCAGTTTGGTTCAGTCACCAAGGTTTCAGTAGTCATAGCGACATTTACGCCTTCAACAATGACCCTGAGCCTAGGAGGTGATTGGTTATCTGGCCTGTCACCCTGGAAACGTGAAGGGAATCCTGGTTCTCCAGCTTCTATTAGTGACACAGGTAATTCTCTGAGGAAGGACCAGAGTCCCAATTTCAGGACTTCTGTTGGGTCCCAAGAAGTAGCCGCATGATCCCAGGTCCACGGTACCTAGTCCCACGGGTTCTCTGGGGGCAAAGCTGCATGCCCTGCCCCACCAGGCAGGTGCGGAGAACACATCACACGCCCCTTTTACTAAAAGGCCACTGGAAAGGAATGAACCACAGGCCTTATTTTGTCATTGTTCATTTTATTAAATAATTTATAAAGTCAGACCCATGCACTGGTCCGACCACCCCGTCACACTGTCCCAGAGCTTCCATCCCCAATCAAGGAGGGGGATGGGATTCTATCAGGTGTCCAACATCTCTTTCCTGTTTATTCCCGACAGCATGGAATGAAAGTGGACGGGTGTGGGCCCCGTGTGTCAGGGAGGTGGCTTTCACACTTCCTGGTTCGAGTGCAGCGCCAGGTGAGTTCCACATGCCACTCACGGCCTCCCCCGCCCTCCCTACCGATCAGCTCTCAGATGTCTCAAACCCAGCGAGTTCCCAGTCAACTGCGTACAAAGGGGCAGGTGTGGAGGACGCTCGCCCCGTCCTCCGCTCTCACCCTTGGGGTTCACGTAGTCTTGGCAAAGGGCAGATGAATTGTGATCAAAACCAAGGGAGGATTTTTAAGGAAGCTCTGACAGGAACATTAAGAAAAACGTCTGAATTCAACTCCAGAAAAAAGTGCTACCAAGAGAAAATGAGGTCTTCGCCGACGTTTGGAGGAAGGCTGGCGGACGGTCCCCTGGGCGTGAGCTCTGAGAGCTCGGCACGCGATGGGGGCTTCGGCCGCTCCGGGCCGGCAGAGCCGGGTGACCCGAGGGTGACCCGCTGCAGTCTGTGTGGCTCCCTTGGGCGAAGGCCCTCCAGCTGCGTCACAGCGTGCTCTCCAGCGTGTTGTAGTTGTCCTTAAAGCTCTTCAATTCCAGGAAGTGCTTGGCGCGTTTACTCTTCTGACTGGAGGGCAGGTATGTTACCTGGATGGTGGTCGGGGAGACCTCAGGAGACTGAGTGAGGTCTTTGGCTGCGGACTGGTGCTGTCGCTGAGAGCTCCCACCGCGTGCTTTGACCCTGAAGAGCAGGAGAGGGCAGGTCACGGACAGAGTGAGCACTAACGGGAGAACGCAACTCAAGGCTCATCCGTCCCATAAATGCAGCCGTCGCCACGAACAGTCTCTGTCCCATCTTACAAACCAGTTACTAAAGCCCCACCTGGTAGCTTAGAAACAGTAGAGAAACCAACTTCCCAGAGTCCCTGCCTCCGGGTCGACCTTTTCTTCATCTCCCTGTGCTTAAAGAAAACTTAATTCTGCTGAGTCACCTGATGTGTGTGCCACTAATACACTCTCTGGAGAGAGTCCCTTAAAAACTGAACACCGAAAATAAGAACAGAGGGGACTACTGAGTGCTTAGCAGGCGTCGAGACGTCACACACGGCGCTCCACCAACACCTACCTTACTACCGCCCCAGCACCCCTTAGTGGTGGGCCCTCCCCATCCCGCAGGTTGGGAAACTGAGGGTCCATCAAGTAACTTGCCTGAGGTCACAAAGCTAGTAAGTGACAGAGAGCTGGGATTCAAACCTAAGTTTGTCAAGATTTCAGAGCCTATACTGTTTTCACCATACCCACTGAACCTTTCCAGAAACTAGAAAAAGACTGAATTAAAAAAAATTGTGGTAAAATCGACATAAAATTTACCATCTTAACCTTTTTTAAATGTTCGCACTTCGGTAGTTACGCGCATTCACATCACTGTGAACTCTCTTCACCTTGCAAAACAAACTGTTAACCGTCCCCCCGCCCCCGCTTCTACTTTCCATCTCCGCGAATTTGACTGCTCTCGGCATCTCTTTCGTAAAAACAGCTCTGAGCAGGCCTCCTGCCCGAATTCTAGACCGAACACCCTTGTCCGTCCTCGCCACGTGTTCATTTTCATTGCCATTCTCGTTTTTTCTCTTCAGGCGACAAGGCCATTTATTTTCAGGGACAGAGAGAAGATGGGACGCACCCCAACTCCATTCAACGCCGTGGAAGACAGACGTCTCCTTTCCTTTCCTTTCCTTTCCTGTGAACTGGATTTCACTCTAGACGGGCTTTCCCTCTTTACCCTTCGTTTTAACATCTACGTGAACAGAACGAAGCTACGTCAGTACTTAAAACGTTGCCAGACAGAAATCATGGCTCCTCTCCTATCGCAAATACTCCACGGCTGACCCTGTAGTGACGTCCCATTTCTGACAGGGTTACTAATGCTTTACGTGGGAATAAAAATGGGTGGCGTTTAATTCTTTCTTTTATCAGAGCAAGACACAAAAGGAGGATCCTGGAAGAGAAGGAATCTCTCTGTGCTGAAAAGCTTTGTTCCCTTTTACACCGATTCTGACATTTTACTGAGCTGGCCAAAACAAACAAACAAAAAAACAAAAAACAAAAAACACCGCAAGGAAAGGAAGCGCCGAGCCCGCGGCAGGAGCGCGCCCCTCCTCTTGGAGGGGCAGGTCTACAGACTAGACCTGATGGCCTTAGGGCACCACGGCTTACGAAGGTCACATCACTGGGGGACAGCCCAGCGAGACCGTGTTCTCCAGCCAGTCCCCTGCACGTCCTCGCCTCTAAACTCACACGCTGGCCAGCTCGCTCAGGGCCTCCTGGTAGCGCAGGTACTCGCTCCGGCCAAAGACCTGAGGAAAGAGGACAAAGAGTGAGGACCTCAGTCTGGGGCCCTTTAGGTCCCGAGGGAGAGCGCGGCCACCCCGCTTACCCCTGTCCCGTAGCGGGCCGTCTCGTAGCCATCCAGCAGGGTGTCGATGAGGGCCTTGCGCACGCCCCTGAAGGGCGTGCTGGCGCTCCGGAGGTCCAGCAGGTAGGAGCGGAAGTTCTTGCCCATTAAGGAACGGGGATGGCGGCCTTCGGCATGAAACGGGATCTCTGAGGAGATAACGGCACCATGACACCTCCTCTCACTCATCAGTCATCCCAGTTAATTTCCCTAATTTAGAAATAGGTCCAATGAGTTGGGGGAAATTCTGAAGAATGAAGACCGGGCACACTCAGCTGTCTTGGTTGTCATTTGGTGGTGGCGACACAACTGTAAGCTACACCAACGACACACAATACCGTCGTCCTATCTACCCCGCCACTTACCCACCCTGGCTTTGAGATATGAACCATGTTCTGGCAAAGACAGAGCATGTATGACGATTATCACAGAATACAAAAGATTCAAGAACCATCTATCTTGGGCTTTGCAGAAAAGCAGATGACGCCTATTTTTTTGTGTAAAGAAGCAAGTTACCACCATCTAGTACATCAAACTAAAGGGCTGAAGGACAAAACAAATCCAGAGTCTTTGGAGAAGAAACAACTTGCCTACAGCATTTTCTTAGGCAAAATCGTCACCCAAAAGCACTAGGAAAAGCCTGCTGGCCAGGGACGTGCAGAGGGGACAGTCTACCACGTTCTAACAGCTGGGCTCCTCCCTCTCTTCCCCGGTGGGCCTTTGGGATGCTGAACAGTCTGTCGAGCAGCCCTTACCAGAGGCACGGATGGCGTCCAGAGCTTTCATCCTGTACAGATAGTTGTAGCAATCTGTTGAGAAAGATTGGTCTCAGGCAAAACTTGCAAAAGATTCTCCAAACTCCAACAAGCTAACAGACTGCCTCCCCACATCCGTCATGTTCCCAGGAACAGGGGATCACAGCTGCTGGTTTTGCCAGCAGCTATGCTACAACTCCGAGCGCAAAGGCACCCTGCACTCGAGGGACTCCCGGCTGAAGTCCTGTCCAGGAGCATGCTGCGTACTCAGGTTTCCCTGCGTTTCCAGCTGCAGCAGTCTGGCATCATCATCCGCAAGGAGCTGAGGTTCGTACTTGATATCTTGAACCCTGGAGAGTCGAATATCAATCTCCTCTTTTAAGTCCTGTTCACACAGAGAAAAGAACACGCCGTCACTCAGCCTGTACTCTACTCTGGTCAACCTGGAAACGGAGCAGAGCAATGGGCAATGTGACAGAAGCAGAGAAAGGTTCATTTGGCCGATGAAACGGCAAGACAAGACTCAAGAATTTAAGAAAGAAGGGGACTGGGTTCTCTAAGAACCTCTCCCCTCACTATCTCTAACCTAGACCTTCTAAACTGCCAGGATGCCTCCCAGCCCTGTAGCACCCACAAGCTTTGACTTTCAGCTGGATTTGGAGGCTTCTTGATTAGGTGTTATAGAGAACTTCTCGGGCTGGGAAGAAATCGAAAGCAATGGAAGTCACAATCCACCCTAAAAACCTCTAGGGAGGCCTGCTCATGGCTTATAACAGTTTGAGGACTATGCCACCTGGTGGAGCATATTTAATTTTCTAAGTAGGTAATTCACATCCATGGTATAAAATTCAGAAAGGTACTGAAGGTGTCACCCCTCCCTTATCCAGAAGCAACCACTGTTAAGTTTCACATTCTTCTCTTACTTGAAAGGGTTGTCAGACCCACAAATACTTTCTCTTGTAACTTTTTATAAACTTCCATTGTGAAATATATCACACATAGCCCACACCTAGCACAGGTGTACATCTTAAATAGTTCTAAGACTCATATGCCCGTATCCACCCACCACCGTTTAAGTTCTGGAACACAACCAATGACTTCTCCAACTGAACAACCCCTGAACTGTAATTTGTCAACAGTATCGATTTTTTTCTCTGTTCTATCTCATCACCCCAAACGAGATGTTTAGCTGTGCCTGGTTTTGAACTTTATGCAAATGGAAAAATACTTTTGAATTCCTCTGCAACCTGCTTTCAAATTTTTAAATAGCCTGAGAGTGAATTTACATGCAATAAAATGCGTCTACTTTAAATGTGTAGATTGATGAGTTTTGACAAATGAGTATAACCACTCCACCACCATTCCAATCGAGACACAGAACACATCCATCACCCCAAAACGTTCTTCAGACCCTTTGTAGCCAACCTTCCCCCTCTGTGCCCCAAGCAACGCTGATGTACTTTCTATCCATATAGTTCTGTCTGTGGTAGAATTTCATGTAAGCGGAATGGAATCACATGGTGCATGTTCTCCTGTGAATGGCTTTTTTTGCTTTTTGTCATTCAGCATGTTTTTGAGATCCAAATTTGCAACTTACAGTTTTCATTCACGGATAGTTGGAGATTCATTTCTGTTCACGTTTACCTTCATTTTTTGTAGTATTCCAGAATACAAATGTCATTATATAGCCATTCTCAAATGGACATTTGGATTTTTTAAAAAAATATTAAAAACAATGTCATGAATATTCTTGCACATGTCTTCCGGTACACATGAGCAAAAATTTCTCTACGGTAGGATCTGAATTGCTGGGCTGTGGATTAGGTATGCGTGCAAGCTTACTAGATAATGCCTGATTGTTTTCCACTTATATTTCCTAACTTATATTTCCACTAACAATGGATGAGAAATTGAGAATTTTTAAAAGTAAAAGGAACCTTGATCTCATCTAAGGGTCCAGGAAGCTCCTAAGCAGTCAGAGTTTGGAGTGGCTCATGCGGTACTGGAAGCCAACCCTGTATTCCTCTCATGGGAGGCAGGAGGCATTTTGGAGAATTGAGAGAATGTGGAAGGAGCACTGATGACCTTTCGGCCTGTGATATCTTCTTTGAGGTTTTCCATGGAATATATTAGCAAAGAACAGAGAGGGGAGAGTTAATAACACTGGTTAACAGAACACTGGTCCAGAAGCTGAGAGAATTGTGTACTAGCTCTAGCTCTCCCACTAACCTGCTTTTTACTCAAAATGAATTATTAACTACCTACTATATGTAGGCCCTGGCTTTGCAGTGAAAAAAACCTGGCACGGTGCCTGCATCCTTGAAGCTTACGGTTCAGTGGGAGGAGCATTAAGCAAATAGAAAATTAAACAAAAAATTGTGGTAAAATGTTATCTAGAGAAATTGGGAGACAAGAAGAAAACAAAGAGTAGGACCTACTTTAAATAGATAACAAGCACTCCTTGTTGAAGGAAACAACAATTAAACAAAGCTAAAGAACAAATGAGCTAGTCACGTGGAAGTCCGACAGATCATTCTAGGCCACAGTAATGGCACACGGAAAAGTGAGAAATTCAACCAGTATAGCTGGATTGCAGTGATCAAGGGAGAGCCATACAAGAGGAGGCCGGTAAGGGCAACAGGTGCCTTTTACTCAGAAGCAGACGACAGAAACAGCAGGATGGTGGTGGATTAGCAAGAGTTCTGATTTAGACACTTTAGGTGTGACGTGCCTATCAGACATCTACTGTCGGGCCGCTGGATACGTAAGTATGGAACTCAGGAAAGAGGTTTGGGGTAAAGTTTCATCAACGGACAACCAGGCCAAGGAACGGAAGGCCATTACAGAGAGACTGCTGGGTGGTTTGTTTCCTTTCTGTACATCGCTGGGCAAACTGCTTCCTTCTCTTAGGTTTCAGTTTCTAACGTGAATGTTGAACTAGATGATTTATGGAGCCTAAGTCTCAAGTTCTGCAAAGGCACCTCTTCTTTCTGAGCTGGAGCTAATTCTAACCACCCTAAGCCCAGCCTTAAAAACAAAACCAAACCAAACCAGAAAACACCAGGTTGTTTAAGTTACGCTGCGAAACATCTTAAAACAAAAGTTGGAAATTTTAACCCAGCCCTTCGTTCTGCAGATGCAGAAACTGAAGTTCCTGGGTAAGCTACCCGCTGTGGCACAGCAGCCAGCAGGTAAGCCAGGGCCCAAGCTGACCGCTAGTGCCCCATCTACTAAGACAAGCACGTGGGTAACCGCACAAGGAAGCGGGCGGGTGAGTTATTTCTAAAGGCAAAAGAAATCTCATTCCGGGCCCTAACAGATTTGGAGAACCAGGCCCATCTCGTGCCTTAAGGACCTACCTTGGGGGCATTGTGTCCCACAGGGACATGAGGTCCCCTTCGGGATTTCATTGCAAAGCGCATGATTTGCCTCTTCACAAAAATAAATAGCAGTACAAACACCTGTCCAAGAGACGAGAGAAGAAACTTTAATGACATGCCTTCATTTCCAATCCCCAGATTCGGGCTCTCAGGGGGCGCTTCGGGGGTGCGCCCTGGGGCCCGGCAAGGCCGCGGGGAGGCGTGGGGGTCCGTCTCAGGGCCTGGAGGGAGGGTTCTCGGCCAGGGGCGGGGCGGGATGGCCCGCGTCGGAGACTTCTGCTCCCAGGTACTCCTGGGATAGGAGTCAAAGCCCAGAAAAGGCGCAGGTGAGTGGGTGGAGGACGAGGACAGGGAGCAGCTCGCGAGGAGGGTCTCTACTGGGTCAGACGCGACAGCGGAATGGGTGGGGGATCTCCTCACCAGGCTCCCGTAGGCCATCACCAGCACGACATTCACGCCGGACAGCCAGTTACTGCTGGACGCCATGGCCTCCCCACCCCGCGCAGAACCGCTCCGGCTTCCCCCGCCGCCCCGCCTCGTCAGCCCGGGCTCCGCCGAGGCAACGGTGCCTGGGTTCCCTGCAGCTCCCCGGCCATTTCCTCACGGGGAAACACGAAGGCTGACCCGGCCAGAAAACATGGCGGACGGGGGGGAGGGGCTGGGAAAGAAGAACGACGCCTTCCCGCTTCCCCTCAGCACGTGACTCGGGCAGGCAATGGCACCCGCGGGCGGTGAGCGCGGAGACGCGGAACTACGCCGGTCAGAGGAGGCGGAGCGCATGCGTACGTCACGTGGCGGGGCGTGGCCGCGGAGGAGGCGGGGCGGGCGCGCAGGGCCGAGAGAGGTGTCTCGTGGCGCGGCGGCACGCGCACGCTTGCGTGCGCGTCCCTTTTTGCGTCA
>NW_006443131.1:2444817-2447130 GCF_000325575.1 Pteropus alecto | reverse complement strand
GGCGGGGGGGAGGGCGATGGGGTGGAGCTGCCCCAAACTCCCCCATGTGGCCCTCAGTTTGGAGTGCGGAGGATTAGGTGGTTCCGGGCGGGAGGCACGGAGGCGATCGGCCCCGGGAGCTCCCGAGGTGGCGCCGAGCGGGTGAGCCTCCCATCCTCCACGCGTGGGCTCGCGTCCCCTCTCCGTTTCCAGCCTCTTTGTCAGCTCCTCTTGTTACCCTTCCTGCTCTCTCACCGCCCCAGCTTTTGGAATACGTTTTTTGCTGCTGTCTTTAGCTTCCTGTTGTACATACTGTAGTTCTGGGTACCCCAAACAATTGTGATGTTATTCGGGAAGCTGGACATGGAGGCCCCCAGCGGTGCATTACGCCTTAAGGGACGTCACCAGAGCACTGGGGTATTTGTTCACTCTTCTCATAAAGGGACAGGAATTCCAAATTTCTTAAGACCCTTCACTCTGTGGGCAGGCCCTAAAATCGCTTTGCACACTGGTGTCACAAACAGGAGACCGCTCCTTTTCCACCAGTTCTTGAAATGTAGCCACCTCTGGTGTAGGATGTTGTGGAAAGAAAAACACCACAGTAACAGGCCTTTTTGTTGTTATTGTTATCGTTTTGCCTTTGACTGCCCCTGGTTATTAGCTGGAGAAATCCTTTTTTGTCTTCCCCTGGTCCACCTCCCACCGCCCATATCCTGCTTTGGGGCTATCTGATGTGACTTGCTGGGAGGTGATGAGAGTCGGTGACAACCAGCATTACTGTAGAACCGAAACGTTTTGGCTGTGTATGGGTTGATAAAACTGCTTTGAGATCCTACACCATTGTCCTTAAAGATTAGACTATGCTCGTGATTCTTTCCGTTGTAAACGGGAAGTATTTCTGGCATGTAAACTAATGATGGAAGGCCTGAAAATGTACTGTTTTGTTTTGATTTTTAAAGCTCTTCCTTGTTAAATGCGTCCTAACTGGGAAATGCTCCTTTTGAAAATCAAATTCAAGTTGATGGGGAAGGGGATGCAGAGGTCATTACCACAAAGCGCCTAGGGGAATTAGTTGCTCTGTAAGAGGTAGCAAGCCTGACCCACCCCAGTCCAGCGTCAGTTTCTGAATTGTTTCTCAAATTAGATTGTAAGCTCCCTGAGGGCAGCAACTAAGTCATACTGCTTTTGTATTTTCTAAAGTACTGGACGCATAGTAGATACTCAATAAATACTTGTTACTTATTTTTTTCTGTAAAATTTCTCTGGCTATTTTTTTAAGTAGCTGGTTTTCAAAAAATGGTCAAGGGCACTCCCGTGTTGAAACCTGTATTCGTTCCTGCGCTATTCCCTTGGTCTCCAATACTTCTCACCTATTTCCCTTAAATATTTTTGTTTTCTAAGGAAGAGGACTTTAAAAAGATTCTTCGCCTCCACTGATAACTCTGGATATGTCTCTGCTTGCTACTAATTCTGTGTCCACCAGTGATCCATCCCAGGTCACTTACCTATATTGCTCAGTGTTGTTACTACCTAGGTGGTAAAATTTTCCTAGTCACACATTTCAAAGCACTTGTAAGAGAGAAATGGAAGTCAATGGCAGGAGTGATCAGGAGGATTCTTTTTTCCTTTCCTGAGTACTTATGTGGCTTTCAAGATGACTTTTTAATATAGTTACAACGATTGGTACAGTATATGCAGTTCATATAGCTTAGTCATGCAGTTCATATCTGTAGTATAAATCATGTTCACAAATTGAAATCACATGTGGAGCAGAAAGCCGTCAATATTTGTAAGTTTCAAGAGTAGGACTACTCATCTTAGAGCCAATTATTAAGCATAATGGTTTTCCTCTAGTTTTACGATTTTTTTTTCCTCTTTGATTTGAATTCAGGGGTACTTGGTTAAACAACACTGGGTTTTTTGTAAATTAAGCGTTGAAACTTGACTATTATGCCAGCCTGGGAAAAATAGACTTTGTAGCAAATAATCCTGTGCTAGCTATAAATATTTATAGGTTTTTGTGTGCACGTGTGTGTAGGGGGAGAGGTAATGGTTAAAAATTAGTCCTGATGTTTCCTTAAAAATCTTTCTCGGTAGTAGAGGATGTAGAACTCTTAATTCTTAATGACCGCATTACAAAACAAAGACCTATGCAACCTATTGACCCAACTTGGTGAAGAATTTATCCACAAGGAAGTCAGCTTTCTTTGTGACCCAAGAAACAGGTGAAATTTACTTTCTAATAGTTAATCCTTCCATATTTCCTTAGAAGCCTACCCTGCCTCACTCTCAAATCCAGCTATGTCTTCTGGGCAGTCTAGAATTGTCTAACCA
>NW_006443131.1:2436263-2444680 GCF_000325575.1 Pteropus alecto | reverse complement strand
AAAAAAAAAAATTAAATACAGAGCATAAAGATATAAATTTATACTTTTTGGAAGGGAATAAGACAATGCAAAGAAACTTTATTTTGAGTACTTCATCACATGATGAATGTTTTCTTTATTAAATGCAGCAGCCAAGATTGCATTATAAAGCAGTGTGAATTAAGGGACTTAAATTCAGTAGAATCCTTGCTTGTTAGAAGTGATATAACAAAAAACTGTTCTGGTTTGGGGAAAGCTCCTGTGTGTTCTGTGTCTCTTTAAGGACTCAACAAAGTCGTCTTGTCCAACAATGATGTTTCAGGTTTAAAATGATTTCTTCCAAATAAAACTTTGTGCTAGGTTGCTTTGGGTTTGGGGCACATTTGGGATTCTCTGTATATTAAGGTGAGTGGTGGAGGGTAATTGCAATTCTGATTTCTTGGAACTGTGGATTAGGGGAACAACAGGCCGCTGCAAAAGCAGTGTGATGGAATTATCTAGGGAACTGAGAGTCTGGGTAGTCACTGGAGTTACTACATGAGTTGTGGAAGGCAATGTAAGCCCCCACAGAATGCTGAGAGACAGAAATTTAAGGGAGGAAGAGGCTAGACTTGGGCTTGTTTTTTTCCAAAGGATGGTCACATGCAACTTATGTTAAACGGTTGTAAGGCAGGTAAGGCTGTTTTCACAGGTGGATTGAGTACAGTGTGTAAATTTTTTTTGTTGTTTGGAGTACAGACTAATCCCCTTCCTGGATTAGTTGTTTCCAGGCTTTTCTGATTATCTTTCCTTCTGTAGAAGGGACTTCAGATATTTTCACCTATATAGAAGGCTTTTTGATTATTAATATTGTTTTGCTTACTGTTGAGATAGCAAAACAATAAAACTTGCTTACAGGAGACTAGCAACCAAACTATGCCCATAACTTAGAAAAAGATAAAAACATTAACACATGCTTTGTACATTTTTTGTTATACAGAAAATGGATTAATAGCCATAGTTCCATAAGGAATTTATGAGACTAAATATGTCTGAACAGGAGAATCCTCTTGGTTTGTTTCTTCGCGGAAATGAAAGTGGTGACGGTGCTGATGAAAGAGGTGGACAACATTTTGCCCACATTTAACATCTTGTTCTTTTTAATCTTTCAGTATTCTACCTTGTAAATACTGTTATTTGTATATACTGTAAATGATGACATCGGTGGGCACTAACCGAGCCCGGGGAAACTGGGAACAGCCTCAAAACCAAAACCAGACACAGCACAAGCAGCGGCCACAGGTAAAGAACCGAGGGATCTGGAGCTGCGGACCCATGGGTAGCCTTGCTGGTTGATAACTGGTTTCTATCCAGCGCACCATCGTTTTGTGCTTTGGATCATTGATTTGCTTTCTTTATTCTTATTTTCTAGTCCTTGCCTCTTTTCACTTGGGCTCTGATAGCTGTTAATGACGTTGTGTGATGCAGTGTACTTTTTATTGTTTGATGCTGAATTATGAAGCTTGGAAAGTATGGGTCTCGTGCTTTGTATCTCTAAGAGAGCCTTTCCCTTCTTTCATCTGGGTCGTTTTAGCAACACATTTCTTACTTCCTAGACTTTCCACCTTGACATCTCTCTAGTCCACCTTCGTCTTGCCACCTTTCCCCTTTCCTCTGCTCTTCTTTTCCTAACTTATTTTTTATCTTTCTCTCTGGTCTCATTGAGGCCTAATCTGATTTTTCCTTTTCCATGAGGAGTTAGCATCTTTACTGTGTTTCATCAAAATTAACAAATGAGACACCCTAGAGTATTTATTGCTCAGTTTTAAGGAGTAAATTAGCCTCCTGGGTACTGAAGCTTTTGTTTTGTTTCTTAAGTTTGATTTAGATAGGATCTGTTTTCTTGTGTAGCGTTGGTTGGTACCTAACGTGAATGAATTAACTTCCCATTTGATTATGGTCAGATAAATTGAAGCTGTAAGACTAGAACTTCTCTCACATTCATTCTTTTACTTCTCCTAAGTGAATTTCTAGCAGAATTTTAGTACATGAGTACTTTAGTTGTCTCAGTTGAGACAGCAGAATTTGTGGTGTCTACAAACACACACTGGATACTCAGAAGATGTGCTGAGTCTGTCCTCAGACTAAACCTTATGGTTTTCGCAGTCCTAGGAGTAAGAGGGTGGCATTGGTTATTGCAGAAACGGGAACAGGATTTACATATGACTTTGCAAATATATTAGTGTGAATTAAGGTGCAGATGTTTCAAAGTTGTGTTGTGATCCCAACATGAAAGCCTCTTTGACAGGAAACAGTGACGGGAAAGCTTCTTGCTTTTTAGGGATTGTAGAGTGAGATAGTGGCAACTTTACTCTTTGTTTTTTGTCATTTTGCTGATTGAAGCATATTAAACGGTGTAAGTCTTATTGGTCATTTGTAACAAGGAGAAGGAAGTTGGGGTGGGAGGTGGGTGGGCTGTTGACTGCATAGGTCCCTCTTATTTTCTAAACTATTGCTTGTCGATCATGCTTTCTTGAACTTGTCTCCCTTTTTAGGCCACTGCAGAACAAATTCGACTTGCACAGATGATTTCGGACCATAACGATGCTGACTTTGAGGAAAAAGTGAAACAAGTGAGTACATTGCTGATTTGCTGTAAGCTATGGCAAAGGGCATCAGGGTTAAAGCGTAGTTAACTAGCATAGGTGCCTACCAGCCTGCTTTCTGCTGTAGAGATTAAAGGAATTGTGGCCTGAAATAGGATAAGTTAGGCTAATAGATGCTTTTATCGTCTGATTTACTCTATCCTTTAGGACAGATACCTCGTTCGAAAAGGTTTTGTCTTCATTTTAACTTCCTGTTTAATGAATGAATGAATGACATTGTTAGTGCCACTTTAATAGCACCTTTGAGTAGTTGTGGCATCAAAGAAATGTGGCAATTCACAGTATGCTGAAGCCTGTGTGTTTCTGAGTTTGAGTCTCTTAGATGCTTATTGTTCGATTGCTTTGTTTGTAAGTCCTTTTGACCCCATTTTTGATGACAGGTGTTAATATTTTGCTTTTGGAACTATGACACCAAGTTCTGCATGTTTTGCTTTTTAAAGCCTGGTTCTTTCAAACACAGCTGGTGTTTCTTCTCTTTTTCTGTTCTTCACCTAGTTTTCTTTTGTGGGGAGTGCAGGCTTGTTCATGATCGCTGCTGATCTTTCTCTTTCAGTTGATTGATATCACAGGCAAGAACCAGGATGAATGTGTCATTGCTTTGCATGACTGCAATGGAGATGTCAACAGAGCCATCAATGTACTGCTGGAAGGAAACCCAGATACGGTAGAGTGCCGATAAAGTGTTCTAGAAAGTGGGTCCCTGGCCGAGAGACTAGAAAGGTTACACAAAATAGCCAGTGGGGAAACTCAGTTTAAAGCAGAGTACCTTGTCCTCCAAATAGAACTGGGAACTACCTTGGATATTGTTTGCTGAAGGTTGCAGATACTTAAAATTCATGAACAGCAAACGGGAAAATATAAAATTAGTCTCTTCTAATTGGCCTGGAATAAATTATTCACTCCAGACTAGTGACTGTATTCAGCCCTGGCTTACGCTGAATTAGAGGTGCTGTTTCATAGCCTTGGTTAGTAGTCATGGGAGACTTCCATTTACTTGTTTTATTGCTATTGAGCAAAGTTACTATTGGAGTCCGATTTGAGGACAGTCCCATCGATGTCAGCTTTACAGTTTATAATACTTTTTCATCATGTGGACTTATTTCTGTTGAGGTAGCAGAGAAACTTCATAGCCTGTTGACCATCCCTGGAGATGTTGGGGGATAACTCGCAGGACCTCTTGCCCTAGAATTTAGAGTTGCCTTCACCTCTTCCTCTCCTTCCCATTTAATGAGAATCTTTATTTTTGTGTTTGTCTTATCACTGTACCAAATCATAAGTCCTTTAACAGGGATTCTGCCTTACTAACTTTTGGGATGTTCCTGCAGTGCTTAGTAGAGAACTTGATTTTTTTTTTTAATAAGCAGTATATCATTTTGAGGTCATTTCCATTTTCTTGGTCTCACACTGAGGGCCTTAGGTTGGGATAGATAGCCAGAGTTCATACTTAGAGTGATCAGCCTACTGGTATTCCAGTGTCTCTTTAGCTAAATGTTACAGGTTTGTCAGTTTCCTTAAGACAATGGAAATAATCATGGGACAGTTTTTTAATCATTGAATTTAAATTTGTGGCTTTTTCTCTTAAAAGTGTGGCCTTAGGTTAGATTTTACATTTTTTATTTTATTTGAAACTTACTGCTTAGGCAATAAGATAACAGTGCCTTTGGATCATTTTGAGTTTATTTTAGTGTAATTGTCTCAAGATTTTGGGGGGGTTGGAAGAGGTGGGATTACTTGTGCTTTGTGAATGCCTTGATTTTTGTTCACAAGTCACATTTTGTTTCACCTGGCATCTGCCTAGTGCTATAAGTCTGACCTTCCAGTATCAAAAAAGAATATAAGCTGGAGAAAAGTATGCTTATGCCACAAATAAATCAGCTACCGGTGAAATCAGTGGGAAGAAAGTCAGCTGCTGGGATATTGGATGTATTTGGGTGGATGAGATCATATCAGAAAACTGGCAATACCTTTGAGAAGATCCTAGTAATTCTCTTTTCTTACAGAACTCTCTGGTGCCAGCAGCTGATGTGTACTCTAGAGGAAGAAGGTGACAGGTTTCTAAAACTTGCCAGGTTTTGAGACAGGCTAGTAAACACTAGGAAAGCTAACTGTTTTGAGTCTGGTTTCCAAGATTTCTGATGCAGATTTAGTTGTAGGGTTACTATAACTTAAGAATTGAAGCTACTGTGAGCATAAAATGCTCACCAGCTATAATGCAGAATCAGCTTGGGTAGGAAGAGTAGGCAGCAAGGAGCTGCCAAGTCCTAGGTGGATACTTAATCTTTTTTCTTTAATTATTACTTTTGCGAACTATTTATTATAGACTTTAGACTATTTTATGTATCTTGGCTATAATTAAAAAAATTTATTTTGAACTTAAATATAAACGGTATACTTAAAATTTACCATTTGCACCATTTTTAAGTGTATTATTTAGTGGCATTAAGTATACTGAAAAAGTTATGCCACCAACAGTGCTATCTATTTCCAGAAATTTTTCATTTCCCAAGCTGAATCCAAAACAGATTTTCTGTATCCATTAAATAGTAACTCCCCGTTTCTCCCTCCCGCCAGCTCCTGGTAACCTCTTCTATTTTCTGAATCTATGAATCTGCCTATTCGAGGTACCTCATATCAGTAGAATCATGCAATTTTTGTCCTTTTGTGTCTTAGTTCAGTTAGCATAATGTTTTCAAGGTTTATATTGTGGCATATATCAGAATTCCACTCCTTTAAGGCTGGATAATCTAATATGTGTGTGTCCCCATTTTGTTTATTTATCCATTAGTGGGTACTTGGAATTATTTGGAAGTAAGTTATAGGCATCATAATACTTTATTTCCTAAATGTTTGAGCATGCTTCCCTTAAAGAAGGCTACTCAGGAACACTCTTTGATATGATCACAGTATTTTTATCAACTGAGAAAATTAATAGTAATTTCATATTATACCTTGTTTGTATTCTTGGTGTTTGTCTTGGAACTTTTATTTGTACATATTTCCTGAAGAAATATGTGTAAATCAGGGTATGTGTACGTTTAAAACATTCATCTCATTTTCTTGAAGGATAAATGTTTTGCAAGACCGATTGTTTGGCTCATTTTCCTTACCACAAATTTTCCTTTCTACGGTCTGGAATAAATCATAGATTATAGTGTTTGAGGAAAGTTGAATTAGATTATATCAGTTTAGGAGGTACAGGGGAGAACAGAGTGGATAAAACCTAGAATGTAAAGCTCCTTATAGTCAGCATGTCTCGGCACCAGAGCCGCCAGAGCCGCGCCTTCCTGACTGCTGTTTGGTCTTCTTTTAAGTAAAGGAAATTGGGGGGTAGGGTGGAGCTGGGTAGTAGGTATAGTTGTTTTCCTCCTAAATTTTGAGTTGCTTGATTAGCGAATGTGCCCAAAAGTCGAATGCTGCTTACTCATTCTGAATTTAAAGTTAACTTTTAGAAACTTTTTTTCTTTTTTGGTTTATTTCACATGAATAGACTATAAAAATTTGAGAGTCACTGAATCCAAAGGAAATTAGTTTTTTCAGCTCAGGAAACACATTTGAAAGCTAGGGACCAGTCACTTCGTCCTTTGACCGATATGCCAAGTGACTGAACTAGATCGCGATCTTGTGATCCTTTTAGAAGTGACCCCTGAGTCTGTTAGCTAGAAGCTCATCCCCTACAAAAAGGAATTCAGTTTTGCAGTGACAGAATTTGTTTTGAGGTTCTGTCTACCCTCCATTTAAACAAGTAAACTGGAAGGAGTGTCTTAGACATGGATGCTGAGTGGAGAACGGTGAACAGTTGTCCCCGCTTTTATCTCTGCTTTCCTGATAGCAATCCCTGTTGATTAGATGTGAATGCTCTGCTCTTCTTTAGCATTCCTGGGAGATGGTCGGGAAGAAGAAGGGAGTTTCAGGACAGAAGGATGGTGGCCAGACGGAGTCCAACGAGGAAGGCAAAGAAAATCGAGACCGGGACAGAGACTATAGTCGGCGACGTGGTGGGCCACCAAGACGTGGGCGAGGTGCCAGCCGTGGACGAGAGTGTATGCATGGGGCTTTAACAAAACCAGCTGTGGGTCAGTAATGTCTAGATTCAGGGGTGTCAGGGCCTTGCCAGGCTGGACCTGTAATCATTGTATCACCCTTTTGATTTTTCTTGCCATCGTCTGTTCTGAGACTTGGTATCTCTTACATGCAGCCTTTTCTAGCAGCAGCCACCAGTTTGGCATGAGGTTACCCTGGAATGATTTGTAAAGTTGTCTGACGGACAGCTCTCTGTTGTGGTCCATCACCGTCCCCCTAGTAACAGTTGTATCCCATCCTTCCAGCTCATTTTCTTTGTCTTCTCACCAGCACATGTACATACCTCTTCTGTTGAATCCGCTCTGGCCATCTGTTTCATTTTGTTTATTTTTTCCCTAGTTCGGGGTCAGGAAAATGGATTGGATGGCACCAAGAGTGGAGGGCCTTCTGGAAGAGGCACAGAAAGAGGGCGAAGAGGTCGCGGACGAGGCAGAGGTGATTAATTTATTGTAGGTTGGATATTGGGGCAAGGCACTCTTACTAGTTTTGTAGGGGTTCACATTTAGAAACAGATTCACATGGAGTCTGGTTTCTTGAATTGTTGAAGTGTCATGCAAATTCTAGAGATTCCTAAGTGGGCAGTGTGGAGAAGATGGATGTCATTTCCTCAAGTCTTTATTATTACTGACTATATTTGAGGACCCAACAATTTGATCAGGAGAGAAACAGTCTGTCAATAGTAATGATTATCCTACTATTTTATATTAACTAATGTACTACAGAGTGACAAAGATTTCTAACAACATCAACCATACTATTCCATAGCTGTCTCATTAGTTGGCAAAGTAGTTTTGTATCAACTTACTAAAATATTCTTTCTTTTTCCATAGGTGGCTCCGGTAGGCGGGGAGGAAGGTTTTCTGCTCAAGGAATGGGGTAAGTTTCCTTGGTCCAGTGTCAAAGTCTTTAATTTTTTTTTTCCCCCAAGCATCACCATAACGTTCTAGCGTGGTTAGTATCCTGATTTCCTGAGGATAATAGTAGGCAGCCTTAACCAAAATGTAATCAGAAAGATGTCTAGACTTAGGACTTGTTTTTTAGGGATAAGCGTTTACCACCTGGATCATTTTATTTCATAGTTTCATTTGCATACAGTTGCTTTCTTCCCAAAATCTTTATGTGGATTTTGTTTTGATTATTGTTGTCCTAACCTAAAATAAATAGTAGATATAAATTAAGATTATACCATGAAATTTCAGGTAGGCTTATGAGTGGGCAAAGTTGACAGCATAGCATATAGGATTATATGATTGATTAGTGCGAGGAGAGAGAGGCCGGATTCTTATTGCCCTCCTTTTTGAGTTAATTTTTTGCTGGTGCTGCTCAGGTGTCGGGGACTCTCTTTAAGCTTTATTTTGTTGTTGTTCAACCCCTCCCCCGCCCCCAGAACCTTTAACCCAGCCGATTATGCAGAGCCAGCCAATACTGAAGATAACTATGGCAATAATAGCGGCAATACGTGGAACAACACTGGCCACTTCGAGCCAGATGATGGGACGAGTGAGTGACCGTTTATTATTTCCTGCCTCTGGGAACCTAAGGAATAACTTTTTTGAGGTTATAGTCACATAAAAAAGTGGAGGAAAAGCAGAGATGGGAATAAAGGGATGGCGATCGAAGTGCTCTGTGTTCCCTCCTTCGTGCCTGTGGGCACAGTAGACTAGCTGTTTCACCTGATCTTCATCACTATTTTATGAAATAGATATTTCTCAT
>NW_006443131.1:2399075-2436227 GCF_000325575.1 Pteropus alecto | reverse complement strand
TATGGAATTTGCTGGTATTTGACCTCAGTGGTTTGACTCTCCGAGCCCGTGCTCTTTCCGTTACACCATGGGGCTGCCATTGGCGCCAGTTGTATTTCCTGGTGTTTCTGTTAGGGTAGCTAGCTTTGCCTTTTGAAAAGATATCTTGAATTAATTAGGCCACTACTTGTAGAGACGAAGAGGGTTCAGAATCAAAGCCCACTGTCAGTTCGTTTTCTGGTACTGAGATAGTATCTTTTTTCCTTTTATTTTTGGGAAATCTCAGTATCTGGGCAAGAAGGAAATCTCGAGACTTTCAAGCTCTCTTCGTTGGACTTTCTTCAGGGTGTAGTAACGTGTTAGTAGGATTTTAATAAAATGGCTTTTTTTGTTAGCTGACTTTGGTGCCTCTGTCTGGGTAGGGTGTATATACTTACAGATACGTTAGGCTTGTGGGATAAACGAGATGTGTTTGAGAGTAAGATGCTTTTACTGTTCTAAGTGAGAGCAGCCTTTGAGCTCCCGAGTACTTCTCGTGAGATCAGCTGCCTCCTCTGGCTGAGCCAGCACATGCAGAGTCTGAGACTGCTTTCCTCTTGCGAAGAGGGCTGAGCTAATAGTGGAGCATGAAATAGGCCCCTGGATTCCTTGTCCATTTAAATTTGCCCTGCCCCTTTTTAAAGGTCAGCCATCTTTATCTCTGTGTCTTTAGGAGGGTCTTTGGTACAAACAGCTTCTCATCTACTGTCCACAAGATGTTATACCTCAGGTCCTGAACGTTACTTGCCTTTTGTTTCCAAGCTAGCTTATAAACTCATTTTGAACACAACTTCCCCTTGGTTGTGACTGGAGCCAGAGTTATTAGCCAGATGGATGTCTTTCTGAATTCCCTCGACCATTCGGCTAGGAGACATCCTTTTCTGTTTTAACTTCCTATACTTGCGAGGCAGAACTGTTCTTCGTTCATCTCTTGATGGCTTTGTAGAGGCAATGGTAGCAGTTTGAGTAACAAAAGTTACTGTTTTTGAGCTCGAGTTTGTTCTCGGGTATTTTGGCTTTTTATTATTAACAGAAAAGATGATAGAAGTGAGGGCATTTGTGTTCAGTTGTGGGTCGAAAATCAGGCATGGAGTCCCAGTCCTGGATTGTAAACCTTAGCTATTTTCAACCAGGATCTGGGAAGAATGAAGTGTATGTTTATTTCTACTTAGTAGAGAGAACAGCAGATTTGGGGGCTAGAATCAGAAATCTCTGGTTCGTGACTGAATGAAAAGTTACGTGTTGCTGCTGTTACCTCTTTTAGTGGGAAAGTGTTGGGTACAGCTCATTCCCGTCATCGTCAATTCACAGTGTGAACCCGCCTTTGTGCATGAATCTCCCTTGTGTTTTCACGATAGCAAACTCAAATTCCCTTTTTAATTTAAAAAGACATTTAAACTTACCCTTAAAATATCCACAGGTAGCAGTGGGAATTGTGTATTGGGGCAGACATTCTCATTCACAAGCAAAATTTCACTGTTTTTTCTTTTTTTTCTTTTCTTTTCTTTTTGTTTCAGGACTTGATTTCATTGGGGTTGAGGGGTCAAATTATCCCCGAAAATTTGAGACTGCTCCTGGTATGATACATCCAGGCGCCTAACTGCCCCGGATACTTTTATAGATTTTTATGAACTGAAATATCTGTGGATATGTCATTTTTCCGTCTTCCCGCTTTTTCTCTTTCTGCCTTTTTCTCACATTTTCTGTGCCCGTTTTTGCTTCTGAAAATTTTGTTCATTTACTGAATGTTTAACGCATACATTGCCTGTGCTTTCCGCTGATGAGATGCAAACCCTCATCTGTTGCTTGGAGTGTTTGTACTCTTTTCTTAATGCTCTCTCACTATAGCTCTCTTCCTCGGTCATTTTCATATTTCCTGTATGGGCAAATATCAACTAGGAATCTGCAGTCTTTTCCATCCCAGGTGCAGTTGCCAGAATGCAGGGGGGCGGAGAGCGGGAATCTTGTGTTGAGAGATAGCTTCTCAACAGTAGGTAACTTCTCAGGTGACTTCCAACTCTGGGATCGTAACTCTACGTTTGCCCAGACCCTAGGTTCCAGGGATGTCAGTGGAGAGAGGGAGAAGAGAGAGGAAAACGTGCTTTGTAACTCATTTAAACGGAGGTTGGGTTTCAGTTTATTGTCTGGAATTGCCCTGGTGCAGTTTTAACACTGTCCTGGCAACGGCATTACAGTGAACATACTTTTCTTTAGGAAATAGGATTTTTCATTATTAAATGTTTAGAGGAATTTTGGATGGGTTTTGTAAGTGTTAGAATATTTCTTTTCAGTGATGATGAGACATTCGAATGCCAGACTTTCTTTTTTGTAAGACACTTTCTCCATTTGGAGAGAAAATTTTAAGGGTTGTATTCAATCTGAACTGTTGGTCTGGAGAAGGAAATAAGGAATGTTCTCGTCCCTTCTGCAGATAAGTTCTTATTTTTTCCTGGGCTCCTTCAGTTGACAGGAAGCATCTTGGTTCTGCCAGTCACCCATATTCCTTAAATATAGTTTCCCTTTCTGAGGTTCTGCACGTACACGAAGCACAGCAGGGGGAATGCAATGTGTTTTGATTGCTTATGGGTTGCTCCTGTAGAAACTGTATCCACACTTTGTTGCTGTCAACACGAGGAGAGTGTCCACCCCCATTCACTGTGGCAGGTCAGATTTCACATTCTGTGTGATTAGGATTAGGACAGTAACTGTCACATGTGGTTGGTTTTTCAGTCTCGTCTAGCGTCTTCTGAAAAGAGCAAATCCATAGGGATTCCTCATAGTTACATCAATAAGATCTGTGAGCTTGACTTCTGCTGAGTGTGTGTTTTTAAATTCCTGTCCAGTAGCAGGTGGTCGTCAGGGCCCTCAGTGTGGATCTGGCGCCTCCCTTCACTGCCCTCACACTGTCACGTTGGCGCCGTTTGAGTTCCTCCATCACTGCTGCCACCCTCCCTTCAGACTGGCTGCAGTGCTGTCTTACACCAGAGGAGCAGGCGGGGTTTCGTTCTGGTTTAAGTTGGCTGTTGCCATTTCACGGAATTGACCAGCAGGTCCGAGGACTGAGTGTCTTAAGAGATCGCCTGGAGTGCTGGGTTTGTTGTTCCTCGTGTTTGCATTTTCTCCCCTGCATTTTCTGCCTCTCGCTCTCTTTACTGTGTAGCCGTGTAACCAAAACTGAAAGTAACTGAAATCATAATCTTATTAAAAGCCTGGTGTTCTGAGGTCTCCTTTACTACGTAGTCTTCCTTGCTCTGAAGCCCAAGAATTTCTTCTGATTACTAAATTCTGGTAGCTCTTTTGGCCACCAAAAATGTTAATACGTTAGAGTTTTCCGCACGCGCTGTGCACTGGCACTCAAAATCACTGTCTGCATTCCCAGGTGCGTGGAGGACTGCAACCGAGGAGTGGGGAACTGAAGATTGGAATGAAGATGTAGGTATTTCCAGGTCGTTTTCCTTTAGTGCCTTCTATCCCTAAGTGGTGTTTAGGGATAGAAAATGGGCATGTTTCTACCCCTCACAGTTCATCCTTAAGATTCTGACCCAAAACTTTTACATCCAAAATAGTGTTCTGAGCCAGAACATTTGACATATGTTATATGAAGGAGACTGGGCATGAACAGGACTCTGTGGAGCCAGACTATGGAAAGGGCAAGTGCACTTGTGTAAGTCCAATACCTGATTGTCGGATTTATCCCAGGAAGAGACGGTGGTTGGGTAGGGCACTGGAAATGGAGTTAGGCAGGTAGTGCGTTGAGTAGCAGCTGCTGGTGGCATGTGACTCTACTGGAGCAGATCCGTTGTTTGGTTCACATTTAAACATTGGTGTATGGTCCTGTAATTGGCTTGGAGGTGGGTACGAAGGGACAGTTACAGTGCCAGCTTCTCAAGTTTGTAATCTGATTGGCTCTGGAACCCTTTTAATTTACTTGAAGCCCAACTATTTAATTGTAATTGAGATGAATATGTAGAATTGGCTATCTTCCAGCTTGACTCAACTTGGAAACCTCATAGATGGGTGGCACAAGGTGGCACGTAAACAAGCTGTATGAATTCACTGGAGTAGTACCTGAGTAAAAGAATTTTGCTGATTCCTGGTCACAGTCAAACTTTTGCTGTGAATTACAGTTTCTAGTGATCATGGATGAACTCCGATTTTAATGCTTTTTCATCTACTTTCTTATACTCAAACATATTCAGGCAAGGCAGCTTCTATGGTAAGAAGAAATGATATGTCAAACTTTTGGTTGCTAAATCTGCATTTTTAAAATATCATGCATCAGCCTCACAGGGTGATTATTTTCTGTTATAGCTAAGCTAGACTGCCTTGTGAATATTTTCTAAGATTTGGCTCATCTGCTTAAGCACCTTTCAGAATAATATATTCGGGCAAGTGGATTCCCTGTTTTTAGAGGAGGAAATCGAATCAAAAAGTCAAACTGAAAAAGTCAAGTCAACTTTAAATAGTATGAACAATTATTTCCTGTAATGGCTTACCAATTTTAGTGTCTTGTAATGGAGAGACTAGGTGTATGAAGTCAGTATTAAGGCAAAAATTGCATATGGTTAAAATTATCCCTGAAAAGACCTCAACTCACCAGCACTTGGGCCCTTATTGCTCAAAAGCCCAAGAATTAACTTTTATTTCTGTCCTTATCTTGGCTGTCATCTTCCTTTCTTTGAGAAGAGCAGTGAAAGACAAAGTATGATTTGGGTAGAGATGGAGGTGGGGAGCTGTAATGGGAGAAAATACAAAGGGGCTTTTTCTGTCTAGCATGCGTAGTCACCTTCCTCTAAGTTTAGCGTGCATATTATATGACTGCCATATTTTGGGAGGTTTCTTGGTTCTGCTCTCAGTTTTAATAAAATCATTGAGCTTGAAGGTTAATCCTATTCAGGAGTCCTCAGAATAGTTTTCTACGGGTTTCCTTTCTTGATATTGAATTTCCTTTACCTATGCCAGGATTCTGACGATAACCTAACACCAGGAGTGACTAATTCCTCTGTTTTCCAGCTTTCTGAGACCAAGATCTTCACTGCCTCTAATGTGTCTTCAGTGCCTCTGCCTGCAGAGAATGTGACAATCACTGCTGGTCAGAGGCAAGTGTGTGGTCAAATTCAGTATTTTTCTAAAAGGGGTCTGCTGACATGCCTGTAAGGAAGAGTGGTGCTGGCCTCCACGCCCCGCGATGATGGTAGTCATGAAAACCAGGTCACAGTAGGTTCTTCTTTAGCGGATCTATAGATTTATGAGTTGATACCGGCTAATCTACTAAATGGAAGTCGATATGTTACAATTTTAAAGTTGGTTTCCCCCTAAAATAGCCCTTTAATCCCATAGGTCAACATCACAGGCATTGATTAAAACTTCGCATGCTATAACTTGCAGTAAGTGGAGGAAAGAAAAGCTACAAGTGGACGTTTTGATTTACTTCTGAATTTGCAGAACTGTTCTGTGGCTTTTCTCGCTTTATAATTAATGATCTTTGTCCACTAAGTGCGCTGAGTGTAGTGATCGTTTCCTCCCAGGATCTGGCTAATGAACTTGGTAGAACTTGAACCGAGGTATTGGGGTCAATAGACGGAAGCCTCTTGGGCTGTTTCTACACCTGGGTGTGTAGCTGTTGACTCAGAAGATCCTGAAGAGAAGTGTGAGAGGAATAAGGTGTTGGGGCTTTCGTGTAATGTGTATTTTTTTTTCTGACACCAAGTATCTCGCTTTTCCACACCACATCTCTACTCTGACACCGACTAGGTGTCCAGCAATTTAGTCCAGTTCTGAGACCGACTACGCAGGTGTAGCGCAGACGCACGCCCATGGCTCATGAGGCTGCTCCCGCTTCAGAGGCCAGCTGCAAGTAGGTGTCTGGGCTGCCCACACACTTCTGGCTGCAAAGTTGGAAGTGTTCCCACAGCCCCCTCCTCAGGTTCAATAATTTGTTAGAATGACTCACTCAGAAAATAGTTAACTGGTTAGTACTGGTTTATTAAAACCAGTGCTCAGGAAGAGCCAACTGGAGGATGTGCGTAGGGCCAGGTGTGGGGCTGAGGCATGGAGCTTGCATGCCTCCTGCATGTGGTGCTCTCCCAGCCCGTCCACGTGTCCACCTACCCAGAAGCTCACCGCGTATCATTGTTCAGGGTTTTTATCAAAGTTTCATTACATAGGTATGATTGATTAAAGTCATTGGCGATTGAACTCGGTGTACAGCCCTCCTCCTTAGGAGTGGATGGACCTGGTGGGGCTGAAAGTTCCAGTTCTCTAGTCATATTATTGGTGTTTCTGGTCACTAGATCCCCTTCTGGAGCTGTGTGGGAGGCCCCACCCTGTGTGACCTCATGGTTGAAAGGGGCTCATTATAAATTAGAAAAGACTTGCCAGGATATTATAAGAGTTTTAAGAGCTCTGTGACAGTAACTGGGGGCCAAGCCCAGATGTATATTTTTATTATACCATAAGTAACTTTGGAAGTTTTATAAAAGTTAGGAAAAAATTACCCAAACCTTTGTTGTTCCAAAGGCACTTGAAAATGCCAGCATTCTAGTATATGGTTTCACATATTAAACATTGTTAATGACAGGTATTCAGTATTAAGAAATCATGGATAAAATTAGTAAATTTTGCCCAGTTACTGAGCTGCTGCAATAAAGCCAACATTTGACATTTCATTAAATTAATTTCACCAAACTATTCAAGTAGCATTGTGGTTGGCAACATCATTAGGACACATACTGTAGTGGCTCCTACACATCAATTAGTTTTGGTAAATTGAGCATTTCAGGGCTTTGTGTTTCTGAGGACTGGTCTTCACTTTAACTGCAGTCTGAGTCGGATGTTGAGTGTGAGAATGTTCAGTCATCACTCATCAAGATCCTGTTTCCTCTCCACTAGAATTGACCTTGCTGTTCTACTGGGGAAGACACCGTCTTCAATGGAGAATGATTCCTCTAATCTGGATCCATCTCAGGCTCCTTCTCTTGCCCAGCCTCTGGTTTTCAGTAACTCGAAGCAGAGCACCATATCACAGCCTGCTTCAGGGAGCACGTTTTCTCATCACAGTATGGTAAGTAGGAAATGTGGTGCATCCTGACCAAACTTTCCTGCTTAACTCCTGCACGTATTACAAGAATTTCTTCCAGTGACAGAGGTTTGGAGCAGGGCAAAGCATCCTGTTTGTTTTCCTCTGCATCCTTGGGTGTGGAGATGTTGATTGAGTTGGGTAGTAGGTAAGAGCTTCAGGAGAAGGCTTGGCTTTGGACATCTGAGTCCGAGTTAATGTCATGTAGTGAGCACTCGTGCTGAATGCTTTGCTGTTGCTGAGGGAAAATCAGTGACATCAGATTTTAGCTCTTTTGCAATCTTAAATAAACCTTGATAGGAGTTGTAGCAGTTCTATTTCTTGATAGAGCAGAATTGCCATATGTATTTAAACCAGGCATTTTGGGACTAGACTGCCCAAAACTTCTGGTCTTCCAGAATCTGCCCACTTGCTAAGCTGTTTCTCCCTTTCTCTGCAGGGGTGGGTTGAGTGCTTGTTCTGCCTATCTTAGGAAGATACGGTAATGGACAGGGGCTATACAAATGTGGTGGCAATAGTGATATTGTTTATTAGTAACCTACGACAGTTCTGTCATGTGACTTGTTGATTCAGAACATTTTTGAAAACCAAGGTCATTAACTATGGCAAAGGAATCATTTAAGCTAAACAAGGACCAATTTTCTTACAGTCAATAAATTTAAGAAGTACTGCCTTTTGTTTTTTCCTCTTCGCTTTTCCTTCCATCCCTGTTTTTGTGGAGGGATACTATAGTTGTAAGAGGTAAGAGATCGTGTGTGTGCATGTAGTTTTATTTTTCCAGTAGTAGGGTTATAGTAGTAATTTTAATTAGGAAACTGCTGAGCTAGCCTCTAATTGAGAATTCTGTTCATTTTTTACCTGTTGTCTTAGTGGTTTTTTGTGTTAATAATTTGGTGGTTGATGTTCTATATTTGAAAGGTGACAGGTGAGAAAAAGTGGGCAAGAGAAGAAAGAGGAGAGTTGGGATTAAAAAGAGAAAGAAGAGAGAAACAATGGGACAAAGGTCACAAGGTGAAACAGATCAGGCAATGACTCCCAGCCCCTAAGAGATGTATGTGGCTGGGAGATGTGGTTAAGTGCTCCATGTTTCTCTTAATTGCCTTCGTAAAGTTTTCGGCATACTTTCACTTACCCCAACATTCTATTTAACGTGTGTCAGTCACTTGATGTGTTAAACTGAACTTAACGTCATTCGGTTCTTTCTCATTACTTGCATTAATCACTGTGCTATTTAGCGTTTCTTTTCTATGGAGAGTAAATGTTAACAGGATTATTTGCCCTTGAAATTTAACAGCTATAAATAATACAGGAGCCCCTTATTATTGTGTACAATATGTGAACATTAGATAACTTTTTATTCTTTTAATGCTTTGCATTTATAGGATATTTGGTAATCATTGCTGTGTGAGATCATCTCTCAGCCACAATCCCATATTTTCAGCTGGACTTCTGACATTTTTGCATTTGTGTGTATAATCTTGGGGTATAGATGGAAATGGGAAAGAACACCTTACCTTGGGTTGAACAGACGGGTTTTTTATAGGAAAGCGCTGCCCAGTCGTGATGGCGATACAGTTAAATGAGAACTTAAGGAAGATGAAGTTAAATTTCCTTGGGGGTTTCTTAAAATAGTCAAGGCCACATGGTTCTTCTCGATGAGGCTGGTAGTTTTACTTGGTAGTAGGGAATGGGGAGAATCCCCCGAAAGCATTAAGAGTAAATTTTGCTTTGTTGTCATGATCGCCCTGTAGAACTTGGATGCACACAGAAGAAAACATCCAGATCATCTGGACTCATTTTTGGCTAGTTTAGTGAGCCGCCTTGGCAGCGGTGCTGATTATTAACAACATTGAGATGAGGCGCCGTTGGTTTTGTTTCTTTCAAGCTGTTTCCTGGAAAAGACAAGGACCTTAACGGCGAAAGTGAAATTTTATATTACCCTTATATTAACTTAAATAATCAAGTATTGGTTGATTTAAAACTTTAAAAGGAGAAAAAAAAATCTCTCTAGTCATTGGAGCTTTATCCCCGAGGCAGAGGAAGGAGGAAGTGATGACGAAGGCAGACGTTTTAATCGCTCTCACTTCTTTGAGTACTTACTCTGTATACCCTGTACATGTTAAATGCTCTACATACATAATTTGTTTAATCCTTCCACAGTTTAATGAGGTACTGCTTTTATTTCTATGTTCAAGTGAGGTACAGAAAATTTACTTTTCTACAATTACATAGCCAGACACTCTGAGTCCAGAACTTGTGCTCTAAGTGGACCACGCTTTGTACTCAGTCTGGTGGCAGTCTTTACTGGCCTCATTTATACCGCGCTCATCCTGGATAAGTGCGTCTTTGAGTAGCTAAACAAGGTTGCTGGCTGCAGATTTCTCTAATTTCTGTGTCGATCTACAGGTGAGCATGTTAGGGAAAGGATTTGGTGATGTCGGCGAAGCTAAAGGCGGCAGCACCACGGGCTCCCAGTTCTTGGAGCAGTTCAAGACTGCGCAGGCCCTGGCTCAGCTGGCCGCCCAGCATTCCCAGTCCGGAACCGCCACCACCTCCTCTTGGGACCTGGGCTCCACCACGCAGTCCCCTTCGCTGGTGCAGTACGGTGAGAAAGACGGACAGCGAACTGAGCTTTTTAAGCGTTGCAGCATACCTGTCAAGAGGCAGGAGTAGGGGGCGAAGGGAGGAGAAGGGCAGCCAGTTGGCTCGTTCTCCACCCTGAGCTCCCCAGTCAATGCCGGGGGTCGTAAGAAGTTGAGGTTGTAAAGCTTCTCTATCAAATTTAGTTCTATATGTAGCTGCAGTTTTCTGTTGACCTGGGGGTTTTAGAGATCTTCTAGATTTATCTTTAGTGTTTAAAAACAGCGTATTGCCTTTGGAAACATTCATAGATTTGTCTGTTTTAGGACTTTAAACATGGGTAGTTCCTAGATCCCTGTCTTACACAGGCGAGTGATAGCATCAGTTCAATTAGGCCCTACTTAAGAACAAATACGATCAAATAATCGGTGCCTCTAGGAATGAGACAAGTCTTAAGACAGGACCTGTTTATATGAGGTCTTGACTCTTGGGGGTTTAGTTCATGGCTCTAGTGCAGAGTCACAGCATTTTCTGAGGTTCACCAGCACCTCTGACCTCAAATATACTGGGTTTCTTTGTGCAGATTTAAAGAACCCAAATGATTCAACAGTGCACAGCCCCTTCACAAAGCGCCAGGCTTTCACCCCATCTTCAACCATGATGGAGGTGTTCCTTCAGGAGAAGCCACCTGCAGCAGCTACCTCCACAGCTGCACCTGCACCCCCCTCTTCTCCGCTGCCAAGCAAACCTGCCTCGGCGCCACAAATGTCCCCTGGGTCTTCAGACAACCAGTCCTCCAGCCCTCAGCCGGCTCAGCAAAAACTGAAGCAGCAGAAGAAAAAAGCCTCCTTGACTTCTAAGGTACTTTAACTTTTAAATAGGTGCTCTCTTGGGGCAAGGGGCTATAGGGTTTGGGAATCGAGAATGTAAAAGTATAGTATAGAAATTTGAAGCAAACGTCTTTTCATTGGTCTTACAGTGAGGTTGCAGTAAACCATTACTTTCTGTTTTCTCCAGATTCCTGCTCTGGCTGTGGAGATGCCTGGCTCGGCAGATATCTCAGGGCTAAACCTGCAGTTCGGGGCCTTGCAGTTTGGGTCGGAGCCTGTCCTTTCTGATTACGAGTCCACCCCCACCACGAGCGCCTCTTCAAGCCAGGCTCCGAGTAGCCTCTATACCAGCACGGCCAGGTAGGAGACACATCAGCTGTGATTGCACCTTCTCTTAGTAGGCTTTTACCACTTCCTCTGAGTCTCTTGATGATTCCTAGTCCTGTGGGGAGGCCAGGTCTCCGAGGGAAAAGCAGCCAGTTGTAGCATTTCACTGAGCACTTAAAAATATTTTGCTCGGGGCATGGCTCCATAGTGTAGCGGTCAGCACGTCTGCTTTACACGCAGAAGGTCCTGGCTTCACACCCCAGGTAGAGCCACGGACCATACCCCGGGTGCACATCACGAGCGTGTGGGAGGAGACACCCCACCTTCAGAGATCCAGTTCTTGAGGGGAAACGGCAACATCCGTAGGTCAGAGGTGAAATGGGGGCGGATTAAAGAGGGAAAACAAATATTTTGCTAGGATTATCTGTAGCTCTAAACAGAAATGTACCCCTTCGGTACTTGCAGAACGGCCAGGCATAGTTCTTAGATGTATACGGCACCTCTGATGGAAAGCGCCTCGGCATCTGCATCAGCTAAAACTACTTTTGACACTTTGAGCCCTTTGGTGGGGAACGTAGGCCTATGAAGGGGATAACTGAAGTCCGGGGAAGGAGGTAGCACTGATCTGTTATGCCGCTTACAAGGAACCCGTCCAGTGGAGCCCTTCCTGCCACCTCTGATCTGTTGGGGAGGGCCATCTTAAGCAATAGAAAATCTTGGGGGTGTTTCAGGGGCCTGGGCTGTTTTTCTCAAGCCTTAGAATTTAAAAATATAAACGTCTGGCCCTCGCCCAGATCTCTCGAATCATGACTGTCATTCATGCACGTGAGTATTTTGAGTTCCTCTCAGGAGAGTGCTGCCAGCCACCTTACATCCAGTGGGGTTTAGAGAGCCAGGAGCTCAGAATTCTTACGATAAAGACATAAGCGAAAGATGACTTTCCTGTACTCAGGCTCATGCCATGACAAAGGGACCAAGAACACTGTGTCCTTTCTATTTACTTTTAGCCTCTTTTTCTTATAGCAGAATGGAGGGGAATAAGGAAACGTTCCCTTCTTTTAAGAGTTGAAACTTTTAAAACTTGGTTCTTCCTTCAGATCCTGGCTCTGTAGTCTGGAGCTGCCTCCTGTGGTCAAGAGAAAGTTGGGACGGCAGCTTTGACTTGTTGCTGGAACTTTCTTTCTGTTCATAATCAACTTACTTTAGTCATGGGTCTCCACCAGTTTTTTAGTTACAGGCATCTGTTTCATCTCATTTTCTCTGAGATTGTCCTTTTCCATCCCCCACAGCGAGTCTTCGTCCACAACGTCATCCAACCAGAGCCAGGAGTCCGGGTATCAGAGTGGCCCAATTCAGTCAACAACCTATACCTCCCAAAACAGTGCTCAGGGCCCTCTGTATGAACAGAGATCCACACAGACTCGGCGGTACCCCAGCTCCATCTCTTCATCACCCCAAAAGGACCTGACTCAGGCAAAGGTAATGGCTTTATAAGCCCCTGGGCATTGGTTAGAACTGTGGGCAAAGTCCCTTTAATAGTAGCGTTTTACTTCTGGACAAATGGTGGTCAGATACCTCCGAAGTGCTGGGTGGGAAGCTGAGCGAAGTGTATTTCTGTGGTTGGTGAAATTTTTAAAAAGTTATTTTCAGCAAAGTTGGAGACTCGGAGCCAGAAAACGGTTCTAAAGATTCATTGCACTAAATATTCGGTTTTGGTAGTAGAATCGGTGTCAAGTGCCTTTTTCTCTTCTCGGAAGGTGATCGCTAGAGTTCTGGG
Organism: Pteropus alecto; assembly: GCF_000325575.1. Lineage (NCBI taxonomy): Eukaryota > Metazoa > Chordata > Mammalia > Chiroptera > Pteropodidae > Pteropus > Pteropus alecto. The sequence continues at coordinate 2,423,617 of NW_006443131.1, read as the reverse complement.
TGCATATCAGTAGACCTCAGCTGGCTGGGTCTGGGCTTGGTGAGGGGGCAGCATGTGCTGGAGGTGATGCGGAGTGACTCAGATGCAGCCAGCGGGATAGGTGGCTTGGCTGAACTGTCTCACTCCCACATCCTCCCCCAGGGATCTCTGGATCTGGTCCTTTTCCTGCATCTGGCTTGGGTTTGGGGGTCTCTTCAGCAGTTTGGGGGTTGCGTTCTGTTACCTTGGGTCATGCAGAGTTGGTATATCTTGTTTTCATTTTTATTTTTGGGTAGTTTGCATTGTGTTAATTCTTCGGTTAGCTTGCGGAATTTCTCCGAAAGTTTTGTTGCTGGAAGTTAAGCCAGCTTGATCTATTCACTTGATTTTGTCTGTCTTTTATTCCTGTTTTTTGTCCCAGAATGGCTTCAGTTCTGTGCAGGCCACGCAGTTACAGACCACGCAATCTGTCGAAGGTGAGTGTGCACCAGGCCTTGCCCTCTCAGTTGTAGTGTTTTTCCTCCTCTCTCAAGAATTTTGCATTTCTTGGGTCGTAGTGGGAAGGGCTCTGGGTCGGCGATCGCAACGTCTGGTTGTCTTAGCTCGGGGCTGCCTGGCTCTTTCACTCTCAGCCCATCTGAAGTTTCACGTTCTCTATCCTAAAATGGCGATCGTCCCGCTGGCGCTCTTCACTGGATGGATGCAGTCAGCGCTGTGAAATGCCTGGAATTTGAAAAAAAAAGCTTCTACCTAAACACAAACGACCCATTATTAAATAACTCGCACTCTTGTCTTTGGGGCGGGCTGGGGCTGTGGTCACCTCTTTGTTTCTTATAGACACTCCCCTTCCTCTGTTGACGCGTACTCCTTTCTTTCCAGGTGCTACAGGCTCTGCCGTGAAATCTGACTCACCTTCCACTTCTAGCATCCCCCCACTCAGCGAAACGGTCTCTGCAGCCTCCTTACTGACGACGACCAATCAGCACTCGTCCTCCCTGGGTGGCTTGAGCCACAGTGAGGAGATTCCAAATACTGCCACCACACAACACAGCAGGTGATTGGGGCGACGGTCACAGGGTGGGGTTGGCGGGTGGCAGCTGGTGTAAGTGCTCTGGTTCTACCTCATCCCCTTTACCTGGCAGAGACCACCTTAGCTTAGCGGATAGGTGACCTAGCTGCAGGAAGTAAAGACAGGAGGCTGTTTTCCTTTTCGACATCCATTCTTGCCGTAATGGCTCACGACCCCGGCTGACCGCATGGTTGTACTTACGTACGGTCTCAGCTCTCTGCCGCCCTCGTTCTGCCCTTTCCTTGCCTGCGTGCTCGTCTGAAGCTTCAGGCAACCATGACACCGCGGCTGATGGGAACCTCTTTGCCCTTTTTTTTTTCTTACAGCACGTTGTCCACGCAGCAGAACTCCCTGTCCACATCAGCATCTTCCGGGCGCACTTCGACGTCCACTCTTCTGGTAAGCGTGGGGCTGTGACGGGGAAATGCGGTTTTTTTTTACGTCGACTGCTAGCCAACCATAAGGTTCTCCCCCGAAGGGATTCTTAAAAATTTCTTCATGCGGTGGCAAAATGATAATCGATCTGAGGCTGCAGGAAAGGAGTAAAAAGGATGTTTAAAGAGAGGCAGAAAAATCCAGAAATGTTGCAGAGCCGTGGGCCAATTTTCAAAGCCCTGGAAGTGATTTTTCTGAAAATTTATGTAACTTTTTTTGAACTCCAAAGCTGATGGGGCTTTGTATGCTCCGACAAATTCTGTAAGCACGTCCCTTTCTGACTGGTATGGCCGTTCTCATTCTTGGCTCTGGGATATGCACTAGAACTTGCACTGTTTTCTCGGCCACAAACTGGCCTCTCGTAAACTAGTGAAGGAGAGTGTGGGAGAGAAAGCTCTGATACGTTTTTCATGTTTAAACTGTCTGCTCACTGGTCGATGGCGTTGGTTTCTGGGGGGTTTGTCCCCAGTCTCTCCACTGCCTTTCTGAACAGTGACGATGATGTGCAGTGGGTCTCTGTCACCATCCCTCCCAGAGGAATCTTGGGGTAACGTGTACCTGGAGAAGAGCTAGCAATTCTTGTCACTGCTTTGCCAGAGGAGCACCCAGTCCCCTGCTTCGGCCTTTTTAGTTGGGCAGTTGCCATGGTGACATAATTGGTAGACGAGGTTTCTCCTGGCCCACTAGGCTAACCACCGTTTCCCTCCTTCTCTCTTCCATGCCCCGCCCCCCTCTGAAGCACACGAGCGTGGAGAGTGAGGCGAATCTCCATTCTTCCTCCAGCACTTTCTCCACCACGTCCAGCACGGTCTCTGCACCCCCCGCAGCGGTCAGCGTCTCCTCCGGTCTCAGTAGTGGCAGTAGCCTGGGCCTCAGCCTCGGCAGCAGCTCCACCGTCACGGCCTCGACACGAAGCTCAGTTGCCACGACTTCAGGTAGCCATGCGTCGAGGGCGGATGGCATTCCCTTGGGATCAAGGAGAGGGATAACTGACAGGGTGAAGATGCGGTTTCTCTTTTAGGAAAAGCTCCTCCTAACCTCCCGCCTGGGGTCCCGCCGTTGTTGCCTAATCCGTACATCATGGCTCCGGGGCTGTTACATGCCTACCCGGTAAGTGAGCGGAAGGGCCTTCTCCAGAGGAGGGGTCCTGGTGGGGTGGCTGCTCTTCACGGCTCTGGCTTCAGGAGGGAGACCAAAATTAAAATACAGGATGAACGAGTGGATATTATGTGAGAGCAAACAAGTTTCTAATCTTCGTAGATTTGGAGGGAAATCCCAGTGTTCAGAGAGGAAGGCCTAAACCGAGGCCAGGCCCTCTGTTTCCTATTATGTCTGTGTGAGACACATAGTCTGGGCCTCAGAAGCCAGAGGCCCAAGTGCCGTTCAGTTTCTTAGAGAACTGTGTTGTTTCCAGTCGAATCGATTCCTTGTCTCTGGGGTCTTTGCTGGCTCTGGCCTGGGCAGAGCAGTCCCCACTCAGTCTGAGACTGTCTGTGAGTGGGTGGCTGACAGGAACAATGTTTTGCCCTGTTCTGTCAGCTTTTTCTGTCAGATTCAGCTATTCAGTGCTTATCAAGATGAAGGTATTTATTAAAAATTTTTGTTCTCAGAGAGAGGGTCTAGATGAACATTATATAGACAGCACATTTGATAGCACTCGGTATGTTTTTTAGTAATCACATGCTACCTTAGTACTCAGACGTTAGGGAAAACAGGAGTAAAATGTGAACTCTTTCTGAGGAAGATACATTTTAAGCTGTGATTTGAAGGCTGTAGGAGACAGACGGGGGTGGACGAGGAGGTAGAGCAGGTCGTTGGTGCGTAGCCCACATTTGCGCCCTGCTGCCCTGAGGTCAGGCAGGCTGGGTCCGCAGCAGCTCAGGGGAATCTTGCAGGCCATCCATGAGCCACTTAAGCTCTGTAGTGCACTTTTTTCCTCGTAAAGAACTGAAGGCAGTATTCTGTCTCTTGTTTTTCCTCAAAATGAGGGTGAATTTTGTTGATTCACCTTGTCTCTTAGCTGCTTCGTTGCTGCCATCATGATTGGTCTACGTCATATTGTTAACGCTTGTGTCTTTCAGCCCCAAGTGTATGGTTATGACGACTTGCAGATGCTTCAGACGAGATTTCCGTTGGTGAGTATGTACAGTAGAGCTTAGGAAAAGAGCAATCTTAAAATTAGTGTTGGGGGGATTCTTTTAAACATTCAGTTGATAAGTCACAGATGCCTCTGTCCCAAACCATACCCCCGTGCACACAATGTGACTTAAGGTACATCAGAACGTAGGGGTTGGGGGACTAGTTCTAACAGAAGGTAATTTTTTTTTTTTTAAATCAGAGTTGTGGCACCTTTGACGTAAACAGGTTTTAACATAATCTGTACCAGGACTCCAGAGCTCTCAGGATGCTTTCTGTATGTTTCTCAAACACTTCAGATTCCAGAAAGATCTATTTTCTGAGCCACCGTAGACCACTTGGGTGAGATCTGGAGCTTCGAGAGCACCTCTGGTCCTGGTGTGCTTGGCGTGCTCTCTGGCACGCATGCCCGTAGACCTTGCCTGACGGCGTTCGTGGCCAGGCAGGGGGGACAGTGCATGCAAGAATACTCGGAGCCCGCGCCAGCTCCTGCCAACTAACTGGGTGGCTGGACAAGTAGCGTTGCTCCCACAGCTGCTCCTCGGCCTGTGGAGTTACCTGCTGGGGCCCCATTGGCACTGAGTCTGCCCTTCTGTCTCGCTCCCTTAGGATTACTACAGCATCCCGTTTCCCACGCCCACCACGCCGCTGACTGGGAGGGACGGTAGCCTGGCCAGCAACCCTTATTCCGGTAGGACTGGGGAAGGGCTGAGTAAAGGAAGATTGTGTTGAGATTGGTGGCAGGGACCTGGTTAGTGGCAGCAAGGGACCCAGTTCAGTGAGGGTCTTCTTCGGCAGCAGTGTGGAATGGGTGTGGAGGGCCAGGATGCGTCAGTTTGAATCCCGCTGCAGATGGGCACGTGGCAGCTTGTCCTTCTCATCTCTCCCTCCGTCCTCTCCGTGATTCCAGAGGCGGGTTTTCTCAGCCATATTCCAGCATTTTCCAGGAAGGGCATGGCCGAACTGGCTTTCCTCTGCTCGTCCCTGCTCCTCTGCCCCACTCAGTGGCAGTCTTGTGGCCTTGCTAGGCCGTGGGCCTTCTTTTTTTGCCTGAATTGTCATTCTCATTGACCTGTCCTTGTTCTTCTAATCCAGCACGAGTATCCCCCATGGACGGGGAGGGGAGGGGAGGCGGGAATGAAAGATGAGTCAGGTGGGGAGGGCACGCAGGAGCTTTATTCTGGGAGGCTGGCCCGCCACAGCACGACGGGGCCCTGGCCAGCACTGTTTTGTGCGCTGAGTGATGCCGGATGTCGCCTCAGAGGGGCGTTGTTCAGGGACTTGACCTTCAACAGTTTTCTGACAGGACTTTCTGGACTCGTGTGAAACCAGCAGTAGTCCTGCACTGTTGTCGGCGGGGCTTGGGGTGGAAGAGGCAGCTACCTTTGGCTTGTCCCGACACAGGTGACCTCACAAAGTTCGGCCGCGGGGATGCCTCCTCCCCGGCCCCGGCCACAACCTTGGCCCAGCCCCAGCAGAACCAGACGCAGACACACCACACCACACAGCAGACGTTCCTGAACCCGGCGCTGCCTCCCGGCTACAGCTACACCAGCCTGCCGTACTACACAGGGGTGCCGGGGCTCCCCAGCACCTTCCAGTACGGGCCTGCCGTGTTCCCTGTGAGTACCTGGGCTAGGCCTTCCCTCGTGGGAAAGCATCCCACCCCGGGCACTCTCCCAGCTGCTTTCAAAGATTTCAGTGTGTGAGGAGGAGCACTTTCTGCCTCTGGCCTGTTTCCAGTCTGGGAGGGTGTGCGCCCAGGTTTGGGGGTACAGGGAGGAGAGGGGTTCTCCGGTGTCAGAATGAGCCCGAGGGAACACAGCAGCATCCAACTCTGCTTCGTCAGGCTGCTGGTCATCCCCGCTACCACTGTCCCCTCCCCCGTCCATAGAACCATTTCTTGACCTCACTGGCTGATTTGAGGAAGCTCAGTAGGAGACCCCATTTCAGCAAGCGCACCGCAGCGGGCCTGCGCCCAGGCAGGTGGCATCAATTGCCCAGTTCCTGGAGGAAGACAGCAGGGTGGGTGGCCCCTGCCACCATCTCACTGTGGCTCTGCCCTCTGCTCCCCAGGTGGCTCCTACCTCTTCTAAGCAGCATGGCGTGAACGTCAGCGTGAATGCATCGGCCACCCCCTTCCAGCAGCCAAGCGGGTACGGGTCTCACGGATACAACACTGGTAAGCCTTGCCCCGCTCTCGGTGTCCGTGGGGTGTCACTAAGTACGCTGCAGGGAGCAAGTCGGCGCTTGGCGAGGGCGCACTGCCATCCACCCAAGCTGTTCGTGTCCAGCTGCGTGGGGGTTCTCCCAGCAGCGGCAGAGGGGCCTGACCCTAGAGCCTGTGTCCACTGCCCACAACAGGACTGCCCTGAGGCAGGCGTTAGCTATTAGCTGTGCCGCTGGCCTCGTCTGTGGGGAGCAGGGCAGGGGGCCCCAAGGTTTTACTGAGGTGAGTGTCAATTTGTAGGGTGCTGACAGCATAGAAGGGGGTGTGCTTACTGACTGAGGGTGAGCGGGCTTCTGGCCTGTGTGCGGCGATCGTCTGGCTGAAGTCCCTTTGTGGTGCTGCTTTTCTCATGCAGCCCCTTCTTGTTCCCTAGCTGGGAGGCCTATGGTGTGTAGATTGTCAGGGCACGAGTATGTCACACCAAGAGGAAGTGTGGGGCACTTCCGGACCACCGCAGTAAAGTGGTCGTTGCTGGCGGAGGGTCCGCCTTCACCTTCTAAAAGCCACAATGCCCGTGAGGCGCTCAGAAGTGGGCTGCACCTGCGTTCCCGCGTTCCGCAGCGGAGAGCCGGCCTTTCAGTTCCTTCCTGTGTCTGGATGGGCTCCGCAGACCCTGTCTGCACATCTCACGGCAGAGAGGGAGATGGAGGGATCTTGACCTAGATTCATAGCCCGTCCCTCGTTCCCATACCTGACATGTGCTCTCCACTTTGGAGTACACGGAGTAAGGAGGAGTCTGAATTTAAAAATTCCGTCTACTCTTTGCAGTGACTTGTAGAGGAATGTGGATGGGAAGGAGGGTGTTCAGTTACTGGGGGTTGGGGTGGGAGTTGAGGGATGTCCTTCAAAATTCTTGGCTCAGCTATGATTTCATGGTGATTTGGCTGGAGCTGCATCTGTGTTCATCACCCTTAAGTGGGCTCCAGGTGGGTAAATTGCTCAAAGTTTTCGACTAGGAAACTGAGCTGAGCAGAGGGCAGTAGGTCTGGGAACTAACAAGTGGAACTTTGTACTGTGTTGTATGACTTAGGTCAAGATTTCAACTAAAGAAATGGTGAGACACCCATTGAAATTTCATACCGAGTCTGTGTGTGGCTACCCCTCTCCCTGAGCAAGGCCCACCCTACTCCGTGGGAAGGGTTATCAGCCTTTTGATGAGAGGGGCCCCATTCCAGGAATCTTAGATTTAAATCTTAGCTGGACCAAGTTCAGGAATTTTAAGAGGTAGGTGACTGGTAATCTGAGAGAATGGCGTACCTGGTTCTGGAAATCCTGGCTGCTTACCTCCCTTAGAGTTTTGAAAATGTTCTGTAACAGCCCTTTTGAGACCCCCCCCCCCCAGTTAATGACCCCCCCCCCAGTTCATGACCCCACAGAGGGTTCTTGTCATCTCATTCTTCATCAATCTCTCAATTCATTTATTTTTATGTATTTGATTCCTTTTAGGAAGAAAATATCCACCCCCTTACAAGCATTTCTGGACGGCAGAGAGCTAATTTGGCCCAAGGCTGGGGGCTGTGTTTTGTGTGTGTGTATGTTTGCACTGAAGTCTTGTTTCAGAAACCAGAGCACTGAGGAGAGCCTGCCGAGCTGTGGCCACGGCCTGCGTGGCTTGGGGAAATGAGTTGGTGGATGCCTTCTGGGCTCTTGAACTTGCCCGTCCCCCGCTTCCCCTCCTCCATGTGTCTGACCCTGTCTTACCCATTTCGAGTCCGAGCGGTGCAGCACCTCCGAAGCATCGATGCACACACACCCGCTGTTGCTTTTAATTTCTGGAAGGCATGTGGTTGCAACTTGTAACAAAAACCTTTGTAGTCTTCAATAAACTGTGGTGTTTCTTTAGCTAACTCTGGCGTTCTTTCCGTGCATGTCTCTCTGGACACTAGGATCCAGTGTTGTGCTGTGGATGAAGGGTGGAGGGTGGCCTTTTCAGTCGGACCCCCGCACAGTCAGAGAACTGGTGACGTCTCAGTATGGCTTTACGCAAGTGGGGGAGGGGAAAGTCTCTTCCCAACCTGTCGCTTGGTTGGTAGCGGGCTGGGTGGAAACCCCCACTCTCCGTGCTGGGTGTAGCTGTCACTCCCATTTAGTCTTCCACTCACCTCTGACGTGAGCGGAGGGGGGAGGACGGACAGGTGTGGAGCGGCGTGTCGTGGTGAAAGGCAGCAGAGGTGGTGTTCAGAGCTGTTGTCGGGAGCTAGCTTCCAAGGCGTAATTCCCACATCTGGTTCCGCGGGGCCGAGTGGCTGACTGAGCTCTCCTAGCCTCGAGTGACCAGGTAGTCGATGACTCGGGCCGCGGAAACTGTGCTAGCCTGGAACGGTGTGCTTAGTCCCTCGGTGGCTTTTCAGGGATGGTGGAGTATTCGTCGTATTGTACTTGCTGGAGAGGTCTGGTTAGACGTCTTGACTCGGGAAGTCTTGTCCCCACTCGGCCCAGCTGGCACTCCACCGGCTCTTCATGCGCGGAGTTCACCCGGGCAGTGAGAATGTCCCCCCCGCCGCCCCGTGTCAGCCGGGAACCCCGCTGTCACACTTCCGTGTATTCGTTCCCAGCCGCGAGTGATTTTGTCCCAACTTCCCTAGGGGCCGCCATGCTGGGAGAGGTTGGTTCTCGCTTCTCCCACGGTGTTCGTCGTGGTCATCGCTGTTTGGATTGGGGGTCCAGGGGGCTTTGACTGTTGGCGGGAAAGCGGGCGAACTCCAGTCTGAGGAGCTTTCTCGTAACTGGTGGCGCGTGGGCAGGGGACCAACAGCACTCTTCTCCAGTGTCTGATCCTTACACCGAGGTCACACGGCTCCTACCAAGAGAAGTCCCCTTTCTCCTGCATTTCCAGTTCCTTCAACCAATGTCCAAGTTACGGCCTCTGGACTCTGGAAAGAATGAGGTCAGGTAGGGAGGGGCACAGTGGAACTAAATTCCTCCCTTCACCCAGCTGGGAGGCCAGTTGGTCCTTTCTCCCCGCTGTGTGAGATGGCCGAGGGCGTTGGCAAGCCGTCTGAGCCTTTGCAGTAAAGGTCAAGCATCCCTTTTTCTTTCTCTCTAAAATGTTCTGTATATATCCTGTGTATTCCATCTCTCAACCCTTCCACACACACCTCATCAGCTTAGCCTTCTCCATAATTGAGCGCCTGTTTTTAAACTTTAGCCTGTCGCCAGTGATTTGCCAGACGGGCACCTGGGGTTTGAAAAGGGAAAGGGCAAAAAAAAAAACATACTCATCAGCTGCTGCATCGTCCTGCTTTTTCTCTTCAGTGCCTTGAAAGTGTAGGGCTGGCGCTTTGGGGATGGGGGCGCGTCTGCTCCTGCTTCGCTTCCCGGAGCTCTTTTCTTTTTCCTACTTGGTGTTCGCTGCTCCCGGGAGCTCTCTGGACTCGTGACGCGGGAGGGGTTTCCAGGTTAAGATGCCACTTCTGTTGCGAAGGTTCTAAACTGTGTACTTAAGGTGAGCTTAACTTTTGACGCTGCCTTTGTCCTAGGCATTGGGAGGATTTGGGTTCTGGAGTTGGAAGGGGGATTGCTATTGAATTGTGGGTGAACGGAGGATTCCTCGTTTGGGATTTGGTCACTTTAGTACAGTGCTTCTAGAAAACTCTTCCGTCAAAGTGCTCCTAGCAAGGATCCAAGGGCACACACTGAAATGAAAAGATTTTCTGAAGATTCATTTTATCTCATTTCATGAGAACGAATATGTCTTTTAAAAACGTGCTTTAAATTCCTAGTTAAGTTTGAGTTACTTTACCTCAGATCTTTGCATAAAATTTCTCCAGTAAGACACTGGGTTACTTTACCCGATGGCTTTCTCGTGTCTCCTTGATGCCCCCTTCGCAGGAGGTAGTGTGTGTATTTCAGTCTGAGTACGAATTAGAATGAAGAATCCTACCACTCCGGGTTCCTTAAGGTTGCAGTGGTGGCAGGGAGGTTTTCAGCCGGACGCGTGCAAGCTGCTGGAGTGTGGATCAGAGCCTTCATCTCCTGGAGACGCTCAAGCTGTGGACCAGAATAGCATTCGGATGTTGTGTTCCACCTAGGCTGTAGGAGATGGTCCACTCGTCTGTCTACCTTCCTTACTCTCCACGCTTCACATGTGTAAATGGACATTCACGTTTGTGGCGGCTCTTTAAGTCATAAGGACATAGCCTAGAAGCGCCAAGACTGGAGAAGCTGGACTGAGTGAGCTGAAGCTCTGAGAATGAGGCGTGAATTGGACTGGTCCTCTGGTACTGAACCTGTGCCGTGGAGGCATGGATTCTAAGCCCGGCAGCATCTCTGAGAGCCAGACTACTTGTCTTCCAGAGCAAGACTGAGTGGCGATGGGGTAGATTGATTTGACGTGGACGTAAAAGTTTAATACATTCCCGTTGGGCTTTGCCACAGTGGTGTTCTGAAAACTTTGCTAGTGAGGTTTGCTCTGCCTCCTTGTACCTTCAGAAAACAACTCACCTCACTCCCATGTACTCAGTACACACCTGGAAAGGGCAAGGGAACCCTTAGCGAGCCTTTGTGTCGTGAGCTTTTATCCCTCAGGACTGACTTGAGGCTGGAAGAACAGACCAGAATTCCCTTGCAGGACTGTAGCCAGAAAGAGTGCACATGTCTCCTCCTCCCAGGGAGAGGGGTCAGGCAGCCGGGCCGAGCTAATCCTGTCTGTTTCCTTCCCCTCAGGTGTGTCAGTCACCTCCAGTAACACGGGCGTGCCAGATATCTCGGGTTCTGTGTACTCCAAAACCCAGGTAGGTGCCTGGCTCTGGCCGGAAGTCGAGAGAGACAGACACAGGAGGTGGAGTCGCAGTGGTAGGAAGTCCAGGGAAAACCCGCACAGCCCTGAGGTGTCAGGAAGTGAGTGGGCGCTGGGCTTAAGGTTCTCCAGGAAGTTCACCTTTAGCCCTGTGGGGAGAAGACGAGAGAAATGTGACGGGGTGAGGTGGCGTGTGATTTCCTGCGCAGCTGTCCCGGCCCCCTCTGCTGGCCCCCTCCCAGCCTTTCCGTAGCTTTCCAAGACAACGGGTGTGGCATGAAGGGGAGCGAGTTTATAACAGAGTGGGAAAGGGGACACCCCCATAATGAAAGTGAGGCATTCTCATTACCCACAAACTTGTATCGGGTCGCTCAGTTCTCTCCCCTCCACGAGTATTTGAGTTTGCTGTAGCGTGTCCGGCGGAGCTTTTTTCCTTTTTCTTTTTTTGGCCCAGTGCTCAAGGTGCCTCCATGGAGTTCGCATCCTTCCCCAGCTCCAGGGGTGGGGTGCTGAGAGTCAGCAGATCGCTCCGTGTTCGGATGCGACGGGTTTTATGGTGTTTCCACACCCATCCCCTCATTCGGTCCTTACGCCGAGAGGTCGGGAGCATTCCCCGTTTCATGTCTGAGAAAACAGGCTGAGAGACGGAGTCATTTTCTCAGGATCACACAGCCGTTAAAGGGCAGAGCTCAGGCTGAGGCCTGAGTGTCCTCCAGGCGCAGCGTCCTTTCTGGGACAGCACGCTGCCTTCCGAGGGTGGGAGAGCTTGGGCTCAGCAGTCCTGAGGCTTCGTTCGCTGATCCCTTCTCTCTCTCCTCCTCCTCCCGCCCTCGCGGACAGCAGTCCTTTGAGAAACAAGGTTTCCATTCCGGTACTCCTGCCGCCTCCTTCAACTTGCCTTCAGCCCTGGGAAGTGGGGGGCCCATCAATCCGGCCACAGCTGCTGCCTACCCGCCCGCCCCCTTCATGCACATCCTGACCCCCCACCAGCAGCCGCACTCCCAGATCCTGCACCATCACCTACAGCAGGATGGCCAGGTAACAGCCCGCCCTCTCTCCTCTCCCTTCCTCTTCCTTCCTGTCCCTTAAAACTGCCTTCCCTTTCCTCTTCTTCCCTTCCTCACCGCGACCTCCACCCGATCCTCCCCAGCGCCAGCCATGGGCACACAGCACACACAGACACAAGCGCACATAACACGAGTGGCCGGCAAAGGAGATGTCAGAGAAGGGGCCAGACCGAACAAACCTTTTCTGCCCAGTTCCTTTGGTGCCTTTCTCCTCCACCTCCGCCCGTAGTGCAGTTGTCCTCGTCCCGTCAGGCCTGGGTCACACCTCCCCTCTTACCTCTCCCAGCCCTCCCCCTTCCCTCACATTGTAGCTTTCCCTTCTAATGGTGGAGTTCTATTGTCAAAGTTTGTCCCTTTATTTTCCATATATCCTGGTTCTGCCTCAGCTACCATATTTGCAGATGATTCTCTGTTGCCAGCGCCAGCAGGAGGAGCAGGTAATGAAACTGAATGGTGATGTGCTTGAACCCACTCCTTTCCAGCCCCCATTTCACCTCACAGCCGCAGGGAACTTGAAGAGAGAGACTGCACGGTCACGATCGGGATACACACACACAGACACCTCGCTGAGCTCTCTGGCCTCCCGTCCCTCTCTGGTCCTCCCCTCCTCAACGCCCTCTTTCTCTCTCTCCCCTCCCCCGACCCTGGAAGCACTTGGTTACGGGATGGAAAGGGTTCTCAGGGCAGCATCCGGAGCTTGGGGCTCCCGCCTCGCCTGAGGTGGGCTCACAGAGGCATCTGTGCTAGGGCCGGGGGCCACGGGGTGGCGCAGGTGACCTCTCCTCCGCCACAGGTGGCCGGGAGCTGGGGTCAGGGCTTCTTTGCTGAGGCCTGGGGGTCGGTGAGAGTGAAATCGCCTGTGGTCACTCGTCCCCAAGAGGCCAGAGTTCTGGAGAGGAGCCTTCCCTCGCGGGCAGGGGCCTTGCGAAGGAGCAGAACTGCTTCGCGCTCGTCTCTCCAGGCGTCTTGCTCTTTCCGTCTTTCCCCCGTTTAAGAGTTGGAGGTGCTCTTTCGTCAGAGGGGCCCTAGCAGCTGTGTAAACCAAATTTTCTGTGGGCGAGAAGTGAGCTTCAGAGTAGTTTCTAAGCACGGGGAATGGGAGGGCAAGACGATTTCAAAGTCTCTGCCTGAACCTGTCACAAATTTGTCCCACTAACTAGACACCTTTTTCCTCTCCATCATCCTCCCATTCCCCTGCAGACGGGCAGCGGGCAACGTAGCCAGACCAGCTCCATCCCGCAGAAGCCCCAGACCAACAAGTCTGCCTACAACAGCTACAGCTGGGGGGCCAACTGAGGCCCTGACCCTCCTCCCAGCCCCATCCGCTGAGAGGGCTTCTCAGCCTGGCAACTATGGAAACAGCATCAGAGAGAGAAAGGAGTGTGGGGGTTCCGCCGCCCCCACCCCCAGGGGCCCGCCCCATGCCTCAGCTTCATGTCTGTCCATTCCCACACCACCCCACTCTGTTGTATGTATGATAGGATTTGTATTTTCTCCTTTCTTTTCTCCCTTTCCTCTCCTCCTTTCCCCTTGCATTCAAGATTATGAAACTTTGCTGTGGGCCCTGCCCTTCCTTCTCCTCCTGTTCACCCTGGTGGTGTATGGGGGACGGGGGAGGGGGGACCCCCAAATATATATCAGCCCAACAGCCCTGTGTCTCCTCCTTTATTATTAGGAAACAAAACAACAACAACAAAAAAATGGCGTCATGAATATGAACAGCATTGTCAGATGAATTAGTTGAAGTTTTTTTTTTTGTACTGTGTCCTCAAATTTAATGGATTAATGTGTCTTGTATATATAAAAAGAAAACCTCTACCTTCAGCCTCTGCCCATTCTTGCTCCGTCTAGGCCATCCTCAGTCTCGTCGATGACCAGCTTGGTGAATAAGTATTACTCTACCACCTGGGCCGCCTCTAGCAGGCCCCGAAGGCAGTGGAATAAAGTGAAATCTTCGCCCTTTAAGAACTCCTGACCTTAATGCGCTAGTGTCTTGACCTTGAGGGGGGCTCCCTTCCCTCCTTCCCCGAGAATGGTACGGCCTGTTGCCTGGAAGGAGCCACCACCAATCTTCATTTCCTCCAGAAATGCCACCTCCACCGCAGACTGCGCCAGTACAAGGGGTGGGGTAGCGGATGTGGGTGGACGGGGGCAGGAGGGAGGGGCTGAGGGGCAGCCGAGCAGAGAGGAGGGCACCGCGCAGGGGCCGCAGGAGGAAATGGGGGGCCCCCTTCTGCGGGCGGGCGACGGCGGCCAGTGCTTACGCTTCGGTAGCTACACCCACCCCCACCCCACCCCACCCCGAACCGGAGTCTAGAGGGAGACTGGGCGGAGCTGCGGTGGGGGTGCAGGGAGGGTGGGGATGCCCGGAGCCCCAAGTTCCCACTTTCCTCCCGAGTCTCCCCACTGGGTTCCCCTCGCCCGCGAAACCCTTGTTCGGCCGGTCGCAGAACCTGCCCAGGGGCGTCGACAGAACCCTGTGGCCGGAACAAACTCGGTACTTGGACGGAGCGAGTGGGGTGCGGGTGTCCCCGCGGGTCCCAGCTCCGGGGGACTCGGTGCTAGGAGCCTGCTGAAACGCACTGCCCGTCCCTCTTAGACTCGGGTCAGTCGAGGAACGGCCGGGGAAGGGCGGGCGGCCCCCCGGCGGCTCGGCCGGGCTCCGTCTAGCGTCGGATCCTCCGAACACGTCACGGGCCGGGCCGGCTCAGGAGGCAGGTGGTCGCTGGGGCGGGACAGTCCAGACGCCCGCGCCCTCCCGGCAAACAGCCGCGGAGCAGAGCGTTTCGCCCCCGAGAGCGCCACCCGCGTCCGCGCCGGCGCGTTTACGACAGTGTCCGCCTCGCAGGCCCGCTTTCCGGCACCGCGGGCTGACGCGTCTCCGTTTCCGACGGCGGAGCGCAGGCGGCCCGCGGCGTGAATGGGCCTCCGGTGGGGGCGGTGGTTCGAGTCCCGATGCGGGAATGAGCCTCTTTGACCTCTTTCGCGGCTTTTTCGGCTTTTCCGGACCTCGGAGGTGAGGACGGGTCCGGGTCGGACGGGGGGCGGGGTCTTCGGAGGGGAGCTCGACCCCTAACAGCCTGCTTTTGGAAAAACATCCTCTTCCCCACTCCCAACTCCTGCGGCAAGGACAGAAGTCACCACATTGAGCACTCACCCCGAGGAGGAACCCAAGCGGTCGTTAAGAGGAGGAGAAACAGCAGCTTAAGCTTTTCTCCAGCCTGGGGTGATGCAACAGGGCCCGGCGGGGGAGACAATGGGGCTCTGGGGAGGAGGGCAGTGAGCGAGCGAGCAGCACCTGGGGAGAGGGGCGGGCCCGGGGGACGCCGAAGGAAAGCCGAGGGGAGGACTGACTGTGATTACAAACTAAAGCGAAACCGAACCCCGATGGCCAGCCTTCTGACCCTCACCTCGACTGCCCAGACTCCTGTGACTCTTCCATTTTGCCCCGCACGGGGCGACTTTTTGGTTTAAGTAGTGCTGAATTTTTGGTGGCCAATCTGCCTCCACCCCCAGCCGCAGAGATCCCTTTTTTGGAGGGATGACTCGAGATGAAGATGAGGACGACGAGGAAGAAGAAGGAGCCTCGTGGGGCCCTGGGAGCGCGAGGTTTGAGGAGGGTCCCCAGTCCCCGGAGGAGTTTGCCTTTGGCTTCAGCTTCAGCCCGGGAGGAGGGATGCGTTTCCATGACAACTTCGGCTTCGATGACCTCTTCCGGGACTTCAACAGCATCTTCAGCGAGATGGGAGCCTGGACCTTGCCTTCCCGGCCCCCTGGTGCGTGGCTGCCCCGGAGGGAGGTGGGCGGGTGGGCCTGTGGTTTCTGCTGGCTTGTTGGTAAAATAAGGAGCCTGGAGAAAGCCGGTGGGGGGTGGGGGGTGGGGGGGTCCGCGCTGGCCAGTGTGAGGAGACTGATGACTTCAGGAGGGGTTAAAAGATCCAGCTCTCTCCCACCCCCAGCGTTCATCTACCCGCCACCTTTCTGCAGAACTCCCCGGTCTTGAGTCAGAGACACCTGGTGAGAGACGGCAGGAGGGACAGACCCTTCGGGACTCGATGCTGAAGTATCCAGATAGTCACCAGCCCAGGATCTTTGGAGGGGTGTCGGAGAGTGATACACAAAGTGACTCCCCGAAACCAGCACCAGACTGGGGCTCCCAGAGACCTTTTCGTAAGGTGAGTACGTCTGGGCCTGAAATGCGAGCCCGCGGGAGACACGCATGTGCACGGGCTGGAACCCTCGGCCCTCCGCTTAGTGTGTCGTTTTCTGTATCAAGCTGCTTGTTGGATTTTTTTGGGGGGAAAATGGGAGTTCTGCTCCTGTAAAAACAAACAAACAAAAGTCACCAAAAAAACCCTCACCACTGGTCTGTATGATTCTCGGACGAGGCAGGGTAGTTGGGACAGGACAGAAAAGCATAGGTCCGGGTGGGCTCTCTGGCAGAAGGACTCGTGAACTAGCTAGGAAGGAGGAAGGGGTGCGTGAGTAAAGGGTCTTGGATGGGCTTATCTCCCGGGAAACGGTGGTTTTGGAACTTGGGAAGAGTTCGGGTTCCTGTGACTCCTCAAGTTTCAGATCGAAAAGTGTCATTTCATGTACTTTGGCTTCTTCTGCAGTTGGACGATATGTGGCCTTTGACCCCCCACTCTAGAGCCAGAGAGGACAAGGGTGAGTCTGCAGGGAGAGGACGTTTGCCAGCTCCCTTCGTCCTCCCTGCTCGAATCCCTTCGTGCCGCGCTCGTCCCCTTCTCTCCCGCAGACTCTTTGGAGGGGTGTCGGAGAGTGTTTCCTCTCTCTCCTCCTGTAGATCTTGATTCCCAGGTTTCCCAGGAGGGCCTCGGCCCGGTTCTGCAGCCCCAGCCCAAATCCTACTTCAAGAGCGTCTCTGTGACCAAGATCACCAGGCCGGACGGGGTGAGCTGGGGGAGGGGGAAGGGGATTGGCCAGCGGGTGCCCTGGAAAGGGATCCGTGTGAAGAAACCAGCGGGACCCGCCTTTGGTGACATTGGGGCGCGGCGGGGCTTCTCCTTGTAGATGGTAGAGGAGCGCCGGACCGTGGTGGACAGCGAGGGCCGGACAGAGACCACAGTCACCCGTCAGGGGGCAGACGGCAGTCCCAGAGACGGTGAGTGGCCATCTTCGGAGTCCTTGGGAAAGGGACACGTCACGCCTCCGCGCTGCAGTCGCATCCTCTCGTCGCCTCTGCCGTTCAGCGTGTCTGCGTGTCTCGCTTCTTCCTCAGATCCAGAGTCACCAGCAGCTCCAGCCCTGGACGATGACGCCTCGTCCGTCCTGGACTTGTTCCTTGGCCGTTGGTTCCGGTCCCGGTAGTCCTGTTGACCCTCAGAGGCCTTCTGGTTCTGTCCACCTCGCACCCTTTGCTCGGCGTCGACGGGCTTAGCTTCTCCTGCCACCTCAGGGCCTTGGGTGTGTGGAAAAGTGAATCGTGGGTATGTCAGTCCATCACTCACTCAGACTGACCAATAAAACCTTTATTTATGCTAATTCTTCAGTCTTGGTTTTGTCAAGGCTGTTCCACTTTCTAGCACCATCCAGGGTTTCCCAAGTTATCTTGGCTCACGACCTTCTTGTTTCTTAGCTTTTCGTTCCACTCCCAGAACCCGATTCGATAAGTCGGGGTCAGGTGCCCGGAGGAAATCATGTTGGCTGTGGAGGAGGCGGGATCACTGGCCGTAATTCCGGGGAATTTCTAGGTGGAGCTGCATCGGAAGTGTGTGTGGACGTGCAGGGCTGACTGCTTCCCTGGGTGTGGGGTCGCGGTGATTGAATGGTTCGCGAGATAAATTAAGGAAGCCTGTGGGTAAAAGGTCTTCCTTTGTTGTCTGCGCTTTCATTTTGTTAATGTAAGAGAAACTGTAACTAAGCACAGACATTACTGGATCATCTTCTCGTTCAAAAAAATTTTAGCCCTGTGGTTTAGAGCAGCAGGTCCTACAAGTTTATTTACCTCTGTCGCCTCTGAAAATCCTACTAACATGACAGTGAAGGAGATTTTCTAAAGAGGCACACAACGGGAACGGAGAACAGTGATAGTAAAGAAGTTTTGTCTTTTCATTTTCTTATATATTTTGGTGAACAGAATTTGATTTACTGTAGCCAAATTTATCTTTTCGTTTATGGTTAATGCTCTTTATATCTTAGAAATCTCTCCTAACCCAGGGTTAAATGGATGCTGTCTTTTATTCCCTGTAAGATTTATAGTTTTGCCTTTTACATTTAGGTGTTTAAATCTACCTGGAATTTGTCTTCCTATATGATATGAATTAGGAAACCAATTTATATCCATTTGGAAAAAATACACACACACACAAATATTATAAATACACACAACATACATAACCCCGTGCGGGGCTTTTTACTCTCTTCTGTTAATCTATTTCTCCACCTTTGTGCCTGTATCACACTTTTAAATACTGTAGTTATCTTTATCAGTACAAGTCCTCCCACCTTTTTAACAAAATTCTTCTAGTATATAAATACAGATGGTCTTTAGAGTACCACCCTATTCACAGATGGAGAAGCCAGAGATTATCAGACATCTGTGGACAGCCTCCATCATGAAGGATGGACACAAACCAAAGAGAAGCACCTTGGAAGAAACAGACTGTGCAGAAAGATGAAAATTTAGCAAGGACACAAGTCTTTACTGTCCTTTGAAATGTGAGATGACGTATTCATAAAACCAGAACAGAATGCTACAAAAGAGGAGTAAACAAAACAAATTTTGGGGAGTCAAAAAAAAAAAAAAAACTAGAATGATATAAATCATCCACGAAATAAGGAAATATCTCAGAAGTAAAGGATTATCACTTTCTAACCCGAAAGGACCCACCGCACGCTAGACACCAAGGATGAAAATAAACCCACTCCAAGGCTCAGCGTGTGAAACTGCAGAAGGCTCGAGACAGGAGAAGCCTGAAGGTGAGTGGGAAGCGAGGTCACGTACAGAGGGTCAGGGAACGAATGTTCTCTAACTTTTAACAGCAACACCGGAATTAAAAGACAGTGGAGCATTAACAGCAACACCGGAATTAGAAGACAGTGGAGCATGGCTTTTAAAATACCGAAGGAAAATTATTTCCAAGCTAGGATGTATATACCCAAGAAAACGATGCATTAAATGTGAGAGCATAATATTTAGACATGAAAGGTGTATCAGCAAAAACCTATACCAAACATTGAATGACGAAAGACATGCTTTTTCCAACTGTGATCAGGAAGGAAACCCAGATAGCTGCTCTTACCACACGATTCCAACATTGTCCTGGAGGTTCTAGCTGGTGCGTGACGCCAGAAATTTCGTTCAGTGGAAGATGTGGAATGGAGAGGAAATAAAGCTATTTACAGACGCCGTGACCTTGTGTGTAGAAAAAAATTCTAAGACGTCAACAACGACAAATTACTAGTAGTAACAGTACAGCAAGGTTTCAGGATACAAGATCAACGTATATAAGATCAAAAAGATTTCTGTATATTCACAGCAATCCGAATATGAAATTAAAGGAACAATTCCATTCATAATGTGATAAGGAATAAAATAAAATTTTGTTTGAGTTTGAGTCACTATGTCACTGCGCAACTATAATTCAGATGTCTTTTGGGTAAAGGAAGGACTGAGTAAGTCACTGATGGGAAGGAGGAGATGGGCGACAGCCATGTGGAAGAGAGCGCAGGCACCTTGTGATCGGGACACACTACTCCTGTGAAAATCCACTGCTGAAGTCTGCCATTAAGCTCCCATATCCAGCAGCCCATTGCTTTTCCCCCCAATTGATTCTTCCTGCGTGATCACCCCTCTTACAATAAGCCAGCTGGAATATAACCAAGTAGAAAGATGGTGACTTTTTTAAAAACCGAGGACCTCTCAGAGACACAAACAGGCAACCCCAAAGCTTTAAAACAGCCCATAGATTATGTCAAAAATGAGTCCCTCCCTCACTTGGCTGTCAGCAGCGAGGCACAGGGACCATTTTCTTTTTTCTCACCACCCTGTGCCCAGTGCCTGGCACCCAGCTTATTTGTTGGGTTAATAAACACCTTTGTTAACAGGGAGTTTTTGTAATCCCTTGGGTCGATCAGCCCCCTAGCCAAAAGCTCATGAAATCAAAATAGGGCAATGTCAATGGAACAAGACTAGAATTTGGTGCCAGTCACTGGCCCATTGCACAGAGCAGGCTGTTGATAGGAACTCATCAGCCAAAACCCACACTCCAGTAGGGATGAGAAGAACAGTGTCTCCGTGTAAAGCATACCCTCCTCTCACCCAATAAATCCCATTAAAAAAAATAATAAAATGAAACTGGACCTAAATCAAACAGCATTGAGACTCGATCAAGCTCAATCCTTGCAGGATCTCATTTACCTTGCAGGTCACGTGAATAAAAGGACCATTATCCATGGCTTTTGTACATACATATCCTTCTAGGGTAGAGTTTAGATACCTGTAAGGCATTGCACACCCACACACCCATTAATATGTCTGTGGCTCTTCTCACTTCGCTCAATAAGTGGGGCCGTTCGTTGAGTACCTTTTCAATAACCTTGAAAAGCCCAAAGCTTTTTTTTTTTTTTAACCAAAAAGTTGCAGTCAAGGAGTCAGTCCACCAGGGTAAGCTGAAGGGAGATCTGAGATGATTTTTTTTCCTATTTACGTAGTTTAACCCATCGGCTTCAAAGGAGTTAGGCAAGTTTTTGGAGCAGCACTTAGCCCTTGCCACCACCCCACCTCCTGCACCACCCTTCACCCAAGGGAAAGGCTCAGTGACGTGGCCACCAGGTCTACCGGGTTCGGTGTCCGAATGCACCCAAAGCCCTAGATAATGGTAGTGGCAGCAATGGCAAGCACAGTCTTTAGAGAGGAATAAAGTAACTTTGACAAAAGTGTAAAAGCTAAACACTGAACACTACAAAAATCGCTGAAGTGAAAATCTAAGTCAAAGAGATATACCATGTTCATGGATTGAAACACTTAATATTGTTGAGATAGCAATTCTGCCCAAATTTACATACAGATCGAATGCAATTTCTATCAAAATCCTAGTAATTGTTTTTTTTTAACTGGCAAGCAATTTCTCATCAATGTGGGGCCCCATTCCGGAAGGGAGACCAGGTAGGTCAATTTGAAAAGTTCACAGGGCCCTGACTGCTATAGCCCCTTCAAACCATCTGGAGACCTCTCGAAATCGCCCCCTAGTGGAGGAGTAAAGTCCATGCCAGTTTCAGCTGTCCTGAAACTGACCTGCAGAGCTCTCCAGGCAGTGCCTGAGGGTCACGCTGCTGCTAGTCTCTGCTCCTTGTACAGACACTGATACCGTGCACGGCTGATAACTGCTGTCCACACCCGCTTTTACTGCAGGGTTCGGAAGTACCCTTTGTCAATTAGTTCTGTTGTAAATGTTTTTATTTTATTTATTTGTTTGTCTGTTTTGGCCCATGTTTTTAATTGGCCTCTGATTTTGCTATTTGTTCAATCTTTTTATGAAGAGATTCAAGAACATCCAAAAACTAGGCTTTCGTTGCCACTGCTGTCTTCCCAGGATTCCCACCAGCATTGCCTTTTATACATGAAAAAATGGTAACGCTCTACTTAGTATCCTGAAATGAAGTGTGTTGATAACATTATCTATGTGTTTAATAATTACATATACATGTGTGCACTCTTAGGTTTTCTATAAAGGAGAAATAAAAGGAATAATTTATAATAAAATAGTAGGTTTTTTGATATGTAAATGCTCAGGCACAGTTAGCCTCCATAATGAAATATCCTGACCAATATAGATGTCACGTAGCCACCCAGATACCATGAAAATGTAGTCTTACTTAACATGTTTTTCTGAAATGATGACTGGTCCTTGCTGACGTGTCAAACAAAACAAAACGCTTCCTCCCCTCAGTTTACACTGGAGGAGTCAGCGTACGTTAAAACCGCTACCCAAGACGTCGTGTTTATATGTAAAACAGTCTGAGCTCATATCGTAAACGAGCTTCTCACCAGCGTGCGCATGGGGTAGGACGTGCTGGAGTCATGAGGGACATAGAACAAGGCTTCGTTGTGGGTCTTACAGGATGTTTAGCATATCTAGCCTCTGATCACTAAATAGTAAGATCCCCCCACACCACCACCACCATGGAGCCACGAAATCCCACCTCCACAGATTGTCAGAATTCTCTCTCGGGGTCGTATTCCCGGTCAAAGACACGTTCCTCGCCCCGGACACGAGGCTGGTTGAAGGGTGATGAGCGCATACGACTTGAGAAAGTACGAGAGTAAGAGAGTAACGCTAAGCTGCCTTCAAAGTGCCAGGAGGAAGCGCGAGGGGGACGCGGTGGCTCCCCACGCCCTTCAGCCTCCTCGCCTCTTTCCACAAAGTAGACGACAAGATGTTCTGCCCAAGCTGTCCAGGGAGGACTTCTCTTTCTGCCGCCTTTGGGGCTGCTCCTGACGCTGCAACGGGGCCGCAGTTTGTGGCTTTTCCCGGCACCCCGCCGTCCCACGCCAGCCCAGATGCTTCCGGCCTCTGGCCCCTCATCACAAGGGTGCCCCGCGTGGACCGAATGTTCTTGTCACCCCGCCAAATCCCCGCCTTGGAGCCTAAGCACGCCGAGATGGCATTTTGAGGATGGGCCCTTGGGAGAGGAGCAGGTCACGAGCACAGAGCCCTCATAAATCAAATTAGTTCCCTGATAAAAGAGACCCAGGAGAGCTCCCTTCTGCCACGTGAGGACAAAAGAGGACAGCTGTCTGCGAACCAGGAAGTGGGCCCTCGCCGGACACCGAATCTGCTGGCCCCTCGATCTTGGACTTCCCACCCGACAGAGCTGTGAGAGATCCCTTTCTGTCGTTTATAAGTCACCTGGCCGATGGCATTTTGTCACAGCAGCCTGAATGGACTGAGACAGTCCCCAGTAGGGTCGCAGGTGTGAGCCGAGGGTGAGAGATGCCAGTGCAAGGCCGATGGATGACATGAGGGTCGAGGCCGCCTGCTCTGCAGCTCGCGTGCACCCTCCGCCCCTGCTTATACCTCATCCCAGAGATGCCCCTTCCACGTCACAAACGTGTTCTTGCCGAGCCAGCCTTCCTAGTGACATGGAGGGTCTGACAGTTCAGTTCGTGAGGGGCAGGTCTGGCCACTTGGTCGCTTGATAAATTGCAGTCAGTGTCTCTTCTACCGAGCCCAGCAGCACCCAAGGGTGCTCTGCAAATGCTATGTGTTTCTCTGACACAGCCGGCATGACTTTGTCCCGAGCTCTGGGCGTCTATATTACGATTCTCTCACTGGAGTTTGCCAAAACACCCAGCATCTTTGCCTACTGCAGATGTCCCGTTACAGGGCTGCTGGGTCACATGGCTGCAGAGGCCTTTTCTGCTTTTGGTCCCACTCAGAGCTGACAGCCTTCAGTGGCAGCTGGTAACTTGGTCAGAAACATATCGTGTGAAACATTAAATGCTCCAGAATCCTAGGAAATCGGTATTATGCTTCTTTCGTAGTGGTGGAAGGTGTGAGTTGGAATAATTGATTCTTTACCTTGGAAGGCTATCCCGCCATGTCCCAGGCCACTGGACCTCTGAGCACCTCGCCATCGTGGTGGCTTCCTGAATCTTGGTGTGTTTATTCCTCGCTCTCTGAATCCATGTGTCTCTCCAGGGCCTCCAGCGTGCTTGCCACTCCCTGCCCTTCTGATCTGATAGGGACAATGTGTCACGTGCAGGCACACCTTGTTTTATTGTGCCTTACAGATGTCACATTTTTTACCAATCAAAGGCAAGATCTTCCAGCAGCAGCAAAGATTATGACTCACCTTATTGCAATGCTCATTTTGTTTGTGGTGGCCTGAAACTGAACCTGTTCTATCTCCACAACCTGCCTGGACAGCATGTCCTCATGTCACCGTCGATAAGTTCTGTAACTGTCAGCGAAATGATGTATATATAACATGATCGGTTTTACCCTAGACCAATTGACATCAGTAAGAGTTAGGTTCCCATGGCATCTCATCAACCTTACATTATTCAAGGACCTGCTGTGTAGTGGACCAATATGATGGTCTTCAAAATGTCCGGAGTCAAGGTCCCTTCAGAGCAGACTATGACGGAGGGCCAGAGACTTGACGTACTCCTGGGGCAGAGCACACGTGTATATTGTTGTCCTTCCCACAGGGAAGCAAAGCGCTGCTGCCTCTCCCTTCTGACCTGAGTGGGTGGAAAACAGCGCACTCACCAGGTTAATGATGGCTGCGTGCCGCCGGCCTCGGGCTGTGTCCAACTGCTCTACGCAGTTACCGTGTGGGACATGCAGCCGCCATCGGAGTTAACGCTTGGTCACGTTTGTGGTAGACCACTGCCATCTGCCACGATCGCCATCTCTCCAGTTATTTCAGGAGCCAAACGGGTGGCCCTTGCTCGAGCAGGAGCAGGTGGGGCCACCTGCTCCTGTATTCTTTAAGCCTTTTTAGGGTGACACTCGTCTCCTCCATCTTCCTTGGGATGTCGTGTGGTGTTTGTGCGTCACCTTGGCGTGGGGCAGCTTCAGGTCTCCTGCCGGTCCTCCTCACTCACTCCCCGGGGCCAGAAACCAATGTGCGCGTTCATCAACTTCAAAGGCTGCTCGCTTTCGTTTTATGATGTGTGTACAGACGGGGAAATAACCCCTGGGTGTGGCCGCGGTCTCAGAGCACATGGTGTGGACCGTGCCTGAGCGGGGACACTGTTTATCATCTGGACCCCACCTGCTCCTGCTCGAGCAAGGGATCGATGCTAATTCACAACCTTTGCCCCAAATCCTCAAAAGGTCTGAGTATTCTCTTTTTTGTCAGTGATGTTCATCAACATAAATGACTCATGTTGGCATTTTTACCTTTCCTAGTGGG
>NW_006443131.1:2398107-2399039 GCF_000325575.1 Pteropus alecto | reverse complement strand
CTTTCCCCCAAGACCCCCGGAGCCATCCTAGAGCCATATTCCAGGGACCTTGCCTGGACCTGCATCCTGCATCACAGGAGCGTGCTCCCGTAGCGGTCAGCCCTCGCACGGCTAACTTCATGCCCCATCTCCGCTGGCACAGCGCCCTGAGTTCCCGCCACCTGCAGCACAACCCGCTCCTGCAAGGCCACGTGAGCCAGACCCCGAAGCTCCGTCAGCCTGCGTGAATTCCATCTCTTTTCGTAGTCGGCTGGGCCTACGCTTTGGGGCTCTGCTAGAATTTGATTCTTGTTTTTGTCCTGTTGCCAGGAAAGCAGGTGGAGGTAGATCCTTGAGGGGGTGAGCATTGTCTTGGAAAGCACCTGCCTCCTTTGAAGCCTTCCTGTGATCTTCACACATCTGGGGCGGGCCACTTCTGCGGGCTCAGGGGGGCTCGAGGGGCCTGCGGATTCAAGTCTCAGCAGCACCCTCCCGACCTCAGCTGTCAGGACTTGACCCTTTTCCTTTAGGACCCTAAGCTTGGCAGAGGAAACCTCGCAGCATTGAGAATTCAACGTTCGCTACGATCAAGTTTTGGGCTGTCCCGTCTCACAGGGAAGAGTCAATGGATGGTCCTCGACTGGGTCCCGGGTTGGGAGAAAAATAGCTATAAAGGACATCTGGGACCACTTGGGGAAAATGCAAAAGCGATGTGTACAGTAGGTTATTTTGTCACATTCATGTTAAACTTCCAAAATGTGACAGCTTGACTTCGGAGGAGGATGTCTCTGTTCTCAAGAGATACGAGCTAAAGTATTGAGTTCAAGACAAAGTATCATAACGTCTGCAGCTTATTTTCAAATGCTTCAGCAAAAATAGTTCAGAACGCACTTAAGTACATATGACAAATGTGTTGGGAGAGAGAAGTAATGTGGTGACTGTCTCTTAGAGAA
>NW_006443131.1:2394297-2398063 GCF_000325575.1 Pteropus alecto | reverse complement strand
GTAAATTGTAAAAAAAAAAGAGAGAGAGAGGAAGAGAGAGAGAGAGAGAGAGAGAGAGAGAGAGAGAGAGAGAGAGAGAGAGAGAGAGAGAGCGCTTTGAGCTGGTCCTTCGCTCCGATGCCAGGTCCTTCCTCCCGCTGGATGCAAGAGATTCCGGTTTCCTGAAAAGCTGTCCGAGAGGGCCACTGGCTCTCACCATCGGCCTCGACTTGGTCATCAATTTCGTGCCATTTCTCTCAGACCTCTCAGGTGCCAGAGACGTCACGCCAGTGCACAGCCTTTCAACCAGTAACCCCATCCAGTTGAGCGCTGCCCACAGCGGGGAGGCAGAGACCTGTATTTGGATTTAGACTTAGCCATTACCCAGCCAGGTGGGCGCGGGGGTCCCCAGGCGCTCTCCAGGTCCTCATCTGTGGGGCGGGGGCGGCTGCACCTCGAGGACCGAGAGGACTAGGGTATAGGAAGCACTCCTGGGAGGAATGGGGATGAAGGACAGAGGGGATGGCACCTGGGCGGACTCTTTGAGTGCACAGTCTGCCTATGCAGACTTTCTCCCGTTAATCTCGAACCGCCCACACACGTGTGCATGCACCACCGTTGCTGGAGAGCTGAGCTAATTGGTTTTAAAGTCTTTCCCTTATCTTTTCCCGTGGCAGGCAGTATCTATATGTGTAGCAGCCGTGTGCCTGTGCAGTTGGAAGAAGTAGCAGGCAGAGACAGGGTGCTGTCACCATGGTCCACAGTCAGCCCATGATAAGACTCAAGAGCCGGGTCCAGATCCGCAGCCTCCTGGCCCGGCAGTGCCTGGCAGAGTTCCTGAGCGTGTTCGTGCTCATGGTAGGCAGGGTGCTCGGGGAAGGAACCGGGAGGGGGGGCGATTGTTCTGGGCGCTGCCTGGTGTCCCCTCCACATCTTGCCGGCCTCCTACCCTGTCACTTCGTTCCTGTCCCTTCCCGCCTGTCCTCCTCCCTCTCTTCCCTGGCTCTCCCTCCTGCCCCCATCTCCCCTCCCCTTGCTGAGCCCTCACGTCCTCATCATTCATCCCTCTCGACCGCTCCCCTCACTTTTCCGGGCTCTGTCCCCTGTTGGTCCACCAGGCTCCCCGTCCCTGGATCCCTGCTCCTCATCTTCCCTGTCCCCACCAGTTCCTCACCCAGGGGGCCGTGGCCCAGACTGTCACCAGCAGAGGGGCCAAAGGCAACTTCTTCACCTCATTCCTGGCGGGTGCCCTGGCTGTGACGGCAGCCATCTACGTGGGTGGCAATGTCTCAGGTGAGGGGCTGGGGGCTGGGCGCTGACTGGGGCAGGACACGCCTGTGAGTGTGGGTGTGCGCCTGTGGGGAGAAGCTGACTCAGGAACACTATCTCCATGAGCTTGGCTGGTGCCCTGGACTGAGATAGGCCGTTGGCCCGGTCCAGCCCCTCCCCGCCACGTCTTGCCTGTTCTTCTCCCTCCCGTTAATCCTCTGCTCGCATAGACACAGACCCATGGCAAAGCAGTGAGGGCGAGCGCTATCTTCTCGTGTCCCCTCCCTGAAGCCCTCTGCTTCAGACCGTACCTGCTGTCCCCCAGACACACGCTGTATCACTGTGCCTGGCTGGAGCCTCGACACACGAGCACTGTAGTAGAAAGAGCAGACGGTCCCAGGTTCAAACCTTGGCTTCACTGCGTGACCCTGACAAGTTGCTTGACCTCGAACCTCAACTTCCTAACTTACGTGATGGGAAGAGGAACACCCGCCTTCAGAGTCGTGGTGGGGAGAGGCGATGTCCTCTGGTGGGTGCCTGGCAGGGACGCTTAATGGGTGTTGTTTCTCTTTTCTTGATCCGTGAAGGGGCCCACCTGAACCCCGCCTTCTCCCTGTCCATGTGCCTCCTGGGACGCCTGCCCTGGGCCAAGCTCCCCATTTACTCGTTGGTGCAGGTTCTGTCTGCTTTCTGTGCCTCTGGAGCCACATATATCATGTACTACGGTAACGGCGAGCGGCGTCGGGGCATCCACTTGTGGGCAGGGTGCCTTGGGACAGTGTTCCATGAGCACAGATGACAAGCCTGGGTGTTCCCCTCCCCCGCAGACGCCCTGCAGAACTACACAGGTGGGAACCTGACAGTGACTGGCCCCCAAGAGACGGCTTCCATCTTTGCCACCTACCCTGCATCCTATCTGTCCCTGACGGGTGGCTTCCTGGACCAGGTAGGTTGTACGTGTGTGGGGGACGCCTTTGCCTCTGCCCTCTGGGACCCCAGCCTGTTGTTCGGGCTCTGGGTGGACTGGGACGTGGGGTTGGGGCTTATCTATGCACCACCCCCCGCCCCAGCTGCCTGTGCTAGACAGAGTCGGGTGACACGTGGTGGTGACCTGGGCTGTTTGAGTGAGAGAGGGCAGATGGAGCATCTCGAAGCTGATGGGAGCCCCTCTGCCTGTCAATTCCAAGGTTCTGGGTACCTGGATCCTGCTGGTGGGGGTCCTGGCCCTCCTGGACTTGAAGAACAAGGGAGTGCCCGCAGGTCTGGAGCCCGTGGCCGTGGGGCTGCTGATCCTGGCCATTGAGCTAGCCATGGGTTCCAACTGTGGGGTCCCACTCAACCCTGCCCGGGACCTGGGCCCACGGCTTTTCACCTACGTGGCTGGCTGGGGCCCTGAAGTCTTCAGGTGGGAGATGGCCTCCCCTGGTACCTCCCTCTGCTGGGCACTCTGTCCCCGGACCCCAGCTCTCTCCTCCTAAACAGCTCTCGTGGCCTCTTAGGACAGCGTGCTTCCTCTAAGCCCCAGTTCGCCCCTCTCTCTGGCCCCCCCGTCCCCTCCACCCTTTTCGCCGACACAGTAAGATTCAGAGGTCGTGTTCTTGGACACGTACTATCTCTTCGGGCATTAGTGAGCTCATCAGCAAAATGGGCCTATTCGGATAATTCCCAGTGGCGCGAGGCTACGCCAAGCTGCCTTGGGGCTCCTCTTCTCCAAGTGCTAGGCTTGGGTGCCAAGACACCTTCTTCCTGGGGCCGATCGCCTCGGGAACGGCCTGGGGGAGCTCTTGTTACTGCCCCCAGCCCTTCGGGGGAGGCCGGGGGCGTCGCCCTGATGTCTCCCTTTTGCCTTTCTCTTGCAGCGCTGGCAATGGCTGGTGGTGGGTGCCTGTGGTGGCCCCTATGGTGGGGGCCACCCTCGGCACGGCCACGTACCAGCTGCTGGTGGCGCTGCACCACCCTGAGGACGAAGAGCCAGCTCAGGATCTAGAGTTTGCCCAGCAGAAGGCCCCGTACTTGGAAACTCCTGACTCAGCTAAGAAGCCGGAGAGCAAGCTCTGATTCTCACGCCACAGTCCTCCACTCCCTCATGGACACTGAAGAGGGCCTGAGGCCCAGGCCTGGCGGCAAAGATATTCTTCCTCTTTCTTAAGATACCAGGCCCTGGGAAGCTTCTCTGTGTACTCACCTAGGCATCGCTTCCTCCTAAACTGGGGAGGATGCCCGGACAGGGGGCAGGCCAAGGTCGGGGCCCCGGCTCTCCATCCTCTCCTCTCCCAAGCAGGTTCTGGGACTCTGAGGGCTGCCAGAAGCGTAGTTCCTCAAAACAGCCGCCAGAGGGCGCGCACCCTGGAAGCAGGACTGGGAAGGATGCGGGAACCTGCGGGGTGGCGGGGGCTCGATCCTGGGGACTTCCTCCAAAGCTTGGTCCTCGCTGCCTGACTCCCCGTTCTCCCCCAGATGCAGCCGCCCCCAGACAGTAGGTACGGGTGGGGAGACCGCCCCCGCCGAGGGGGCGTGG
>NW_006443131.1:2393813-2394128 GCF_000325575.1 Pteropus alecto | reverse complement strand
TTCCCCAGTTCCCTTTCTTCCAATAAAACAAATCTCGGGGTCACGTTGCTTCCTGATTGACTGATTGATTGATTGATTGACTGATGTCTGGGGGCGGGATGGAGACGTCCAAGTTGTATTTCACAGTGTAGCTAGTATCCTATTTCATCTTTCTGTCTTTCAAAACCAGTTTGTGTTTCAGGAAACTTAAACAGAACTGTAGTTGTCAACGGAAAGATTTTAATTGGCTTCAAAGCTATCTGCTGGGAAGAGAAAAATCGAAAATAATAGCTGAGTTAAACACGGTTTGCAGATTGAGGGAGGGGAGGGGGGGCT
>NW_006443131.1:2382874-2384822 GCF_000325575.1 Pteropus alecto | reverse complement strand
CGGGGCAGAGGCTAACGGAGCACGGAGAGGAGATAGCCAGCCGCCCAAAGAGTTGAGGGGTGAGAGGGGTAACCGGGGTCCCGCGTTTGGGGGCCTGGAGAAGAGCGCCGGGCGCCCGGAGGCTTTGTCTCTGCGAGGTGGGGGTCTCCGAGCGCGAGGGAAAGCGGGGGTGCTCGG
Organism: Pteropus alecto; assembly: GCF_000325575.1. Lineage (NCBI taxonomy): Eukaryota > Metazoa > Chordata > Mammalia > Chiroptera > Pteropodidae > Pteropus > Pteropus alecto. The sequence continues at coordinate 2,384,645 of NW_006443131.1, read as the reverse complement.
AGGGGGTGCAGCTCTGGGCGCCCAGAGCCGGGGGACGAGTCCGGGGTCCGTCCTCGGCGCCGGAGGGTAGCCAGGGGGGTGGCGTCGGCGGCAAGTGAGCTGGGGGTCCTGGTTCCATCTCCTGCCGTTTCCCCAACCCGGCCACAAATACCCCTGCGGGCCTCCTCAGAAAGGGGCTTTCGGCCGTCCGTGGTCTGGGCTGGAAGGAGCAGGGGCCAGGCCTGGAGGAGGAGGTTGCCTCCTTCTCAGAGATGGCTATTTTTATCCCAAATGTGGCCGCAGAGGGGGCTGGGGCAGGGCGACGTGGCTAATGGCCCCGACAGACTTGTGAGACTGGGGAGAAGTGAGAGGGATCCCTGTTCCCAGGTTTGCCCCTCCTTTTCCCTTCCTAGTAGGGCCCCCCAGAGGGGATGAGGTCTGGGGCCGAGCCAGCTTCCAGTATCCCCAGGATGCTGGAGGTAAAACAACTTCCTGGTCGGTGTCCAGACTCCTGACCCCCAGAGCGTGTGTGGCCCCTTCGTTAACCCTTCCAGGGGGACCGAAACCCAAAGGCGCGGGCTGACTGTGCTTCTGGACCGCCTCCCTCGCAGGGCGGGGGGCTGTGGGACCTGAGATGCCACTCTGCACCCTCTCCTTTGACCTCTCCCTTCACACCCCACCCTCCCATGACTCACACTCTAGACTGGGTGGAGACCCTGGCCGGGGGCCCTGGGGGAGGGCTCGCCCTCTCCAAGACGTGAATGAGGTTCTTCCCCAGCCAGGCACCCTGGGCTGCCGGGGCTGGGGAGGGTCAGGGAGAGGAGGGCTTCTGGCTTTCGGTATTGCCTGATCGGGGGTTCAGGAAGGGAGTCTGAGTTTGCCAAGGGAGGACTGGTGTGGGCGACGGGGCCGTGGCCAGAGTCTGTAATTACAGAGCTTGGGCAGACGGGCAATTAGTATCTCTTGGGGCTGACAGACTGGTGGGCGTACCCAGTAGGCTGGAGGCAGGGGAACCAAGGAGGAAGGTTTTCCACTCACACAAAGAACGAGGAGGTGACAAGAGGCCCCAGGACCTGGCTGGCAGTTTCCTTAGGGCCAGGCTGGGGAATAGGGCTGAGGCTCCCACCCTGTCTCGTAAGCCAGACCTTTTACCTTTTTTAGGTGAAGGGAAGGACATGGGAAGGTGGAAAGAAGCACCGGTCCATCGGATGCTCCCTGGGCCTGCCCCCCAGTGCCAAGCTGACTGCCCTGAGCTTGGGAGAGAGAGGGACGGCTCCCTGCGGGGGCCGAGAAGACCCCTTTGCTTGTCCAGAAGGGTGGCTGACCCAGACTTAGAGGAAGTGGTTTGGGGACTGTGTGCAGGAAGTGAAGGCCAGGCTCCCTGGGAGGAGGCGCTGCCGGGAGCCCCAGTGTGGGGGCTGGGGGTTACAAACTCTGAGAGGGGTGGAGCCTGCCACCCTGTTTCCTGATGCTCTGCCAGGTGTTTCCTGGCTGTCCCCTCAACCCCACCCTTTGGTGGAAATTCTGCTTTCCAGTAAACACAGCGAACCCTCATTGCCACCAGAAGGGCACTTGGGGGCATTCCTTGTCTCTGGGATGGGCACCTTGAGAACCGTGCCCCTCGGGTCACGGTCTGGGGTCACCGTCTGGCCTCCCCGTCTGCCCCTTCCCTTCCCTGCGCGTCTTGGGTTTTGTAGACGGCCAGCCCGCCTTGTGATCCAAGGCAGAGGCCCAGGGAGCGGTGGTGGGAGTCTCTCCTTTGTCAGGGACCCATCGGGGCAGGAAGAGCAGG
>NW_006443131.1:2382270-2382836 GCF_000325575.1 Pteropus alecto | reverse complement strand
GAACCGGGGAACAGAACCTTCAGGAGGGGTCTGGAGAGGAAAGAAGCGTCCCCCTCAGGGTCCCCGCCTCACGCACGTGTCACCTTCCTGCAGGGTCTCCCATGGGATTGCTGGGACCTTGCTGGGTGAGATGGCACTGTGTGCAAAAAAGCGCCCCCCAGGTAAGACGAGAGGGGTGCCGCCGGGGCCGTCGGGAGCGGGAGTTATGGCTGAGAGAGCAAAGGCAGGAGGGACAGCGGGTCGAGGGTCCGAAGGAGGGTGGCCTGGAACCCCTCCCCAACCCGGAGGGACCCGGGAAACAGACCTCTTCCCCCCGAGCACCTGCCCCTCGCCCACAAACACGCAGGCGCGTGTCCCGGGGTCCCCGGAGCTGCTGCTCTCTGGCCTGGGGAGCCTGGGCGTTGCGTCCCCGTCTTCTCCCCCCCTTTGCCCATCCCCCCGGGTCCCTCCGGTTTTCCTGCGGGCGGGGGCGGGGGTGGGACGAAAGCGGTTGCCCTGGACAACGCGGGCAGCCCCCTCGCCCGCATTGGCCGGGCGGGGAGGCGGGGCTGGGCGCGGGCTTTCGC
>NW_006443131.1:2366999-2382099 GCF_000325575.1 Pteropus alecto | reverse complement strand
CCGCGGGGAGGGCCCGGGCTGCAGGTGGGGCGCGCGCCCGACCGCCGGGGCTCCCCTCTGAGCGGCCGCAGCTCCCGCTCCTCCCGGGGGGCCCGCCCCATCGGCGCCGCTGAGCCCAAGGACGGACTGACAGACAGTCCGCCCTCCCCCGATCATGACGGTCCCCAAGGAGATGCCGGAGAAGTGGGCCCGGGCCGGGGCGCCCCACTCCTGGAGCCGAAAGAAGCCCTCCTGGGGGACAGGTAACGGGAGGCAGCGACCGGCAGCCCTCCCGAGCCCATTGTCCCTCTCCCGCCCTCACGTTCGCTTGTCCTCCGCCTCCCCCGGCCTTCCCTGGCCCGCTCCTCTCCAGACCCGGAGGTCCTGGCTCCGAAGGGTCCGGTCCCCGACTCTCCCTCGGCAGGGCCTTCGGTGACTGCGCAGGGGTCTCAACCCCGGCTGTCCCCGTGGGAGTAAGTGGCATGCAGGGAGAGAGCGCAGCGCTCTGGGAAGGCAGAGGACGCAGTGCCGGGTCTGAGGTTTCGTCGCTGCAGTGTGCTCTGCAGGGGTCTGGGGGACGGAAGGGTCCTGGGTGCTGCTTTTGGCTCCAGGACGGGTATAAGGCGCGTGCTGGCCGCCTAACCGGGATGCAACCCCCTTTTCCAGCCTGTGGTCACAGTGACCCTGGGAGTGGGGGCAGAGCCCTTCACGGGATGCCCGCATGGTCTGTACCTGAACTCGCTAACAGCTCCAGGTCTGCGGGGGGTTCAGCGGGGGTGCAGCTCATTTGTCACTCAGTGACAAATGTGTCGTTTGGGGGAAATGTGGCAGGTGGCACAAGGAAGGTTACGGTCAGAGAGCGGTGGTCTCCAGCGTGTCCCATCCCCCGTCCGTCATCTCTGTCTCAGTCTGCATGACCCACATCCCCGACCCCCCCTTCTACTTGAAGATGAGCTTTAAAATAAGGTGATGTCATTGTGGGCCAGTCAGAAGCTGCTGCTGGTGACATGTGACAAGCGGAGGCTCCTGTAGGGGGGCCTGTACGTGGGGCTGGGATGCTGCCGCAGGGCCTTTCCAGGACAGGGTGACTCCCCGCCCCCGCCCCAGGTTAGCGGGGCACAGCACCAGGGCTAGATTTGTAGGGGTTCCCAGGGGAAGGCAGCCTCGCGTCTCCAGCCTTGGGGTCCTGTGGGGATCCCAAGACGGTCTGTGCCTGAGGCATGAACTGGAGGGGTGGGCGAGGAGCTGAGTGCCCCCGGTGGAGACCTTGACATTGCGTGAGGAAGGGCTGCGTCCTGTCTCGCCCATGTCAAGCCCGCAGGGCCCAGCGGTCAGGCTGGTGGTGAGAGGCGGATCACGGGAAGGGTGTAGTGACACCGCAGGCGTGGCGCTAATTCCTTAAAACTAGACCGTGCGTGGGAAGAGCCAGGGGAAGAGCCGGGGACCCTCGGTGGGATCCCGGCAGAGCCGGGCGTGGCGCTGACCGCGGACCCCTCTGTTGCAGAAGAAGAGAGGAGGGCGCGGGCCAACGACAGGGAATACAACGAGAAGTTCCAGTATGCGGTGAGTGGCTCCCCCGAGCTGCGGGGTGCAGTGCAGGGACAGCGGGCCGGGCGCGGGGCTGACCACGGGGCTGACCGGGAGGGCGCTTGGGCCGGGGGAAGGGCAGCCTCCTCCATAGTCTGCGTCCGCTGCTGTGCTGGATTTTCATGTCTTCGCCTGTCAGAGAAGGGGACACATTGGTCCCCTGAGACTCGCTTCTCTCCTGCCCTGTCCCCCTCCCACCCCCGTGGTTGCCGGCTTTTGGGGGCAGAGGCTTGGGGCGGCGTAGATGGAGGAGGCAGCCTCCGTCTGGTTCTGGTTCTGGTTCTGGGGTGGGGTCGGAGCCGGCCTCATCATCTTCTTTCCCACCTCCATAGAGTAACTGCATCAAGACCTCCAAGTACAATATTCTCACCTTCCTGCCTGTCAACCTCTTTGAGCAGTTCCAGGAAGTCGCCAATACCTACTTCCTGTTCCTTCTCATTCTGCAGGTACGTGGCCCATGACAGACCCTTTACAAGTCACAAAGCCAAAACAGTGGAGGAAGAGCAAGGTCTGGGTGACAAGAAGGCACAGGGCGGGGCCTCAGGCATGGGCTTCTCTTTCTCCTTTGCAGCTGATCCCGCAGATCTCCTCCCTTTCCTGGTTCACCACCATCGTGCCTTTGGTTCTCGTCCTCACCATCACGGCGGTCAAAGATGCCACCGATGACTACGTGAGTGGTTCCTTCGCCGTTCCTTACCTGGTCTGGCTAGATGTGTGCTGTCTTGGCCGGGTGAGGGGGCGGGGCGGGGCGGGGAGAGAGCAGATCTGTGAACAGGTGTGCGCAGGTAGTACCCGGCGTTCCGCCGATGGGCTCCGTCCTTCGGGCAGGAGAAGGTGTCTTACCTCTCTGTCTCCTTCTCTTCAGTTCCGACACAGGAGCGATAACCAGGTGAATAACCGTCAGTCTCAGGTGCTGATCAATGGAATGTGAGTGCCTGTTGGAGGCCGAGGGCCTTGGGGACGGAAGGGGTCCCCTGGGGACTTCCGTGGCCCTGACGCAACTCCCCTCTGTCTCCTCGTCGCCCCAGCCTCCAGCAGGAGCAGTGGATGAATGTCCGCGTCGGCGACATCATCAAGCTGGAAAACAACCAGTTCGTGGCGGTAAGGGACCAGCCGCCCCCCAGGCCTGCGGGCGCTTCCTTTTCTTTGGCCCAAAGGGACGAGTGTCGCCGGCTCCAACACCCGTGGAAGCAGCCGTTCCCGAGTGGGAAGCGCTGTGTCACGAGCATGCGTGAGGCTGGCTCCCTTCTAGCCACGCACGTCCTCGGGACCGAGCCCAGCGAGGGCGGTGGTGGGGGAGCCCGTGGGGTGTTGGCCGCTGTGCGGGGTCCTCACGCGGTTTTCTCTGCAGGCGGACCTCCTCCTCCTGTCCAGCAGCGAGCCCCACGGGCTGTGTTACATCGAGACAGCGGAGCTCGACGGGTGAGTCACACACCTCTCCTGCTGCCTTCGGGCTAAAAAGCTTTTGAAAGAGGCTCGCGGGTCTGCTTTGCACCTGTGGGGAAACGCGGGGTAAGCGAGACTTAAGACTTTGAGCGTGCAGTAAGGCTCGGGGACCTTCGGGGACGCGCATGGTCAGGGGCTCCCGGGGGGGATCTGGGGGAGGGCAAGGGAGCCAGGACGCAGGGACACTCTCCTTCCAGAGAGACCAACATGAAAGTGCGCCAGGCCATCCCGGTCACCTCGGAGCTGGGGGACATCAGCAAGCTCGCCAAGTTCGATGGTGAGTGATCCTGGAGAAGTGGTGTTCGGTTTGGGCTTTAAACTGCCCTTCTTCCTCTCGGCTGCTGGTCGCTGTGAGCATGCCGCTCCCTGGACTCTCGTGCGGTGGGGCGGAGGGTCAGGAGTGCTAGGTGGCCGCCGCCACGTTTGAATCGAGGGTCGTTTCAAGAGGTCTTCCTTGCTGCACGTATTGACTTGCAGCTTGTCCTTACTCGGAATAGTGCCGAGTGCTCCTTCTGGCAAGACCAGCGCAGGGTGTGACTACAATGCTCTCCTGCCCTCCGGTTGTGCCCCCCACCCCCCGGGTGGCCAGTGTAACTGGTAGAGGAGTGTTTCGTCCACACTTTCTGTTTCTACAAATGTGGGCATGAGTCAGTGGGGTCGTGCTACACCCAGATCTCCGCAGCCGGCCTTTCTTTACCTGTGAAGTTATCATCGTGATCTGAGGCCCCCGTAAATATTAACGGCCTCATTCTCTGTAAGAGCCGCATAAGGTTCCGTAGCATCGACCTGTCGCAGTTCATCCAGCCCTTCCCCCACCCCGTGGTTTCCAGTCTTTTGCTGCAAACGATGCTTCGGTCAGAACTGCTGTGACCCATGCTGAATCCTGTAGCCTAGAGTCCCCAAGTGGGGTCGCGGGGCCCCGAAGTGGGGTCAGTTCACAGTCCCCCCCGCCGCCGGCAGAGTGTGTGCGGGCCCCCTGTCTTGTGGCCGTGCCATCGACGGCCCCTGAGCGGTGGCGCCCTCGTCCCCCCTCCCCCCACCGTCCAGGTGAGGTGATCTGCGAACCCCCCAACAACAAGCTGGACAAGTTCAGCGGCACCCTGTACTGGAAGGAGAACAAGTTCCCCCTGAGCAACCAGAACATGCTGCTGCGGGGCTGCGTGCTGCGCAATGCGGAGTGGTGCTTCGGCCTGGTCATCTTCGCGGGTGAGCCTCCTGGGGCCGAGGGAAGGATGCGGGAGCGGTGGGTGCAGCGTGCGAGGTAACCGCCCCCCAGCCCCCGGGGCAGAAGCCCGGAGGCAGCCGGGGTTGCTAGGTGGCTTTCCCAGCCCTTCCCCGCCCCTTCTAGGGCCTGACACTAAGCTCATGCAGAACAGCGGAAGGACGAAGTTCAAGAGAACCAGCATCGATCGCCTGATGAACACACTGGTGCTCTGGGTAAGGCCCCTCCCCCCGGTCTCCCTGTGCGCCCCTCTCTCCTCCCCCGGGCAGGAGCCAGGCTTCGGGTTTTGGCTGTAGAGTCACTGGCGGGTCAGCTTCTCAAAGGCAGTGTTTATTTCAAGCCCCTTTTAGCCTTGGAAGATATTATTTTTAAAAACCTTAGGAACGTGCGTGAATCAACAAATTAAAGGGAGCTGAAACAAGTCTCTCCTTCTCTGGATTCCAGTGATGACGGTGCCGAGAGCAGCATGTGACCTTCTGTTTGCTCTCGCTGGGGACAAGGAGTCCTTCATGGGGATGGAGAGGGAACGAAAAGGGAAATTTCCATCTGGAGGATGGAGCCTGGGGCTTTTCCCCTGACTTCCAAGGGGGAAGAGTCCCAGAGGAAAAGTTTCGGTTGGTTTTTGGTGATTCCTGAATCCTTCTCTTGTTGGGCTAGAAATCTGAGCGCCTCGTTGGCTTCTCCTCCCTTTCTGGTGCCCCCACTGCCTGCCGCCTGTCCGCCCCCCACGCCAGCCCTGAGACGGTGTCTGCTGGCCCTAAAGCGTTTGCAGAAACCCAGCCTCGGGGCCGGCGGTGCCTCACAGAGGCGGCATCGCCCCCTGGTGGTCCCTGGGCGCCAGGGCGGCTCCTGTTCTGCTCTGGGGCTAACAGGAGCAGGGGCTGCCCTGCCGAGAGGTGTCTGCAGCGGGACCCTGGCCTGGATGTTTTCCTTTTAACCTCGGAGACTTTCTTAGGATCCCTCTGCAAGGACTCCGAGCTTTATGAGACTTTTGGCTATGGAGAAATCTACGTATGATTTGTTTCTCTGGTTGAAAACAAGTGAGGGGCAGCTTTTATGAGATAATGGACTTGATGGAAACCCAGCGGCCATCGGCCTGCGGGGGCTTAGCGCTGCAGATGGGCGGTTCCGGCAAGCTGCTTGGGCGTGTGGGAAGGGGCTTGGCCCTCACCTGCCATCCTCGAGGCCTCGGAGGGCTCCAGGCTGTGGGGTCGGGGGTGGGGAATCGCACGACCATTTCAGCTTCCCCATCACACAGATGGGAACAGTGTTCGGAGAGAAGGCCACGTGACGGTGGCAGACGAGCCTGTCACCGGTCTGGGAAGCTCGCTCTAGAGCGTGCCACCGGTTTGAAGGCGCCCGAGCTCTCGAGGGCTCAGGCACGAGCGGCGGCCTTCAGCGACGCCCTGGGTTCCCTGAGCGGCAGCCTCAGCCCCGCTTCTCCTCCCTCCCCAGATCTTTGGGTTCCTGGTCTGCATGGGGGTGATCCTGGCCATTGGCAACGCCATCTGGGAGCACGAGGTCGGGACGCGCTTCCAGGTTTACCTGCCCTGGGACGAGGCAGTGGACAGTGCCTTTTTCTCCGGCTTCCTCTCCTTCTGGTCCTACATCATCATCCTCAATACCGTCGTGCCCATATCGCTCTACGTCAGGTGCGTGCCTTCTCCGCCCGGGTCCCCGCGGAGCTCGGGTGGCCCCCTGGCGAGCTCCCCTCGTCCGTGGAGGTGAAACCCCCGAGAAGCAGCAGCACAGCGCCCCCTCCTCCCTGTGCCGTGAACTTTCAACTCTGTCTGCAGAGCTAACTCCGCCAGGCTCCTGGCCCCTTGGAGTCGGAGGGGGCCGTGTTGATTTGTCTGGCACGTGTTTACGGCATGCCGGCTCTGCGCAAAGGAGCTTGTTAGGTGCGTGGCCTGTGGGAAGACGTGTTAGGGGCGGATCTCCCCTCTGGGAGCCTCAGCCTAGCAGAGGAGGAAACGTTAACAAACAGCACGGGACGTGGGCTATAGAAGTCGCCCCACCCACATACAGCCTTGTGTGCACAGCGAGGGGACAGAGATGCAGGGCGTGGCCTCTGCCTTCAAAAGCAGCAGGCGGGGGTGTGGGGGGGGATACAAACGGAGTAAGACACCGAGGTGCCATGCGGGAGGCCCGTCGCTCCCCGTGCAGTTAATCAGGGAGGACCTCTCTGAAGAGGTGGCTTTTGCCCTGGGCTTGAAAGTAAGGCTCGGGCAGAGGGCCGGAAACAGGGCTTGGACATGGGAACCTGGGAATGGTGGGGGAGCAATTTGGCTGCGGGCGGAGAGCTGGCCGTGCGTGTTTGTTCCTGATTGTAGAGGGCCTTGAGTCTTCGCCTCTGGCCTTTGTACTTTAAAGGATTCTTTGTTAAAAAAAAATGTAAAGAGTACTTTAGGAAGTGCTGGCAGGCAGGGCTGTGTGGGAATAGGACTGGGGAGATAGGGTGGTGGTGGCAGAGAGGTGTTAGCGGCCGACTGGTGATCGTGACCGTGATTGTGACCGTGATCGTGACCGGTAATCGTGACCGTGATCGTGACCGGTAATCGTGACCGGCGATCGTGACCGGCGGTCGTGACTGGCGATCGTGACCGTGATCGTGACCGTGATCGTGACCGGCGGTCGTGACCGGGAAGCGGGACTGCGGAGGTGAAGAACGGCCGGAAGGAGAGGTTTTCTTTAGTACTTAGAGCCAGCACTGGAGATAAGGGACCTGCAGCCTTTTTAAAGAACTGCTTCCTGGACACCTCGGAACTTCCTGTGCGCCTCTGTTTGTCCATTCGGGTTCCCCAGACAGTCCTTGGGTCTCCCCACGGGCCCCGAGTCCTAGTGCTGATGGCGGTGATGGAAGGTAGAGTTTCTGTGCTGAGTGTGTTCAGCTGGTGCTTTCCTAGGGCGTCTCAGAGGTCCCGGGTCTCGTCCTGCTGTCTCGTGAGTCACGTGACCTCAGGCACAGTTGCTCGAGGCCTCGGTTTTCTCCTGGAAAAGGGGAATGGCAATACTTGGCCCACTTTCTTCATGGGAGTATCTTGATAGAAGATATGCGATTGGAAAATAGTTTAAAAATTAAGTTTCAAGTACCAGGTGGCTGTATGTCCATCGCTGTTGCTGTAACTGATGCTTCGCTACCAACTGATGCTCTCTCGCTTACAACCTAATTTTCCCCCGATCTTTGGGCTTTGCTGAATGTGTTCCGTGTCTAAGCCTAAGACAGTCTCGGTAGCTGCCCAGGAGAGTTTTCCTTCGAGTCTCGTCGGGTTAACGTGTGTTGGGGGAGGCGGGAGGGGGCTTGGTCAGCCGTGTTTGGGGAAAGGCGATGGAGGTGTTTCCAGCCAGCTTGTTTCGGCTTCTGACGGCAGCTCCGGCCGGGTCAGAGCGGGTGCCGGTGTGGCCCCGTCACTCGGCTGCGCTGCACCCAAACGCAGGGCCCTTTCTGAAGCTCTGACAGTCCGTCTCCCGAGGTAACGCCTGGCGAAGCTGCGGGCCTGAGTTCGCCGGGGGGCGTCGAGGGCGGCACGCCGCTGTGCGGCGGCCTCACGTCCCAGGCGCCTGCGGCCCAGCTCCCTTCAGAGGCGGCGTCGCACTTGCCACAGCACCCTCACTCACTCTCTCTCTCTCTCCCCTCCCTCTCGCACTTTCTCGTTCTCTCTGCACGGTTTCTCTTATTAGTCCCAAGGTAAGAACTGGCCGAGCGCCCTGTCCGCAGCCCCTCGTCCCGCTGTCCTGTGCCGTCTGCCCCACCCCCGCCCGGCCCCCTGCACCTTTTTTGTCTGGACAGCATTAGAGGGTCGGGGTCGGGGGCGTGGACTCCTGTGCCGCCCCCGTGGCCGGCCGCCGGCAGGCTCTCCTCGCCCTGTCCGCCCAGGCCTCTGGTGTCCACTCCGTTCCCGCCCCCGCCCCGGCCGCGGGCGCAGCGAAGGCCCGTGGGGGGGGGTGCGCGCCCCGCCCCGCCTCACGCCCTGTCCCCCGTGCAGCGTGGAGGTCATCCGCCTGGGCCACAGCTACTTCATCAACTGGGACAAGAAGATGTTCTGTGCGAGGCGCCGCACGCCGGCCGAGGCCCGCACCACCACGCTGAGCGAGGAGCTGGGCCAGGTGGAGTACGTCTTCTCCGACAAGACGGGCACGCTCACGCAGAACATCATGGTCTTCAGCAAGTGCTCCATCCACGGCCACAGCTACGGTAGGCGGCCCCGGCCCCCCGGGACGGAGGCAGGGCTAGGCCGTCGCTGTCTCGGCGTCCGGCGTCTGCGGGGCAGGAGGGCCCCCTCTGCGCCGCGTGGGGACACGGGCGCTGACCATGCTGCCTGTCCACTGCCGACACCCTGCCTCGCTCTCTGCCCTGGCAGCGGGGCCCCTGGCCGGTCCCAGTGAAGCCCCGGACGCTGGCCCCTGGGCATCCTGGCCGGGCTGGACCCGCATTGCCGCTCAGGGGCCTCGTGAGTCTGCAGTGTGACCTCAGTCTTTTCAGCATGGCCTGTGGCAGTGGCCTGGTGGCTGAGCGTCAGCCGGCGTGGGCAGGGCCTATGGTGTCTGACTTTCACCGTGTGGCCTCGTAACCACTTTCTGTCCTAACCCCGGCCTGACGACCAGTGTGTGGCCGTGTCTGCTGTGGACGCCCCAGGGCCCGGAGGCTGCCCGGGAGGCCTGGGCGGGTGCGGGCCAGGCGCTGCCCCGGGAGAGAGCGGGCAGGGCTCATGGGGACCAGCCTGGGGAGCGGCCGGTCCCGTGACCTTCAGTCCTGGGGTCCTGAGGGTCCAGGGTGCCAGGTGCCACCTGTCCCTCGCGTCACAGTGTGAGTGTGTGACGTTTGCTCGGCGGGGGGGTCCTGTGCTGCAGCCGTCCCCCGGCTCTGAGCTCTCACGTTGCTTCTCCTCTGTCCTGGCCGCGGCCACCTGTCCCTCGCGTCACAGTGTGAGTGTGTGGCGTTTGCTCGGCGGGGGGGTCCTGTGCTGCAGCCCGTCCCCCGGCTCTGAGGGGCTCTCACGTTGCTTCTCCTCTGTCCCGGCCGTGTGTAGGGGACGTGTTCGATGTCCTGGGACACAAAGCGGAGCTGGGAGAGGTAAGGCCCAGCCTCCACAGTCACTGTCTGTGCCAGTTAAACACAGGGTGCCTGGCCTGTGACGGTCGGTGTAGTTAGGGGTGACGTGGAGGCTGCTTAGAGACACGGAGATTTAAAGGAAGAATTGGTAGCGGTGGGAATTTTTTTTTAAATTCTATTTTTATTGACTGACTGATTTTAAAACAACACAGATTTATTCTCCTGCAGTTCTGGGGGTCAGAAATCCAAAACGAGTCTCACAGGGCTGACATCAGGGGGTCGGCAGAGGTGGCTCCTTCTGCAGGCTCCGGAGAGGGTCTCTTCCTGTCTGTTGCAGCTTCTGGAAACGGCCCCGGGCCTCGGCCTACGGCCCCGTCACCCACCCCCACCTCGGCCTCCACCGTCACAGCCCGACTGACTCTGAGACAGACCCTTGTTTTGTTTTTTTAAACTTACTTTCCGTTATTTTTATTTTAGTTTACGTTTGTTTTTAGATTACAGTCGATGTTCACAATTACATTAGTTTCAGACATGCAGCGTAGCGGCTACACACTGCGGTAACGCAGCAGCGGGAATTTCGAGGTCCAGGAGCTGGAAGGGCAGGGGGCGGAGGAAGGGGCGGCCCCTCCCCCGGGGTGACCCCCGCCGACCCACTCCCGGCTCATTGCCCTCTTACCTGCCCCAGAGGCCTGAACCCGTAGACTTCTCTTTCAATCCTCTGGCCGACAAGAAGTTCTTATTCTGGGACCCCACCCTCTTGGAGGCCGTCAAGACGGGGGACCCCCACACGCACGAGTTCTTCCGCCTCCTCTCCCTGTGTCACACCGTCATGTCCGAGGAAAAGAATGAGGGTGAGCACGCAGCGGACCTGCGCCCTCCCCGCCTTCCCCTGACCGGCCTGGGGCTTTCTGGCTGGGGCTCGTGGCCAGGAGGGTGGCCACTTACGCCCTGCGTGTTCCCCCTCCCCACCCAGGGGAGCTGTACTACAAAGCCCAGTCCCCAGATGAGGGGGCCTTGGTCACCGCAGCCAGGAACTTTGGCTTTGTGTTCCGCTCTCGTACCCCCAAAACCATCACCGTCTGTGAGATGGGCACGGCCGTCACCTACCAGCTGCTGGCCATTCTGGACTTCAACAACACGCGCAAGCGGATGTCGGTCATCGGTGAGGCCGGAGCGGGTGCAGGGGGCTCGGGGTGCGGACGTCGGTCATCCGCGAGGCCGGAGCGGGTGCGGGGGGCTCGGGGCAGACCAACGGTCCAGAGTGGGTGGGGCATGCGGGGCGACCCTGCCAAAGGGTCGAGGTTGGGCTCTTCGCAGGCCTGAATCCCTCTGGGCTCCCCCTGCCCCCCAGTACGTAATCCAGAGGGGAAGATCCGGCTTTACTGCAAAGGGGCTGACACCATCCTGCTGGACAGAATCCACCACTCGACCCCGGAGCTGCTCAACGCCACCACCGACCACCTGAATGTGGGTGTAGGGCAGAGGGTGGGGTGGGGGGCTGCGGTTCTGCCCCTCGTGGTTGGGAGTGGGGAGGGGTGACTTTCTTGGCTGTGCCTCCAGGAGTATGCGGGGGAGGGGCTCAGGACCCTGGTGCTGGCCTACAAGGACCTGGGGGAGGAAGACTACGAGGAGTGGGCGGGCCGGCGACTCCAAGCCAGCCTGGCCCAGGACAGTCGGGAGGACCGGCTGGCCAGCGTCTACGAGGAGATGGAGAATGACATGATGGTACGGGACGGGCCCCGGCTGAGCAGGGTGGGGAGGGCGCGTGCCGGGGGCTCATGCCAGGGACGCTTGCGGTATTCCAGCTGCTGGGCGCCACGGCCATCGAGGACAAGCTTCAGCAAGGGGTTCCGGAGACCATCGCCCTCCTGACGCTGGCCAACATCAAGATCTGGGTGCTGACCGGAGACAAGCAAGGTGAGATGCCGGCAGGGCGAGGACGTGGGGCAGAGCGCGTGCCGACCCGGTCGGGGGCCTGCTCACTGCTCACGGCTCCGCGTCCTCTCTCGGTAGAGACGGCCGTGAACATCGGCTACTCGTGCAAGATGCTGACGGACGACATGACGGAGGTGTTCATCGTCACCGGCCACACGGTCCTGGAGGTGCGGGAGGAGCTCAGGTGAGCAGGCCGGGGCGGTTGGGGGGCTTCCGGAGCCCGGGGCCCTGCTCCTGCGCTGGGGGACCGCAGTCTCCTCCCCGCCAGGAAAGCCCGGGAGAAGATGACGGCCCTGTCGCGCGCCGTTGGCAACGGCTTCACCTACCAGGAGAAAGTTCCTTCGTCCAAGCTCACGTCCGTCCTGGAGGCCATCGCCGGGGACTACGGCCTGGTGATCAGCGGGCACAGCCTGGTGGGTGCTCCGTCCTCGGCGCGGCCCTGTCTTTCTGCGAGTGCTTCTCTGCGTGTGGCTTTCGCGTCTCGCCTCGTCCCCGCGGCTTCGGAGGCGCTGGGTCCCTGAGGGCCTGGGCGGCGCCGACTCCCACGTGTCGGCTCTCGTGTGCCGCAGGCCCACGCGTTGGAGGCAGACATGGAGCTGGAGTTCCTGGAGACGGCCTGCGCCTGCAAAGCCGTCATCTGCTGCCGGGTGACCCCCTTGCAGAAGGCACAAGTGGTGGAGCTGGTCAAGAAGCACAGGAAGGCCGTGACGCTCGCCATCGGCGACGGGGCCAATGACGTCAGCATGATCAAAAGTGAGTGGGCCGCGCAGGGGGGCGGACAGCGACGGGCTGGGGGCCTGGGGCGGGCAGGCACGCGGGGGCGCTGATGCACCTTCCTGCTCGCACTCCCGTCCCTGCAGCAGCTCACATCGGCGTGGGCATCAGCGGGCAGGAGGGGATCCAGGCGGTCCTGGCCTCCGACTACTCCTTCTCCCAGTTCAAGTTCCTGCAGCGCCTCCTGCTGGTGCACGGCCGCTGGTCCTACCTGCGCATGTGCAAGTTCCTCTGCTACTTCTTCTACAAGAACTTCGCCTTCACCATGGTCCACTTCTGGTTCGGCTTCTTCTGCGGCTTCTCGGCCCAGGTAGCAAGCGCCTTGTCCGCCGGCCTGTCTGCCTCTCAGTTCTTTGAGGGCAGGGACTGTGTCTGTTCTGCTCCATGCCCAGTCCTTCAGGGCTTGACTGTCATCGGGTTCATGCATTTAAAAAAAATGCTCATTGAAAGAGTGGAGGGGGAGTTCCAGAAAACTCCCTGGGGTGCCACATACGCCGGGTCAGCCGCCTTCCTCTGCCTGGTCCGGGGTGCAGGGCAGCGCGTTCATGCTTCTGCCCCCCCATTCTCTTTCCAGACCGTCTATGACCAGTATTTCATCACCCTTTATAACATCGTGTACACCTCGCTCCCGGTCCTGGCCATGGGGGTCTTCGATCAGGTGCGGGGCAGTCCTGTGATGGGGCGCGGTGGGGGGACGGACAGTGCAGGGGAGGAGTCATACTGGTGGCAGTAGGCATGTGACACTGTGGGCCCCAGGGGCAGCCCTTCCCGCTGGGCAGCGTATGGCTGCTCCTCCCAGCTGCAGCTGACTTGTGACTTCCTCGGGCTGCCGAGCGCGGACCCACCAGGGGCAGCTGTCTGGAGTCTGGGTCTGGCGTCCAAGAACTTAGAAGGGAGGGGCCCGCCCTGAGCATCCCGAGTCTGGGCGGCAGCTGAGGCCTCCTGTGTGACCCACCCCAGGACGTCCCTGAGCAGCGGAGCATGGAGCACCCCAAGCTGTACGAGCCAGGCCAGCTGAACCTGCTGTTCAACAAGCGTGAATTCTTCATCTGCATCGCCCAGGGCATCTACACCTCCGTGCTCATGTTCTTCGTCCCCTACGGGGCGTTCGCCGAGGCCACCCGGGACGACGGCACCCAGCTGGCTGACTACCAGTCCTTCGCGGTCACCGTGGCTACCTCGCTGGTCATCGTGGTCAGCGTGCAGGTAGGAAGCAGTCCAGGAACTGCACTCGGCGCTGGAGAGAGTGAGCGTCCCTTCCCCGGGGCTGCTCTGGGCGCCGCCCTTCTGTTTTGGGGCTGATGGCGCTTCTGCCCGTGACAGCCCCTGCTTTTTGCAGATCGGGCTGGACACGGGCTACTGGACGGCCATCAACCACTTCTTCATCTGGGGCAGCCTGGCCGTGTACTTCGCCATCCTCTTCGCCATGCACAGCAACGGGCTGTTCGACATGTTCCCTGACCAGTTCCGGTTTGTGGGTGAGTCCCCGTCACTTCCGGTCTGTGGATGAGTCCCCGTGGCTCCCTCTCGAGCCACTGAGGGACCGCAGCTGTTGGGGCTCCTGGTGGGTGGCCCGCCTGCCCATCGCAGGCGTTTGCTCACCACTCCTTGTGTTCCGCACGGTGCCGGCGGGGGTTGGGAGTAGCTGGGTGCATCCGACCCAGGCGCTGGCCTCGGAGTGCGTCCACGTCCACGGAGGTGAAGAACAGCCCTGCCGGGCTGCAGGAGGCCAGGGCTCCAAGGGAAGCCAAGGGGTGGCTGGCGTCGTGGTCAGCAAAGCGACTGCTGGTGGGTGGTCGGGGTAGTCCCACCTCGGAGGCTGCCGAGAATCCGGTTCCAGGTCACCGAGCTGGAAGTGCGAAGGCCCACTTGTTCCTGGGGGCCCCTGAGCTCCAAGCAGGGCGGGGCAGGGACCCCCTGAGCAGCAGGGGAAGGGAGGCTGGAAGGCAGGATGTTGGTGGTATCAGAATGCCATGCTCTCAGGTTGCATCTGGCTTGCCAGGAACCTTTTTTTTGAGACAAGAAAGGGGAATGGCATCCAAGGATTACTTTAGCGAGAAGCAGCGGGCCGTGCTGGCCAGCGAGGAGGCTGCCGTAGTGACCCAGCGTCAGGCCGTCCGAACTGGCGTCAGGTGCCCGTGGTTGGGAGGCAGGAGGTGAAAGGTGCATTTGCAGGTCTTGGCATTTTCTTGAGGTCTTTTCATTTGTTCGTTTAGCGGGCGTTCGGTCAGCGCCTACCGTAGCTCGCCCGTTACTCGGGATGCGGAGATGCTGCGGTTAACAGGCAAAATCCTCGCCGTCCTGGGTTACGTGTTTCAATGAGATGAACAATGTACAAGTTGACAGATACGATGTCTAGAAATAATAAGTCCTATAAAAAACATCAAGCAGGGTCGGGAGGGAGAAGAGTAGACAGCAAAGAGCTCTCGAAGAAGGGACGTTGAGAAATCAGAGTAGGGAGGGCACGATCCAGGAAGAAGAAACAGTGATACCGAGGCCTTCGCTGGGGCCGCACGAGCGCCATCGGCAACGGAAGCACGTGCACGTGTGTCTGCGTGTCTGTGTGCGTGTCTGTGTGTGTCTGTGTGTATCTGTGTGTGTGTCTGTATATCTGTGTCTGCGTGTCTGTGTGTGTCTGTGTAGATCTGTGTCTGTGTGTCTGTCCACCCCTCCCTGTGCGCGTGCGTGCACATACACACTCAAAGCTGGTGTGTGTGTGCGTGTGTGTGTGTGTGTGTGTGTGTGTGTGTCTGTGTGTGTAGGAAGTGGAGGTTGCGGGGTAGGGACAGTGTGCATAGTGAGGTGATGAGAATTGGCCCAGTTTATTTAAGTCCATATGGTTCAGAGTGAGAACTCTGAATTTTAATCTAAATGGAGTAGGAAACCGTTGGAGGGTTTTGAGCAGGGAAACGTCAAACGGATTTATGTTTTTTGAGAGCCTCTCTCTCTGTTCTGTGGGTAATAAAGTGTCGAGGGAAAGCTGGCGAGAGTAATCCAGGTGAGAATGACGGTGGCTTGGAATACAGGGAAAAACTAGAGAATTCCATAGGTATTTTGAAAACGGAGCCAACTGCTTGGATGAGCCCTTTGCGAGAGAGGTCAAG
>NW_006443131.1:2366463-2366961 GCF_000325575.1 Pteropus alecto | reverse complement strand
TTCCTGGGCTGGGGAAGACGGGGGCGGAGGAACCAGTAGTTTGCTTTTGGCCATTTGACATGAAATGCCTCCCGGATGTTCAGCAGAGATGTCACAATCAGCAGCTAGAGAAGCAGGTCTGAAGCTGGGCCAGGAGGTGGGCAGTAGAGCCAGATTTGGAGATAACCGCTTGGGGGAGCTGGGCGCGGCGGGAGCCAGGACGACGTCGGATGTGAGGCTGGGGTGCGGGGACAGATGCGGGGCTGGGGTGCGGGGACAGATGCGGGAACGGTCTCCTTGGCGACTCCCAAGACCCTGACTCCTCTGCGTCGCAGGTAATGCGCAGAACACCCTGGCGCAGCCGGCCGTGTGGCTGACCATCGCGCTCACCGCGGCCGTGTGCGTCCTGCCCGTGGTCGCCTTCCGGTTCCTCAAGCTGCACCTGAGGCCGGGGCTCTCTGACACGGTGAGCTGGGGGTGCGCTGGGGGTGCGCGGGGCGGCGGGCGCGGGGCAGAGCC
>NW_006443131.1:2364623-2366172 GCF_000325575.1 Pteropus alecto | reverse complement strand
AGGAGACGGGCCGGCCGCGGGCTCGAGGGCTCGGGGCCTCGGCCCTCGCCTCTGCCGCCTCCCTGCTGGACTCTGGCCTGCCCGGCTGTCCCTAAGCCACTCCGGGGGGACCCCCCCAGCACCCTGGAGCGGAGAGGCAGGCCCGAGAGCAGAGTGGGGGGCTGGGCCTTGGAGAACCAGCCCCAGCGGCGGACCAGACATGGAACCAAAAATAAGGCGGGCTCGAGGGCTCGGGGCCTCGGCCCTCGCCTCTGCCGCCTCCCTGCTGGACTCTGGCCTGCCCGGCTGTCCCTAAGCCACTCCGGGGGGACCCCCCCAGCACCCTGGAGCGGAGAGGCAGGCCCGAGAGCAGAGTGGGGGGCTGGGCCTTGGAGAACCAGCCCCAGCGGCGGACCAGACATGGAACCAAAAATAAGGAAAAACTGTGAGACGTGGGGGTCCGCCCCTGCCTTGCCTGGGGACCCCCAGGATGATAGTCTCTGTATTTTTTTACTCCCGCTCCCCAGAGGGGCCGCAGAGCCCCGACCCTGAATTACACAAGAATGTATCGTGCCGGAAGCCGGACCTGTGTGGCCTCTGGGCCCCTCACGTCGTGTCTGTCCCTCCTTGCTCAGTTTGTGTCCAGTTTGGTTTTGTGATTTTCATTTGGCAAGGAGGCCCCCGTGTGACCTGTGTGCTGTGGTTGGTGGCTTAACCCTCCCGAGGAGGAGGAGGAGGAGGGTTAAGGGTGCCATGGGTGCCCACCCCGCAGGGTGTGGCTTGCTTCGGAGGGGCCACACTTGGCTCTCGAGTGGCTGGTGCCTGTCAGTGACAGTGACGCCTGCCAGGGAGGGACGTGCCTGTCGCAGAGGGTGTTGGGAGGCTGTAGAGGAGGGTTCCGTCCTGTCAACTTCCTCACCTTGAGAGTGAAGAGCCACCCCTCCCCCAGCACAGCTACCAAGTCCCGGATCCCTGAGTCCTGCTGGCGTCGGGCTAGAGCCTCGGACGGTGGCCCTGCCGTTCCCGGTGGCCTGGAGCTGGGTGCGCAGTTAGTTTAGTCCGAAGGAAGGTTTTGCTTAGTTTTAAATGTTGACCGAAGTCCATGAGCAGAGCGCCTCAGACCTGCCTCCTGCCTCCTCGTCCAGCATTTTTTGCACCCACCGCCCAGGACCTGAGGGGGGCCTGAAGGGGAGGCCGAAAGGGAGGCTGGCCTCTGCCTCTCCGTTCTGGTGAACAAGGGGTCCCACCCCCTGCGGGGCCGGCATCCGATAGGAGGTGGTGGGCCCACGCGCCAGGTGGTGGTCGAGGCGCGGCTCGGGCCTGGCTCGGTCCGGGCAGGCCTCGGAGGCCCGCACACCTGTCCTTCCTCTTTGTCACTCACCCCTGGGGACCTCGGGTATCTCCCAAGTTCATCGCTCCCAAATCCGTCTTGGGAAGAACCCTCGCCTTTGGTAGTGAGGGGTGGTGGGAGCTGGGAGTGCGTGCGAGGACCCCGAGTGTTCTAGGTGGGAGCCCCGAGGAGCTGCAGGTGGGCTGAGGTGAGGCGGGGTGGGGGGGCCAGGAATGGGGG
>NW_006443131.1:2349412-2364360 GCF_000325575.1 Pteropus alecto | reverse complement strand
TATATATATATATATATACAGTTATATATATATTATTTTTTTGGTTCTCTCTCATTTTTTAGGGAGGGAGGAAAGTACCAAGTTGCATTGAGCTGTAATTAAGGAACATTCTGTATAATTTATGACACATTTCTATACTTGCAAAAATTATATCATTTTATGGATATGAAAGAAAAATACCTTTTTATAAAATTTCAATTTCTGAGACGTGTGTGATTTGTCTCTTTTCTGATGTTTAACCAAGGCCGGTGGTCACAGTAAAAACAAACTGTCTTTTAAATAGAGCCGAGTGGGGGAAGCGGGGTCTGACGGTGGCGTTCGGGCCTCCTGTAGGTACAGACAGTCTCTGTATCCAGATTGGGCTGGAAGCTGGGGCTGTGGGCGGGGACGAGAGGCACAACCCGAGGACTTTGTGTCCAGCTGATGGCTGGCCGGTTAGGACCTTGCCCAGTTTGCTTTTCCAGACACAAGCCAGCCTCGCTTGTCACATGTGCTGGGTGGGTGGGTGGGTGTGGGCAGGGGTCATAGCAGGTAAAGATTTTTTGCCTTCGCCCCACACCTAGGGGCCCAAGTCTGAGAGACGAGACTGCAGGGTTTGAGGTCAGCTGATAAGGTGAGCTCCGCCCCCGGGACAGGCGCGTGGGCGATGGCCAGCGTCCCAGGAGAGCTCGGGGCCAGGGGCTCCCGCAGATGCCCGCCCCACCTGCCCGGGCCTGGTTTCCCCACCGCCCTGACCAGTGTCTGTCACACTGCCGTCCCCTCCTCTCCTCCCCCTTTCACAGTGGAGAGTTCCAAGTGGGCGCTAAACTCAGGCAGAAGACGGGTGAGATGAATTTCTTGAGAAACGGTCCAGGGACAACATGACAGACCCCGGGACACGGCCAGGTGCAAACCAGCCTTTTCCCTGGGTCTTTCTGGAACCCTGATTCTCAGGCAGCACGTGGCATCCGCTATCAGTGCCCCCACCCCCGGGGCGCCCAACTTCCTGTCCTTGCCATTTTTGCCCTGATCGACAGGCTGACTGACACCCGCCTCGCCCTGTGACAGACCCTCGGCCCATTCATTCAGCACGGATGGCGCTCGTGTCCCCGCCTCCCCTGGCTGCTGTCCCACGGGAGAGGTCGCAGGACAGACGACATGCTGCTCGACCACGGCGAGGACGGGCTCCCTGCCCCTCCTCAAGTGAGCCGAGGCTCTCCGCTGGCCAGGGACCCAGGATGCAGGTGCGAGGCGGGCCTGGGACCGAGGCCCTCCGCTGGCCCGGGACCCAGGATGCAGGGGCGAGGCGGGCCTGGGACCCAGGACCGAGGCGGGCCCGGGACCCAGGATGCAGGGGCGAGGCGGGCCCGGGACCCAGGACGCAGGGGCGAGGCGGGCCTGGGACCGAGGATGCAGGGGCGAGGCGGGCCCGGGACCCAGGACGCAGGGGCGAGGCGGGCCTGGGACCGAGGATGCAGGGGCGAGGCGGGCCCGGGACCCAGGACGCAGGGGCGAGGCGGGCCTGGGACCGAGGATGCAGGGGCGAGGCGGGCCCGGGACCCAGGACGCAGGGGCGAGGCGGGCCTGGGACCGAGGATGCAGGGGCGAGGCGGGCCCGGGACCCAGGACGCAGGGGCGAGGCGGGCCTGGGACCGAGGATGCAGGGGCGAGGCGGGCCCGGGACCCAGGACGCAGGGGCGAGGCGGGCCTGGGACCGAGGATGCAGGGGCGAGGCGGGCCCGGGACCCAGGACGCAGGGGCGAGGCGGGCCTGGGACCGAGGATGCAGGGGCGAGGCGGGCCCGGGACCCAGGACGCAGGGGCGAGGCGGGCCTGGGACCGAGGATGCAGGGGCGAGGCGGGCCCGGGACCCAGGACGCAGGGGCGAGGCGGGCCTGGGACCGAGGATGCAGGGGCGAGGCGGGCCCGGGACCCAGGACGCAGGGGCGAGGCGGGCCTGGGACCGAGGATGCAGGGGCGAGGCGGGCCCGGGACCCAGGACGCAGGGGCGAGGCGGGCCTGGGACCGAGGATGCAGGGGCGAGGCGGGCCCGGGACCCAGGACGCAGGGGCGAGGCGGGCCTGGGACCGAGGATGCAGGGGCGAGGCGGGCCCGGGACCCAGGACGCAGGGGCGAGGCGGGCCTGGGACCGAGGATGCAGGGGCGAGGCGGGCCCGGGACCCAGGACGCAGGGGCGAGGCGGGCCTGGGACCGAGGATGCAGGGGCGAGGCGGGCCCGGGACCCAGGACGCAGGGGCGAGGCGGGCCTGGGACCGAGGATGCAGGGGCGAGGCGGGCCCGGGACCCAGGACGCAGGGGCGAGGCGGGCCTGGGACCGAGGATGCAGGGGCGAGGCGGGCCCGGGACCCAGGATGCAGGTGCGAGGCGGGCCTGGGACCACCCGCGCGCTCCTCGCCACTGCCAGGCTTTTGCTTCCTCTGAGGCTCCTACCACCCACGCTCCCTGTTCTCCGCCGTTGATCTTTCACTGAGGACTTGGGCCCCTCTCTGGCCGTCTTCCGGTCCCTCGTCCTGCCATCGCCCCCGTGCCTTCTCTGACCACGGACGAGAAGTCTGTCCGAGGCCCTGGCTTTGTTCTTCCTCGTTGTGACAGTCCCCACCTGTCCACTAAAGCATCGTCCTCGGGAGCAGTGCCACCTCCGAAATTCACTCTCCAGCGTTCGAGCCTCCGTGTCCTTCGCTGCTTCCGCCTCTCGCCTGTACTGACGCAGCCACCTGCCTGCGCTCCTGGTCGCCCGCTCCTTCCTGGGGCCCTCGCCCGCTTCCCGCCTCAGCTCAGCGCCCGCGTCCCGCCCTGCCCGGCGGCACCTGCGTCCTCCTGGCTTCACCCACCCGTCCTTCCCTCCCCCCCCCGCCCTCAGCTCCTTCCCACCACCTCCCACCCGCCCCAGCAGACGGTCCTGCCTCCCACCTCCTAGAGGAAAGCAGCTTTTTTTAAAAAATTTTATTTTAATTCGAGTTTCGGGTATATAGTACGTTGGTCAGACATTTATCTAGTTTATCAAACGACTGCCCCGGTGGCTCGCTCTCTCCTCTGGCCCTCCACCCGGCCTCACGCCGATGCCGACTGCATTCCCTATGCCGCGCTCCCCGTCCCCGAAAACAGCTTCTTTAACCTCCCGGTCACCACCGAGTCCCCCTCTGCAGAGGCAGAGCCTCGCGCCCCCGCCCGTCCCCACCCCCGCTGCGCCCTGGCTCCCCGCTCCTCCCCCCTCCTCCCAGCTCAGCACCTGCCGCTCCCCTTCGCTCCCCCACCCCTTGACTCTTCCCTTCACCAAATACGTGCGTTAGGCGCTTCCTCACTGACCCCTCCTCACCCCCATTAACCGCCGTGTGTCTGTGTCCGCGTCCCCACTCCGCTCCCCAGAGTGGGCCTTCCCCTTTACTCAGTCCCGAAACACTGTCACTGAAATCACCTTGGACCTTCGCGCGGCCACATCTTCCCACAGACATTTGCAGGTCTGATCCTACTGCGATCTGAGTCATCTGACTTTGCCGGCCCGTCCTCCCCTGCCCCCCGCGGGCTTTCTGTAAGGCCCCTCCCGGTGTCGCCACTTTCTCTCTGGCCGCTTTTCTCAGCCTCCTTTCCTGGAGAGCCTTCCTCTGCTCTCTGCCGGGGCCCATCTCAGCGCTGAGGTCTCAGGTCTGTGCAGGGACCTCGAGTGGCCCCATTCGAATCCGAGGTTAGAGGAGATGTGGGAGAGTCCCTGTCGTTCGCTTCCAGGTTGGACTTCTGTCCCTGCCCCATGCTCTAGACACCTGTATTCAATCGTCCGCCGGGCGTCTCCACTGGGGTGACACCCCCAGCACCTCACAGTCAAGGTGCCCCAAATAGAACATTATTTTCCCCAACATGGTCCTCCTGCATATTCTAGTCCGGCGAGTGTCATCTTATCGGCCCAGTCACCAAGCCAGACACTGCTCCCATGCCACCATGCCCCGTTCACGGGGTTCATCCTCACTGATGCTGAGCATGAAACGATTCAATGGCTCTGTCTTGAGAGCCACTATTTCCCACTGATTGTGACCGAGGCAGGGTCATGACAGACATATTCCTGGCCCCAGGCAAGAGCCATTTAGGGACTCGGGAAATTCTTTTGCTGGAAAAGGGCCCACAACCCCACATTCCTCGGTCCCGCAGGAGGAATGGGGGAGAGGCCAGGGTGCTCGGTGGGTCAGACAGGTGGCCGCAGGTGCAGTCGCCATGGAGACCTGCTGGAGCGCTAGAGAGGGGGTCACTCTCTGATAAAGACCGAGGACTATGGACTGTGGTCTCCACTGGGAGGGCCAGCTGGGAAGAAGCTCCCGCACCCACAGCTGAAGGGAGGAGCTGCATTTCCCCTTATCTGTGACCTTAGAACACAAGCGGGTACCCGCCTCCACCCAGGAAGGTCCCGGCCAAGGACACCCACGCTTTCCCCACCGCGCTGCGGGGAGTTCGGGTTTGGCCAAGGCCGGGCATGGGGGAGGCAGGCTGGCTCTGACCGTGTCCACTGAAAGAAAAAGCCATCTGTTCCAGGCTTCGGGCTCCTCCGGGCCTCAGCGTCCTGTCTTGAAGTGCTGTGTCTGGCCCGGTGGGAGCCGCTGACCTCCTGTCTGTCTCTCCCGACACTTCTGGAAAGCCTCTCAGGGCTCCGCCAGCTGCTGGCCAGCTGGGGAGGGTGTGGTGCAGCCTCCCGCCTGGGGTGAGAAGCAGAGGCCTTTCCAAACCATTTCCTGGGGCTTGGGACCCATGACAAATGAACAAACAAACCTCTCTGCCGGGTGTTTCGGGGTGTTTCGGGGTGTTTCGGGGTGCTTCGGAGTGCTCTGGGTAGAGAACGCGGCGTTCCCCTGGGCAGGACAGCCCGAGTCTGCAGGCCACTTCCACCCCGCCGAGACGCAGGACAGGCCTGGGCCCCCTGGGACGGGAGGACCCACTCCCGTCTCCCCGGGCGCAGCAGGGGCTGGTGTGGGCTGAGGACCAGCTGGAGGCGGAGAGACGCCCAGCTTTAGTCGGAGGCCTGCAGGTGAGGAGGGGGCTCCAGGTGGAAGGGAGCGACCACCTCCCCACTCCCTGCGCACCCTTCCCGCTTCCTCCCGCCAGGCGGCCCGAGCTCGGGGTGCCCCTCTCCCGGGACGCCCCTCTTCCCCGCCGCCCCCGCTGGGGCACTGCTACAGGACCCCCGGGCGCGGCGCTGTAGCCCCAGGAGCTCGGGCGTCCCCACGGCACGACGCCCAAGGCTCGGATCTGCGCGTTCGCAGGCCCGGCCCGCAGGGGGCGCCCGCCACGAGGGCGGCCGTGTGACAGTGGCCCGCCACCAGCCGCTCGGCTGCTGCTGCACCTGAGACCTGCCCTGCGTGACAGGGAAGCGCGGGGCTGCCCGGGCCAGCCTCTGCGGGAGGGGCCGGGGCAGCTCCTGGAAGCGCAGAAAGTCTGCCGCGTGGCGGGGAGGGGTACAAGGGGACAGGAAGGACACGGAGACCCCCGCCTCCGATGGTGGCCTCCTCCCGTCGAACCCCACACCAAGAGGAAGGGACAGCCGTTGAGCTCGTCTTTGGACCCAGTATAGTGGGACGGGCCAACTCGTTCCATCAGACGTTTTGCAAAATTCACGTCTGCTCGGGGGCCCCTTGAAAGCTACCCCGTAAAACATTCCTGTGCGGTGACAGTGCGTGCAGCTCCGAGGGCGACTCAGCTGCCGCCCAGGGACGTCTCGCAGGCCGGCCTGGCTCTGGCGGGTCCCAGGGAGGTGACCTGTGGGCCACTCGCCTAGTACGGAGGCGGTGCCTTTAGACAGCGGAAGTGGGTTCTGTCCCCGCACCTGGCACACACAGCTTCGTAGCAACTTGGGAGGCCAGATTTGCGTTTAGAACGTGCCGCCCTCAGCCGGCCCCTCTGCCCGTGCGCTCCCCTCCCGTCCGCATCAGCACTGCGCAGGCACCTGTACCACGGTGCCCAGTGTCTGTGCGCGTAAATGGGAAAGGGACGGTGAAAACAGAGTGTGAAAGACAGGGCTGCAGGGGGAGGCCCCACAAGAGCGGAGTAGATGTCAGGAGGAGGGAGGAAGCGGGGGAGGGGGACCCAGACACCCAAAGCTTCAGAGGGTAATGATGAAAGGGAAGGGGGAGGCTGGGGGGTGGGGAGGGACAGGCTCGAGAGGGAAACGGAGGAAGGGCGCCGAGTTCTGCAGGGAGTGTGGGGCCCGTGTGCCTGCGGGGCGGGTGCGGGCGGGGTGGGCTTCGGCTCCATCTTCCACTCCTCCAGCTCCCCGGACACAAGGACAACCCTGCCTCAGCCACAGGCAGGAGCATGGCATGGCCAGTGGACAGCAGGCCGAGCCCCCTGGTCTATTTAAAGCACCCAGTGCCAGCGGTAAATTCAATTTCCAGTTGCATCTAGCGTTTTGTTTCAACATGGCAAACTTTTGGCTTATCTTCCATTATGATCTTACGGGGCTGCCGTTGTGCGACGGAAGGGGCTCAGGACTGTTCATTTCTCAAGTTATTCGATGAATCTGGAGTTCTTCCCATCCGCTCCCTACCCTCCATCGCCCTAGGACGGGCTGGGGCTCTGGGAAGGGATGGGGTGCGTGCCTGGAAGCGGAAATGTGCATCTCGATTGTTGAACTTCGGGACCCGGGGAGCAGAGGGGAGGGCTGGAAAGTCCCCTGGCCGGTCACAAACCACAGCTGAGCGCGCATGTGGAGGACGGAGCCTGCTTCTGAAGGCGAGGAGGAAATGATTGGCTGTCGCGAAGCGGGTTGTCTGCAGCTGCAGCTCCCCACGCATTTCTGCGGACCGGCAGGTGCAGGCGGGTCCTCCTGACGGAGCCCGGCTCCTCCCCGCGCCAGGTGGCGCGCGCATCTCTGCTGCTGCTCGCTCCCTCCTGCAGCCCCAGAGGCCTATTCTGTCGTTGGCCACATGCTCCTGTGAAGCCCCAGACTCTCCCGGGTGTATTGGCAATGTCTCTATTCTACCCTCGTACGTGACTCACGTTTCGGCTGGGTATAGAATTCTAGGTTGAGATTACTTTCCCGTCACGATGTCGCAGGCGTGGTACCACTGCCACCTTCTAGTGTTGCTGTCGAGACTCAGCCATTCCGATTCCTGCTTCTATCAGTCCCGGTTCGGTCAGGAGACAGAACCACACAGCGATTTAAACATACTCTAAAGGAGCGTTAAACCGCGACGGAGCCATTGTAAATAAATGTAGGAGAGCTCTGGGTCCCGAGGGCTGAGGGGGGTGCCCAAGGAAGAACGAACCGTGGAAGGGATCCCCAGGGCGGGGATGGGGACCTCGCTGGGGAAGGTGTGGTTGTAGATTTTCTGGACCAGAGCAGGAAGCAACCCTTCAGTGCACGTGGGGGGTGGGGTGGGGTGGGGTCGAGGTGGGGCGAAGGATGGGCACTGGGACAGTAGGCGTAGAAGGCGCTGGAACCGGCCGGAAAAGCCCCTTCCTCCAGCAGTGGCCTTCCAGCACCTTCTACCTAGAAAGCTTAACACTGTGCTCGCTGTAACAGAGAAATCTTCAAAGAATCCCGTCGTTATCACCGAGAAGGGACGAAAAGGTGATTGGTACGTTGGTCCCAGGTGGTTATTCTTTGTCTTTCTCTGGAAGTTGGCAGTGTTTCTCTGTCTTCAGTGTCCCCTGGTGGGGTCCGGTGTCCTCCCTGTACGAGGCACTCAGCTGACTCTGACCAGAACCTGCCGTTCTTTAGTTCTGAGAAACCTTAAATTATTTCTTCTTCTCTGTTTTCTCTTTTCTCTCTTATTATGCAAATCGTGTACTTCTTGGGTGGTTTCTCCAATTTTCTTGTCTTTTCCTTTTGTATTCGATTTCCTCGGCTTTCTGCTCTATCTTTTGGAACATTTAACTTTATCTTTGGACTCTTCTATTGAGCTTTTAATTTCTGCTGTCATTTTTTTTTTTTTTTTTTTTCCCATTTCCAAGGGCTCTCTTCATCTTCGATGCTCTTGCTCTTTTTAAACAGCATCCTATTTGTTCTGGTATCTCTCTGGGGACGTGAGTGATACTTTTTTTTTTTTTAAGTTTTCCTAATGGACCCTGTTTCTGTGCGTTGCTTCTCATTCTATGTTTTGTTTGTTTTCATCCTCCATGCTGTCATCTACCCTTCCATGCTGTCTGGTAATCCTTGAGCATCCAATCGTGTCCGAACAATAAACAGTAAACAGACATCTTGCTCATTCAAATTAAGATCATTTCAGGAGGATTTATTTTGCCAAATGCTCGTTGATAAAGGCAGAGCTGGGGACGAGGGCTGTGACTTTGGTTGAGAGACAGAGGCAGCCTGAGGGGACCCGTCAGAGAGGAACAGAAGGACAAATGCGGACTTTACTTCTTTGGCTTTCCTGTTTTCTTCCTGGGTCCCACCTTGGCCAAACTCACCAGCGGTCGGAGGGTGTGGGGCCTGCTTCTGCCGCCGGCCATACCTGGAAGCCTCCCAGTGCAGGGGTGAGGCGGAGGGGGCATGGGGGAACAGAGCGGGAATAAATAGCTGACACGGAACCAAAATGTTGATCGGAAGTTCTCTGTGTCTGTGTGTGTGTCGGCGGGTGGGGTATCGGGATGGGGCTGTTGGCTGGGAGTGTCCCCAGCTGTGTGGATCTTTAGGTCTCTCCTCTTGGCTGACTTCCTGGGGAAGAATCTACCAGCCTCCTTGAGGGAGGGAGAGGGCCTGTACCTCCCCTTCCCCGCGCCACCCAACATGGTCCAGTTGCTGGAAGGAGGCAGAGGGCCCCGCCTGGGCTGCGGCAGTCAGCACGCACAGCCGGGCCGCCCTACATGCCGGGCCTCCCTTACAGCCAGGCCACACCCATGCCTTCGAGTGGGCCTGGTGTCCCCGAGTCAGAGACCTCGGCTTTGCCCTTTCCAGAGAATAAGCCTGCAGCTATCTGGGGAGTTTTTTGGGGGGATCATTACCCAGTAATAGAGGGTGGGAGGGGAGACCTGGGGGTCTGTGTCTCAGGATAGCTTTCAACCACCCTCCCTTGCTCCCTCACTCTGTCTGTCTGTCTGTCTGTCTCTCTCACACATACGCACATACACACACACACACACACACACACACACGCATACATGGCCTCAATCCCACAGGTCCTTGGAACTGCCAATTCATGAGCCTTTTGAGGATTTTGTGGAATGAATGGGGTTGCTTCGTAAGCTTTCCTTGCTGGCCGTTTAGGATCTGGCTTTTTTGGGTTGGCTAAGTCAGGTGCCACCAGCACCCAAGTTTCTGGGCTCTCTCCGGACACACACACACACACGATGAAATGCAGCACGTGTGGATGAAATGCAGCACGTCTGGATGGGGCTTACAGGACAGAGGAGGAAAAGGCGCTCTGGGGCCAGACCGTGGGACCTGTCTCGAGGGGACTGTACTCCTTCATAGAGGCCATGGGTTTGGGGGCGGGAGCTGGCTGCTTAGGCCTAGCTGTGTGGGACGTTTGGCGAGTTTATTATCTATTGGGTCCCGGTTTTCCAGTGCCTCTTGCGCGATGTCTCCACAGGGGGCGTGGAAGCGAGCAATCAACCACAGAGTGCCGTGCTGTGGTGCGGCGCTTTCGGACGCGGCCCGAATCTCCCGTCCTCGTGTCTCTGGGCACGCTGCTGCTTCTGCCGGGGACTTCTCTCCTCCCTCGCCTCGCCGACCGTTCCGCCCCTTTCTATAGAGATGACACCTTGAAGGTCCAGCTCAGGGTCAATT
The DNA here is from genome assembly GCF_000325575.1 of Pteropus alecto. Classification (NCBI taxonomy): domain Eukaryota; kingdom Metazoa; phylum Chordata; class Mammalia; order Chiroptera; family Pteropodidae; genus Pteropus; species Pteropus alecto. The sequence continues at coordinate 2,354,655 of NW_006443131.1, read as the reverse complement.
CTGCTAGGAACCTGCTTCCCCCAAACCGAGCAGGAACCCCCACATGCTCAGACCTTTTTTCTCACCTCCATCCTGCCTGCGTCCGTCAAGGCTCTCCAGGGAAATAGAACCAAGAGGCAATATCTGCGTATACACATAGATGTAGTATGCATCACAAACAGGTGTATTTCTACGGATGGATGTTTATGGATGTGAACGGATGTACATATCCTGCATATGTGCATAGTGCATCTCTTTACATGCATATTTATTATATTCTTTATTATCATGTATACTAGAGATTTGTTATAAGGAACTAGCTCATGTGATTATCGAGGCTGACAGGTTTCAAGATCTGCGGGAAACCCTGGAAAGTGAACGGCCTGGGTTTGCCCGAATCTGAAGACGGCCCGAGAACCGGGAGAGACAGTGGTGTAGTTTTAGTCTGAAGGCTCGAGACCCAGGAGGAGCCGCTGTCTCACTTCAAGTCCAAAGGCCGGCGAGTCTGCCCGGAAGGCCACCAGCAGCCCTCCTACTGTCAAGAGCAACATGCAGCACACGGGGCGGACGGATGTCTGTCCGGTCCTCGCTTTCACTTCCGGTGCTCTTGGGTGCCTCCTGGGAGCGGAATTTCTGGATCATGTGGTACATCCACGTTTAACTTTTGAGGAAGCCCCACACTTCTGGACAGAGGCTACACCATCTTACATTCTCATCGGCAATGCACGAAGGTGCCGAACTCCTACGTTTAGGTCTTCGATGGATCTTGAGTTCGTTTCCGTAGATGGTGTAAACACCCAGCTTCTTTCATTTGCGTGTTCACATCCGGTTTTCCCGGCACCATTTGTTGAAATGACCGTCCTCGTCAAAGATCAGTGGGCAGTATCAATTATACCTCAATAAGGCCGGAAAAAGTCATCGGTCATATACGTAAGCATTTACTTCTGGGCTCCCTGGTCTGTCTTATCCGTCTACATGTCCTTATGCTGGCACGACACTATTTTGATTTCTGTAACTTCGTAGTGAGTTTTACAATGGGCAAGCAAAAGTTTTCCAACTTGGTTCTGTTTTTTTCAAGACTTTTTGTTGAGTCTTCAGGCTCCTTTGAGATTTCATATGAATTTTCGAATGGGTTTTTCTATTTCTTCAAAGAATGACATTGGGATTTTGGTAGGGATCACACTGAATCTGCCGATCGCTTTGGATGCCATTGTCATCTTAACAATATTGTCTTTCGATCCACGAGCAGAGGATTTTTGTATTTATTTAGGTCTTTAATTCCAGCGATGTTTTATCTGTTTTCGGCGTACCAGTCTTTCGCCTTGTTGTTCAATTTATTTTTAAGTATTTTACATTTCCACGTCATCGTAAATAGAATCGTTTTCTTGGTTTCGCTTTCTGAGTGTCCACTGCTGGCTTACAGACATGCGACCGATTTTTACGCGTCGATTTTGTGTCTCGCACCTTGGCTGAATTCATTTATTACCTCTAACAGGTTTTCTTGGTAAACTCTTCTGAACCCTGCCAAGAAATGAGATCTTATCGTCCGTGAGCAGAGATGCGTTTACTTCCTCCTTTCCAATTCGAATGCCTTGAATCTGCCTGCTGCTCTGGCTAGAACTCGTAGGATTCCCTGGAATAGACAAAGAGACCTGGCAAAAGCGAGCCCCGTTGACTGGTTCCTGACCTTGGGGGAGAAGCTCTCAGTCGTTCACCATCACCGACGATGTTACCTGCGGGCTTTTCACAGATGGCCTCATTCCCTCTTCCACCTCGTTGAAAACAAAGATTCTTTGTGCAAGGTCATCACCGTTCATGTGTTTATTCACGCATAAACATTTACTGAGCGCGTACTCGGAAGACAGGCGATGACTAGACCGACACAGGGCGTGGGAGAAGGCATTAGGTATTTTACGCGGAAACAGGACATGACGGACTTCGCGTTATTTTTTTTCAGAGCGTTCGGGCGGATGTGCGGAGGACGGATCGAAGGGGTAACAGCGGATGGAGAGAATCGGTGAAGACGCTGTTAGGAGTCGCAGGCAGAGATGACAGGATCGAAGCAGGGTGGCGGCAGTGCGGAGGTCGAGGTGACCCCGTGATAACCCGGATGGCAGAGGAGGGGGAGGGGAGAGGCGAAGACAAGCCTTAGGGTTCCGACGAGAGCGAACGGCGGAGCAGGTCCCTGAGTCAGAGCGTGGGAGGGACAAGGTCACGCAGGGGAAGGGCGGCGAGGGCTCGGTTTTGGACACACATTGGGGGACGTCGAGTGGGCAGTCGTCCGCGCTGGTCACCGGTGCAAACGAAGGCTTGGGCTGAAGATAAATATTTGAGAGTCAGTGGACGCGATGAAGCGGACTAGGGGAAGAACGTCTGGGCGGAGAAGGCGGCCTGGGGGGCAATCCCGGCACCCAGACGGCAGGTGGAGGAGGAAGAGTTTGTGGAAGAGGTGGGGGAGGGGCCGCCAGCAGGTGTATTAGGAAGGAGGGGAGGGAGGAAGGGAGGAAGGGCCTTTCCCAGGCTGCTCAGAGGTCAGACGCAGTGACCCCAAAGTGTGTTTTCCTGTTTCTTAGTCTGGGTGGCGGCCCGTGGATGTTCACTGCATAATTCTTTTTACTCTTATACATCTGTATGTACACATAATCTATGCATGTATACATATATGAAAATTAATATATTATGTGAAGTTAATAATAAGTATAGGCATAATAAATAATTACCTGCGTTAATTAATATTAATATAATATAGAGAATTGATATATTAATTTTTATATATTAAGTACTGTACATGAGAAAAGAAAATCAGGGGTAAGCTCATCTAATAGAAAGGTTACAAAGAAACATTTTCACATTCGAAAGAAAATAAGGCGTCCATTGAATTAAGTGGCTCGGAAGTTACTTTATAGCTCTTGTCACAGTCTGAGGTTATTTTTTTCCTTTTTTTTTCTTTTTGTGGGTGTTAATTGTCTCATCCAAATGCCAGCTCTGTGAGGGCTTGAATCTGTCACCACTGTCCCGCGTGCCTAGGGTGAGGCGGTGCCTCGCGGTGCCAAGCTCAGTGTAGGGCACGTGGCTGGCGCCCAATAAATAATAGTTGGAAATATAATGATATTTCCCAGCTGTGCGCTGAGTGAATCCCATGGGCCTGGTACCATACTGAGCAATTCCTGTATGTCATCTCAGATAAGTCTCCTGCCCAGCTTATGGTTTGGGGCGTAAGGTGGGTCCTGTTTTATTGATAAGGAAGTCAAGCCCGGGAAAGATCCAATAACTAATACGAGGATTTCAACTTGAGTCTTCTTGAGTCGAAAGCTTTAAAAATGTATGTAGTTTTATTTATTTATTCTTTTTAACAGCGTTATTGACACATAATTCACATAACGCATACTCCTCCTATTTAAAGCATACAATCCAATGGTTTCTCGTACATCCAGAGAGACTGTAGCCGCCTCCACTGTCTGTTTTAGAAAGTTTACATCACCTGGAAAAGAAATTCCACCTTTGGCTACCCTGGCCCCCCTTCATTCCCCCCAGCCCTCCTCCCCCTCAGCAACCACTGATCTACTTTCTATCTCTAGAGTTCTCCCTCCCGGACTTCCGTATGAACGGAGGCCCGTGTCACGTGGAGCTCTGAGAAGGGCTTCTTTCGTTAGCACCTGTGTTCAGGGTCCGTCCGTGTTGCGGTACGTGTCACCACTTCAGTCTTTTCCGTAGCCGAATTACATTCCGTGGTACGGAGAGACCACGTGTCGTTTATCCATTCATCCGCGGATGGACGTTTGGATGCTGTTTTGTAAACGTTTGTGTACAAGTGTTTGTGTGGATATCTGTTTTCATTTCTCTGGGGGTATACGTGGCAGTGACGTCGCTGGGCCATGTGGTGGCTCTATGTCACGTCATTCGAGGACCTTCCAGAGTGTTTTCTAAGGGGCTGCAGTAGTTTACATCCCCACCAGAGGGTGTGAGGATCTGGCTTCCCACCCCCTCACCAATGCTTGTTAGTATCTGGCTTTTAAGTTCTAGCCAACTCAGACGCTTTAAATCTCTTTGCTATATGGCTTCGAATTTAATGAAATTAGGTTCAACACGATCCATTTTAGGGGCCCCAAAAGTGTACCCTATATTTAGGAAAGACACTCGTGAAAATCATCAATATAAATAAAGTTTTCTTTTGGGGGGAAATTTTGGTCAACAGAAACAAAATAGATTATATAAGTGACATCTCCCTCCTTGCCCGCGGGGCGGGTCAGGGTCCTGGGGCGCCACACAGAGCGGGCGACCGCTGGGTGCCAGGCTGCATTAAGGACTTCGGATGGTTCTCTCAGTTCGTCCTTGCAATTGCCCTGTGCAGTAAGAACTCTTACTATGCCCATTTTGCAGATAAAGAAACTGAGGTTCAGAGAAACAGGGCTGAGACATTGTCCAATGGCAGAGCTGGATTTGAACTCAGGATGTTTGGCTCAGGAATCTGCTCGTACCTGGGTGTCTACACACGCAGGAGAGCTTGCTAAAAAGCCAGCCACTGGATGCAAACGGAGCCCATGTCAGCGACGTGAATGAAGGCTAATTCCTTCTCAGCCTCCATCTGTGAACGGCCAGAGTGTCATGTATCCCCTGCTGGGAAGTGCAAGACCAAACAGCTCGCATGTACCCGTGAAGTCCAAGTTTAGAACATCTTCCAGGAAAGATGAAATGGCAGATGGGCCCGTAGCTGCCGAGGCCCCAGCTCGGACAGGCGATTACTGTTGACGGCAGAAGCGAATCAGCCGGAACTGTTGAGTCTGCTAGTAAATAATTCTCCAACCTGAGCTCGGTTATACAAAGAGCGTAGAAGCCTCGGACGGCAGGTAACGACCCGAGTCCATTTCAACCTGTGCATTTTACGGGAGATGTAATGAGTCAGGGTAACATGTAAATAGAATAAATGAATAATATAAAACATATCTAGATGGACTCTTCCGTATAGAAATAATGTAGGGAGAAGGTATGAGAACAAAAAGCTAGACTCGAGCTAAATTCAGAGACTGCGGTGTGCTGGTCAGCCCTGCGGCCCGCCGTGAGGACACCCGCAGGACCAAGGGGGACGTCTGCTGGGGTTGGCGACAACCCGTCTCCCGCACGCCCCGCCGGGGAGGCAGGAAGACAGAGTCCTGCACAGAATAACGTCGTTCACTCCCCACGGCCAGAACCGTGGGGAGCCTGTGGAGGAAGCCTGGGAACCGTCCTGACCTTTCCCCCCGCCTGCTCTCACCCTTCCACGCTGC
>NW_006443131.1:2344572-2349173 GCF_000325575.1 Pteropus alecto | reverse complement strand
CTCTCTGTCTATGGAGCGTCACCCCTTCCCTAACAAACGTCTCCTTTGACTCTAACTCCGGCCCGCGTGTGAATTTTTCCTCGCGCTCAGCCAAGAACTCTCTCTCTCTCTCTCTCTCTCTCTCTCTCTCTCTCTCTGCAGAGCTTGAGCTCCCCACCCCTCCCCAGCTGGGAGAATTTGCTCTGTTCTGCCTCAGAAAGAATGCGTTTGGGGAAAAATTATAGATTAGGATTTATTTAACACACTCCCATAGAACTTACCATTTGTCAGGCATTGTTTCAAACACTGTTCATATGTTAAGTAATTTCCACAAGATGTCCGTGAGGGCGCTTTCATGTTTTCTGTTTTAGAGACAGAGACACCGACGCACAGAGACGGAAGGGCTGGGATTTGAACCCAGGCGGTCTGGCTCCAGAGTCTGTGTCTTAGAATGATATCGTATATTGCATTTTTAAAAGTCTACTTCTAAAAAGTCTAATTAAAAAAAAATCTCTCTCTGAAAGAATTTCACAGGACATCCTTCACACTCATACCCACTAATGCACCTATGTTGTGTATCTGAATTCTCCAGTTCCTGGATTGTTTAATCTTATAATTATGATGCTTTTCAAAAGAATCGCGATGAACTATGTGTCATATAACATTTGCCGTTGTATAGAGCGGGCTTCAGTGGCGGTGCTGCGTCCACATCTCGTTATGGTACAGCTGTCACCACCGTCCAGCTCCAGAACTTTCCTAATCTTGCAAAACCGACGCCCGCCCCACGCTCCTTAAACGCCACACCCTTTCTTTCCCCGCCAACCCCTGGCAGCCATCATTTCGCTCTCCGTCTCTATGGGTTTTGACTACTCTGGTTTTTCCTACAATATTGGTCCTTCCTGTCTGGCTTATTTCACTGAGCATAATGTCTTTAAGGTTCATTCATGTTTTAAGGTAAACGAAAAAGGGACCGTAGACCGAACCTGACGAGCTCAGGGGGAGGCCGGCCCGGTGGGCCCTACAGACTCGGAGTTGGAGAGACCTAGAGTCACCACACGGGCGGCCTGAACGCAAAAATTCCTAACTAAGTGGTCACGATGGGTGGTCCCGTCCTAGGCCTGTGGCCTCCTTGACGAAGGTCGGCCTTTACCTGAAGTGTCTGCCTACTGTCTTTTTGCATCTAAGATAACAGACCTTCCAAAGATCAGACTCGGCTCCTCCTCCAGACCCCTCAGGGCACGACCTCCCACCTGAGCACAGAGCCCCTCACTGTCCTCCGGTCCCCGGACCATCTCTCTGTGAAACGTCACCTGGCCTGCGTGTCCCTCCATTTTGCTCTTTATCTAGGCCCAGAAACCTGCCTCCCCCCCGACCCCCCACTCTCTCGCCCCCTTAATCCACCACCAAAGGGTTTCACGTGACCCGCTCCGTCTCCTCCTCTGAATCTAACGTATAAAATAAGCTGAAAATGCCGTTCTCGGGAGCATTTTCTCGATCCGTCGAGAGTTTGCTTCTTGGCAATTGTCAGTTTGGCTCAAATAAACTCAAAAGTCCTCTACTGGCTTGGCTGCTTCTCACCTCGACGGTAGCACGTGTCAGAATTGCCTCCCTTTGTAGGACTGAATAGCATCCCGTGGTCTGCACAGAGTACGTTTTGCTTACCCTCCATCCACGGGCAGGCGCTGGGCTCGCCTCCACCTTTCGGCTCTGGGGAAAACGTCGCTATCGACGAGTGTGCAAACGTGTTGGAGCCCCTGATTTCTGTGCTCCTGTGTGTACACCCAGAATGGCATTGCCGGCTCAGATGGTAATTCCGCATTTATTTTTAATGCTGTTTTATAACTGTTACGAAATCCTAACATTCTATATAAACATTATAAGAAGGGGGGACATTTTGTAACCTTTTTCTGGGAATGGCGATAAAAGTCCCTTCTCTGGGGGTCAGTGCAGATGACAAGATGGGAAATGGAACAAAGAGTGAACTTGACCTCCGCAGGCCGGGGCGCCGGCCCAGCTGGGCCCGATTCTGTGGAGAGCCGGTGGCCTGGGACGCTGCAGCTGGGCCACAGACGGTCTCCATTCACCCAGGCTTATGAGAAAGGGGGCGGGGAGACTTCCAGGAATAAGGGGTACCTTCCGTAGTAATTATGTAATTATCGATTAGTTAGGGCCAAAGGCCAAGGGAGGGGTCTGAATGGGCGGCCCCACCCTCTGCACATTTTAGGATTATCGTTGTCCCGTAAGGTGACCAGAGAACAAAGGGTATTGTTTTTTAATCTCCCAGTTGATAATAACCCTAACACATCAGCCCAACCCTGGGGGCGGGAATTAAAAAGAAATGATACCTTTGAGTCGCTATCTGGGATCTTGGCCTGCTGTCACTAACTACTGCCCTGTCACCTGCAAATCACTTCGCCTCTAGAGAGGAGCAGATAATGAATTAGTATCTTTTGAATTGAAAGCAATCTAGGAATTTACTCTGAGGGGCCTCTCGTAGACCCCCTCCTGTGGCAAACATTAGGAGCTTAATCTCTCCAGGTCAAAGGTGAGAGGGGCCTCCGTGCTGGGCAGGAGTCTGAGGAAAGCCCAGAGTGTCCCTCTCTAGGGGAGAGGGAGGGCAACTGCAGAGACACGGCCGGGGGGAGGGGAGAGAGGGGTGCCCGAGGGGCGGCGCCAGGTGCCAGGTGCTGGTTCTCCGCCCCCCTGTGCCTGAGCGCCTGCTGCAATGGGGCAGACGGCTGTCCCGCAGTGTCCTTGGTCCGCTCCCACGGCCCCTCACTCAGCGTCCTGGGCCAGGAGCCAGACCTCACAGCTGCCAGGGTCCAGCTGCGCAGTCTCGAACAAGTCTCTGCAGCTCTGAGACTCAGCGTACCCGTCTGAACGTCGGGGACAGTGCCCCCAGCTCTCAGAGTTAAGACGTTTTGGGGGAGCGTGTGTGAAGGCACTTTGCAAACACAGCTCCCGGGAGAGCGGCCCTCGTGAGCGTCCCTGTGGCCTGCGGGCCGAGGAGTTACTGCCCCGCGTGCTCGAGCCCCGTCCGGCTCTTGGTCCTGTTTTCTGGTGATCGTGTACCCCGTTCCCACTCTGTGATCACCCTGGGGACGAGAAGCCAGACGTGACCTCGGTGACTCCGGGGAACCAGGTCTGGGCGAGGGCGGGGCAGGCTGACTGTACAGGTCGTTTTCTCTTCCTTATCAGTGTTTTTCATAGCAAAGCCTGGAATGTTGGCCCGTGAATTTTGAACCCCCGCTTACTGTAGAGTTCAAGCCAGGCTTGACGGGTCTGACAGCTCGCTCAGCCTCCAGCCCAGGGGGCCATATGTCCCAAAGGCCCTGGCCCTGCTCAGAGGTGGGGAGCACAGAGGCGCTCCGTGGTGTGGTAGGGAAGACGGCTGGTCAACAAGGGCAGCAGGGGACTTTGAGGGGGCACAGAGATGGACCGCCTAACCCCACCTTGCGGGTGATAGGGTCTCCGGGCAGCGAGGAAGAGATTGGGCGCCTTCCCAGAGGAGACACCCCGGTCGAGTCTTAGGGGCGAGTAGGGTGTAGGACAAAGAAGGGGCTCTTTTGGCAGAAGGAATAGCTTGAACGAGGCGTGGGGGCGAGAAGCCGTAAATAGCGTCGTAGCGTCGTAATTCTATTCGAAGGCGAGAAACGGAAAGACAGGCCAGGTCTTTTGACTGGAACCGCGATCCCGATAATTTGCATATCGTTGGTCTCACCTTAGAACTCAGAAAACAGGAGCTCAGAGAGGTCGAGTCACTTGCCCAAGTCACACAGCCAGCAAGCAGCAGAACTGGGATGGGACCTCCATCTGCCCGACTCCTGAACACGGGCTCCCCCCCCAGTGGGGTAAAGAGGGGAGGCCCAGGTCGGTGCGGTCAGCCAGGGGGGCGTCTGAGAGACCTGTCCTTGGGTTTCGACAACTTTCGACCTCTCCTGCCTGAGCGAAGGCTTTCTGCAGCCTCTGGATTCAGGCTGGCGGCTAGTGGTTCCCCTTCGATTATTCTCGGGCCTTCCTCTGCCATACATGGGCCGGGGGCGACCACCGTGGGATCCGCCTTCCAGCCCGGCTGCAACCCCAGTTTAGAAGGCAGGAGAGGGCTCGTGGCCAAAGAGCTGCCGTCCAACGTGCCTTTCCCTCCTGTCTGCGTTTGGGTGTGGCTGAGACAGCTCCTTCAAGGATGGGTCGGGGCATGTGCCCGGTTCTGCCGCCCCGCTGCTGAGCGGTTCCCACAGAGACCCAGATGCTCAGGGTCTGAGAGCTGAGCATCAGAAGCTGTCCCCTCATGCCAGGCCCTAGCCATTGGGGGCTCCTGCCAGGCCAGGCCCGTTCCAGCTGCCCCAGGAGCCTTGACCCCGGCTAGGACCAGCGCATTGCAATCAGCGGTCTCTGGTCCAGAAGCTTCTCAGCGTCGATCTTATTTCTGTACTTTCCTTTCCCTGCAGACTGAGCTCTGAGGCCACCCTATCGGCTTCAGGCTCCCTGGGGAGCCTTTGCAGGCCCTCCTCAGAGGTCTTCGCGGTTGTTCCTGAAAGTCAAGTACCCGTTTCTATCTATCACATCAGGAGGGTGGACATTGCAGGTTCCGACATCCCCTGAGCACCTGCGGCCCAGGCCCC
>NW_006443131.1:2333496-2343580 GCF_000325575.1 Pteropus alecto | reverse complement strand
GCTGCCGTGGGGCGCGGGGCTCCCCGCGGTCTGCGCACGGGACCGGCGCGGTCTCCGAAACCCGAGCCTCGGGGCTCCCAGTGTCCCCAGGAGCCCTGGCGTGACTCCCAAGGAGAGCGCCCTGGCGGGGCGCAGGGCCCACTCAGGGCTCCCCGCTCGCCGCTCCGCTCCGGGGCGGCCGCCTCGTCTGGCTGTCCCGTCGGTCCCCTGGCCGTGTGTGAGGATCACAGCGCCCGGCAGCGAAGGGGCTGATGCCGTGGGCGCTGAGTGACGACCCTCTCTCTGCCGTCCTCACCCCCTTCAGGGGACACCAGCTTTGCAAAGCTGTGCCCAGCCAGGGGACTTTAACCAACGTGGGGCAGTCGGCCAGGGATTGGGACATCTTGGGACTGGCCGGCGCCGGACTCCGCTCCACTGGAGCAGGAGCGGGGGGCCAGAGGGCAGGGGCACTTGTGCTCTGTTGACCATAATCTGCCCCTGGCGGCCAGGCCTTTCCTGGGCTCTGGCCACTCGCCTGGCTGGGGACTCGTCTCTGCTCTCCTGGGGCAGACGTTTGTCCAGAGGTTTCTTTTAGGGTCTGAGGGCTTCTTTGAGGACACAGCGGAAAACCGAGGGAGCAGGTGGCTGGCTTCTGGGAACAGATGGCGGACGGACAGGTGGCTCTGGCTTTCAGCGCTAGACCACAGTACCCTCCCGCCCGGTGCCATCTCCCTCTGTCCTGGAGCTGAGGGCCGGTGCTGTGCCTGCCGCCCTCTGCTCTCTGGGCATTGGGGTTCCCCGTGCCCGCAGGAGGAAAGTGGAGGGGCCGGAGGCAGCTGCGGGTGATGCAGGCCTCCCGTGCTCTATGCACTGGGTCTAAACGCGCTTTGTTCCGAGGAGGAGATCGGGCTGCAGGAGATCGGGGTGCGGGGGTTGTCAGGCTCGGTTGGAGGAGGCGCCCCCTCCGTGGGCCTGAACTCCAGTGGGGTGGATCCCCGAGACTCCCAGAGGGAGAGCTGGCCCCGCAGGCAGAGCCCGGGGCAGGCTGAGGGTGGGTCCTGGCTGGCTGGGCGCTGGGGCAGGAGAGGCCGAGGGGAGGGAGGCGGGGGCCGGGGCAGGGCAGAGGCCTCGCTGGCCCCGCGGGAGCCGGGCCCCCTGCTCCTGTTCTGCTCACGGCAGATGCAGACGCAGGCGCCTGCCTGGGGGTGGGGGGGTGCGCCTTCCTTTCCCTCCTGAGTGGTCGCTGGCACTGCGGGGGCAGCTGGTTGCCGTCAGCCTCCTTTACCCTGCTCGGGAGGGATGGGCAGGTGGTCTCGGGCCTGGACAGCCCGTGGAAGGGGGAACCAAGAGTTGGGGGAGGAAGTGAGAGCACCTCCAGTGGGGAAGGAAAATGCAGAGAAGTAGAAACTACCCAGAGTCCCTCCCACACCCCCGCACGCAGCCCGCAGACTGGGGGTAAAAATAAAGGCGTCGCACAGGAAGCATGGAGCGAATGACTGTGACAGGTCTCGCTTTGGGGACGCGAGGGGCCAGGTGGGGTGCGTCGGTTTGGGGGCAGCACACAAAACAGCACTTAACACCTTCATGGCTGGCGAAGCCCCGACTCGACCTCCGGCTCCCCCTCACTGCATTCTCTTCCTGTCCTCAAGCCACCCGGTCTCCTCGGCTCGCTGGAAGTCCAGATTTCTCAAAGGGTACTCTGGGTCTAGGTGCATCGGAATCGTGCGTGCGTGTGTGTGTGCGTGTGTGTGTGTGCATGCGTGTGTGTGTGTCGGGGTGGGGATGGGGACTTGACCAACGTGCTCATTCTCAGCCCCAGATTTACCAAAGAGAAATAGCTGGGAGCGAGGCTCGGGCCGTGTCCTCTTGGGCAGACGTCCCTTGTGATTGGCTGGTTTGAGGATGACTGGCCGAGCTGTGATTGAGGAGCCGAATGGAGGCCCTGCCCCCGCGGGCTTCGCGTTGCCAGAAATTTCTCCCCACTTTGGCTCTGTCCCTTGTTTGTCCACTGCAGGGAACATTGAGGCCATAGAGCAGCCTGTGTGTGGTCACTGCCCAGACTCCTCTCACGGGGAGCTTGAAAACGGTCAAGTGTAAGTCCCCAAGAGGGCCTGAGGAAACCCGGCCCTCGGAGGACCAGCCACCCGAGCACTCGCTGTGGGGTGGGGGTGGAGGGTGGAGAGAGGAAGCTTCTCTGATTGAGGTCCCGATGCGAGGGACACTCAACCCTCCCCTCTCGGGGCGTTTTGTGAGGATTACGCAAAGTGGCCCACGTGCTCACGGCTTCCCTGTGCTCCCCCCTCACCCCTCCCCCTGTCCCTCCGGGCCTGCAGGCCACCGACCCCAGACCCCAGGAGGACAGCATTCCTGTCACAAACGAGAATCTGGGCTTTTCCAGGGCAACCTTCAACACTACGGTAGCTGCTCACTAAGTGTGGCTATTTAAATGTAAATTAATTAAAGTGGAATCAGATTCAAAGTGTAGTTCCTTCGTGGTGCTAGCCACATAGCAAGTGCTCGAGGGCGCACGTGACCAGTGGCCACCGCGTCGGATGGCGCGGACGCAGAGCGTCTCCGTCACCGCAGGACGGTCTCTTGGACAGCACCGGCCTAGGGTGCCAAGCGGCTTCTTCCACAGGTGTTTCTGTTGCCTCCTCCTCTCTCTCTCTCCTCCACCTGGACCCAGGTCATCTCCGCCACCTGGACCCAGGTCATCATTCACAGGTGATGCCCAAGGCTTTGGAGCCAGGCAGAGCTCTGCCCGGCGCTGCCTCGTACACGTGACGTGAGCTGGGGTGAGTGATCTGGCCTCTGCACGCTCACCGTCCTCACCCAGAAAAGTACATGATGACAGAGCCTCACAGGGGCATCGTGAGGCTAATCGCCCACTCTCGTTTGTGACACCTGGGCGAGGTGTTACCCCAGGTGTGCGGATAAGTCCTGAGCGCGGAGCAGGTGCTCGAATGAGGCCGCTTATAACTCATTCGTTTGAGAAAGACATTTTGAGCGCCCGGTGTTCAGGTTCCGTCAGCGGAGAGCGAGACCGACAAATGTCCCCCTCGTTGGCACGTCACCCTGCTGGGGATTAAGTGTACAGGGAGATCGTGACCGAGGCGCGGAGGAAAAGCGAAGCAGGGGAGGGGACAGGGGCTGCGTCTGCACGTCGAGGGTGGACGTGTGGAATTGATCTTTTCTCGGTGGGGAGGAGCGTGGAAGTCGCCACCGAGAAGGTGATACCTGAGCGAAGGCCTGCGGGAAAGAGAAAAATATTTAGGGATTCCTAATGCGCCTGTTAAACAGAAAGTTCTCACGGCCAAAAGCTTTTCTGAAAGAAGGTGTTTGTTGAGCCAGACCCTAGGCAGGAAGGGGCCAGGTCCCCAGGTGCTTTTATACCTTCTGCTTTGAGGAGAAAAGACGTGAGTTGTTTGGAAAGAACTTCCGCCGGCGGTAGTTGGGGGGTGGGGGCAGGTGAGGCGGGCTAGCTCTGGGCAGGTGCGGGGCGTCCCTGAGGAGGACGGGTTCGCCCCTTCGGACTGGCGGTGGGGCAGCAGCCTGGAAAGTTCCTCTGCCTGAGCGAGAAGCGAGGTGCCCGGCGGTCGGAGGGGCCAGGCTGTCCTCGTTCGAAGCCGGGAACGAGCCCCTGGGGGGAATTCGGTGTCCGGCTTGCACTGGGAGTGCGAACGGGCCTCTGTCCGCCTGTCCCTGCAGCCGCGAACCCATGACCGCGTCCCGTCTTCTGCCCTCCGGCCTGGCCGGCTGTGATGCATCTTAGGACACCTCAGAGTTTTCTCCCTGTCACCGTCCTCTTGGGCAGGAGGATTCCCGGCCTATTAGGTTCCAGGGCCCCCTCTCTGCGGACCCCTCTGTGGGGACACGGGTGTCCCCTTGCCCTGGGGAAGCTTACGGTTGTCTCTGGGGACACCGGGTCTCAGTGGCTGGGAGCCTTAGACTCCAGCTGGGCAGGGTACTGCTAAGTGTTGAGTCACTAACGGCCGTTGGGTACATGTCTTGGGGGAGGAGCCGTGAGGACTGCAGTGGCGAGGGGACCGTGGTGAAGAAAAGCTTTCGACTCTGAGGCCCGCCGGCCGGTGAAGCCCGAGGAGCTTTCTGGGGTGGTTCCTGTGAGCTGTGCTGTCTCCTCTGGCCTCGACGCCCAGTGGGGGCCCGGTCGGGGCTCCTCCGGCAGGACCTGAGTTCACACGTCACTTTTGAGCTGCGCCTCAGCCGGCTCCTGCCCCGCTGCCCGCCAGCTCAGCCCTGTGGCCTGGCCCTTGGGGACGTGTCCCCAAGGCCACGTGCAGGCTGTCTCCCAGAACCTTCCCCCTCTGCCTTCCTTCCCCCGAAAGCACTCTTCGGTCTCCGCTGTCTGCGTGACGGTTATGGTGACTGTCACCATATATGCGCGGGCTCTGCGTCTGCGACCTGCTGCGAGGGGTGTCGGGGCTGCCACACGGATGGGGACGCTGCGGTGCCAGCAGGGAGGGGCAGGGAAGGGGCGGGGAGGTCAGGTCAGCTCCGGGCACGCGAGACTGAGTGTCCACCGGACAACCGAGAGAGGACAGCGAGGAGCTGGCACGGGAGGCGGGAGTCTGGGAATGAGGGCTGCACTTGGGGTGTGGATCCGGGCGTCCCCCGAGGACTGGAGCGGGGCCGTGACCTCCTAGAGCCAGAGTGGGTGGAGGAGGGAAGAGGCCCCGGGCTGGGCCCTGGGCACCCCCAGCTTCTCTGGTAGAAGAGGAGGAGGGATGGAGGTGGTGGGAGCAGTGAGTGGGGGTGGCCCTGGTGTCAAACTCTGCCGAGGGGCCCGGCCAGAGGGCCACCGAGCCGTCGGCGTCGCTGGCCTCGGCCGAGGAGTGTGGAGAGAGGCGGTGGAGGCAGAGGCCGGGGGGCGCGGGTTCGGGGAGCATGGGAGGAGGGCGACGCCACCCCTGGGGAGTGGGGCTGCGGAGCGGGGCGAGGAAGCGGGGTGTCGGTGGGCTGCGGAAGCGAGGCTCGGGAAAAGGGACTTTTCAGAAGAGGGCGGAAATAGACAGCGAGGGAGACGGGCGAGCATCGCCCTCGCGTGGGCCGGGGAAACTGAGGCTCGGAGCTGGAGTCGCCCCCTCGAGACCGACGGCGCCGAGCTGTGCTCCTTCCCCAGCCTGGCCTGTGCCACCAACAACTCCCGCCCCTCCCGAAGCACAGGGTCAGCAAGGTCGCCTTCCCTCCCCACCCCGGCGACCTCACAGGTGCTCGCTGGCACCGCGCCCGTCGCAGTGGCGGAAACAGACACGCCCCTGTCCCGGGAAGTGTCCGCTGCCCCCTCTCAGGTGCGCTAGAATTCTGCAGGCGGCGGGGTAGCTCGGCCATCGCACTGTGACGCCCCCCACCCCCGCCACGCGTCACGCTAAGTGAGCTTTCTCTGTGTCCGAGAGAGGCAGCCGAGTGGGGCTGAGTCACTTCAAGCGAGCCGGGAACGGCCCTTCTCGAGGCCGTGACGGGCAAAAGCAGACGCGGGGAATGGTGGATGCTGTTCGCCTAAGAGCCCGTCCGGTCGGGAGGGGACAGAGCCTGTGGTGAGCCCTTTCTCACGGACGAGGGCGAGAATGCTGATTACAGTCGCCACGGTCTTGGAGAGGTTAGGCGTGTCTTGAAAATAGTCCTGAGGTTTAAGATTCATTATCCAATGGGATCCTCAGCACAGCCTTCTGAAGTAGGTGTTATTAGCAGCTCCATTTTATGGATGGGTCAACGAGGCCAGGACACTAGCCCAAGGTCAGGCAGCTAATAAAAGACCCAGCCGGAGGCTGGGACGCGGCTGTGCTGAGTCTCCGGCTCGGACCGCGCCCAGTGGGTGAGGGAAAGGGCTCACTTATTCCTGTTAAACACAGAACTTCCTCTTTAATTTTTTTTTTTTTTTTGGTATTTTGTTGCACGGACCCGCCACGTTTATTTGCTCGGTCTCCTCCTGATGGATATCTAGCTGCTTCCTGTCTCGCCCTTGCAGGGGTAACTGGCGATAACTCCACATATGCCTGCGTCACGCGGGTGCGGGACGGCACATCCGAGGGATCGGTTTCTCACAGGGGACTCTGCGGGGCGAAGGCCACTTGCATCTGTAATTTTGAGAGGAAGTCGATGTCGCGCTGGGCCATCCTCCCAGAGCAGTGAGACGGGCCTGTGTCCCAGCATGGCCAAAAGTGTGTTGTAAACTGCTGTCTGCACAGAAATTGGGGTCTGGGTGGAACTAATTTGCGTTTATCTTATCTGAGTGGGATTGTCCAAGTTCCTCCATTTTTAAGAGACATTTGCGTAATCTCTATTTCTATGAACTATTTATAGCTGTTGCTCATTTTTAAAAGTTGGGCTGTTGGTCTTTCATTGTTTGCAGGCGCTCTTAACATATGAAAGAATTCAGTCCTTTCTCTGTGACATGAGTCCCGAATAGTTTCCTGCAGTTTTGTCAATTTGTCTTTTGACTTTTTTTGGCGGGGGATGGTTTTTGCCATGCAGATTTTTTAAAAAAGTAGTTGGATTTATCGGTCTTTTTATGACTTCTAAGTTTTGTCTCATCCTTAGTAAATTATCTTCCTTGTGCCAATATTATTTTGAAAATTACTTTTTTCCCTGGTACTTTTAAAAGGTTTTTATATTTAAATATTTGATCCATGTTGATTTATCATCGAGTGAGGTGTGAGATGTGGCTCTAACTTTTTCCCCAGTTAGACCTCGATGTCCCTTTACAGTTTATCGAATCTTTCCCACACTGATTTTAAAAGTCACCTTTAAAGTCTGCCAAATTACTGTGCGTTCTCGGTGGTTTTATACTGCTTCTTGGCATAGCGAGTAGTTAAAGGCACAGATTCTGAGGCCGAATTGCCCGGGTTTGAATCCAGGCTCGCCCCTCATTAGCGAGGTAAAGTAGCCTAGTCGGGGAGGTCGAGTGAGGTGATCCGTGTTGGAATAGCACCTGTTTGTGGCCAGCACTCAGACTGAGCTGTTTTTTTTTCAAATTGTGGTAAAGTACACACAGCCTAAAATCGATCATCCTAGCCATTTTAAAGTGTCCCCTTCTACAGTGCAGACGAGGCTGCTTTCGGTTGCTCTGGTTGGCGAACTTTCTAGGCTCTGCCGCAGGATCGTTCGCCTGTTCCTGGGCCAGCCCCGCACTGTCTCCATTCCTGTGGCTTTGTACTAAGCCGCAGAGGCCTTCTGTATGCTGAGATAGGAAGGCTGCATCGTAAATATGCCCGGGCTCCCTGAATCAACCTCTCATTTTGACTTGATCCTAATAAAAATACTTCTTTAAAAAAAAACGGGATAAGCTAATTTTAAAACTCAAACGGAAAAGGCAGTGAACAGCGGAGAGGAATCGCCTGCCCCGCTCCCAATTTAAAGCATGTTCCAGAACTATATGAATCTGGGTTCCCAGGGTCGCAGGTGTGCCCGCTCCCTTGCTCCCCCGTTCTGACCTGCCTCCTCCATGGCGAAGCTCGTGGCCCATGGGGGGGTGGGGAGGGGGACTTAGGCCGCCCGTGAGAACGCAGGAGGGGGGACTTCGTGAGCGCGCTTGTGGCAGTATAATGCACTTACGGAAGAGCACACTCAGCAAAACTGACAGCCTGATGAATTTTCGCAGCCTGAGCGTATCCAGGTAACAGGCAACTACGGAACAGGACGTGCCCAGCCCTGGGGCCTTGTGTTCCCCGCCAGCCACTTCCCCCCACACCTCCACTCCTGCCTTCTAAAACCTTTAGCTTTGCTTCTTTGCATCTGAGGGGAGGGAGCGTGGAGGTTGGGGGCATACATCAGGTCCCTTCTTCCCACTGCCCCCAAATCCCCCTTCCGCAGTCACGTAAAGACCCTGATGTGGCTCAGGCTCCCGGTTAGACTCTGAGGCCAAGTTCAGAGACGGGAAGACAGGGCCCTTCGTGCTGCCCTCTGGGGAAGGTCGTGGCCATGGGGTGGATGTGACTGAGTCCCAGGGCCCAGGGTTCCTGGCCCTGGTTCCTTTTTTTTCCCCCCAGCATGAATACTTTTATATAACCGGGGGAAAACAGACCGCGAATGTTGACGAGTAATCCACAGAGAGGATAAGCGTAAAATTTAAAAAGGAAATTTCTATGACCCCGTGACGACTCCGTTTCCATTCGAACACTCATAAAGTTTTTTGTTTTGTGTACGAAGAGCTAGCACTCGGGTAGAAGTCTCGAATGACTCTCAGTCCGCCGTCATGAAGCCTGTATCTTTCGTGTGCGGATGGGGACCCTGGTGGCACACGCTGAGGTCGTATTCTGGGTCACCCCCGCCAGTCTGAGCGGACGCGCCGAGAATGAGAACCGCACCCGCGTTTTCTTGGCTAGCTCCCACGGAGCTGGCGACACCCATCTTGCCCTCTCAGACGCAGCCTGGCCAAAGGCTGGTTCTTCTCGTCTATAAAACGGGGCGACTTGGCCTGAATCGTCCTCAGGTGTCCTCACCGGCCGAGGCGCTTGCCCTTTGGCTGTGACCGCAGCCCAGCTCGGCCCCTCTCTGGACCCACCTTGGCACCTGCTCGTCCCGCCTCCGTCTCTTACTTCTCGACCTGCTCTGGGGGCCTGGCGGGGGTGGGGGAGTCGAGGTGCTTACCTGCCTTATATCTCTTTTTCTCCAATTAGTTCGCACTCTGAGAGGCGAGCCAGGCCGGCCCGGCCCCGGCCAGCTGCTGGTTATCGGCGCTGCCTGGGAAGATTACTTGCTTTTCTCTTGAGGACGTGGTCACGTGCTAGTCCGGGTAGCAGCCAGCATTGCCTGGGGCCAAAGGAGCCTCGAGGCTCTGCCTCTCCGAGCAGCACCCAGGCCGTGGGGTGGAGGAGAGGTTGGCAGCAGGTACAGGGCAAAGGCAAGCGGTACAGCAGGGGGCGGGGGCCGAGGTATCGAACTCGGCTGATCCGTGGCTTAGAGCCCGGGGGAGGCATTCTGGGGGTTCTGGGCAGAGCGAACGGGCGAGCTGGTGAGAGAGTGGAACAGTCGGAGGTGAGGGTGCTTTGAAACCCCGCTGGCGTAGGGCGCAGGGAGAGAGGGCAAGGGTTGGCTTCTGGGAAGGAACCCTGCCGAGGTGCCCCTGGGTGTGGCAGGGCTTGTCCCTAGCCCAGACGCCCCTCCCTGGGCCTCTGGAGCGTGGACAGGCCTGAGAGCAGGGCAGGGGAGAGGGAGAGGCATAGGGTGGGGGGCAGGCCAGAAAGGGGGACCTAGGGGCGGAGCATGGGGAGGCACCTGGCCCTGGGAGAGCGAGGCTTTGGCCAGACTCCCAGGGAGCCAGGGCAGACTCCGCCCTCGCCCGCGGTGTGTGGGGGTGACCCCCTCAACTTCTCTGAGCCTCCGTGCTCGCCGGCGAGATGGGGACAGGCCTCGCCAAGCAAAGCCGTGGTGAGGGGCTGAGCCCTCAGGGAGCGGCTGGTGTGACGAGCCACCCGTGGTGATGGCTGTTACGGCTGTGGTTGCCTGGAAGTCAGGAGATGGGTTCAGTCCTTACATGGAGCGGGCAGGGAGCGGGGCCTTGTCCTAGGCCCCATGGGACCAAATTCTGCTTTTGTTTCCGTTTAACCATGAGACGCCCACGTGCTGCTGCTTCTCCTGCAGACTTCTCAGCTCGCGGCCTTTGTCACCGAGAGGGAACCTTTAGTTCCTGCGTGACCCCCTCCTGCAGCCCTGTGAGGCTGCAACCTGAGAGGCTGGAGGCCTCCTGGGCTGCCAGCCGCCCGGGGGCCCGGGTGACCCATGTCCCTGTTCAGGCATGTGCTAAGCCCGTGTCCGGTGCGCGGGGCGGCCGGCTCCCCGCTCGCTTCAACGGGGCCAGGAAGCTGAACTTGCTTTTGCTGGCAAAAGCCCCAGGCGCCGCGGGAGGCTTGAGAAACGCGGCTCTGAGTGTGTGTTTCCCCCGGCCGCTGACCCTGGCGCTCGCTCAGAGAGGAAAGCAAGTAGGAAACGGTGTCCGGACCCAGCGTAGGTCCTGAGGGGGGCGGAGCCCCGCGCCCAGGGCCGGGCTGCAACGTCTCTGTTCCAGACGCGCTACCGTGGGGGAGCCCAGTGCCCCTGGGAGTGGGGTGCCGTGGGCATCCGGCTGGGGCTCGGGGTGGGTGGCCAG
>NW_006443131.1:2330981-2333471 GCF_000325575.1 Pteropus alecto | reverse complement strand
CGAGGGAGGTTGTGGGAATTTCTCTCGCCGGAGGTCCCTAGGGGTGGGAGGAGGCTCCGTCTGAGGGCACTCGGATGACCTTGGCTGGCCTTCCTCTGTGTTAGAATGGTGAGTCCATGGGTAGCCGTGCGTTTGCAAGCTGGGCTGCTGCCGATGCGCCCTGCCACCCAAGAGCGGACAGTCTGCGTGGGACGACGCCAGACGGCGGGTGTGGGGGCCTCAGGGAGCGTCCGATGGCGGCAGAGCCCTCATGTCACAGTCGGGCGAGTGGGGCCGGGCCCCGCCCCCCGGGGCTGTGCATGTCATTGGCAAGACCAGGAATAGAACTTGGCCTTCTGCTGGCACAGAGCCACGTCCCCTGTGCCAAGCTACCCCCGCTCTTAGAGATATATTTTATACTGAACAACTGTCCACTGGGGTCAGCCCAACCCCCCACCCCCACCTAACGGTCAGTGGCCACACTGAGCCTGGACGGCAAGTGCGTTGACAGTCAAGGCCGTTTGGGGTGGTTTGTTCCTGGAGGGGGTGCATTCTGATCTCAGTCCCAAGTGAGGTGCTTTCAGGCTCCTGCTGAGCCCCATTGCTCCGTGGGGACCCGGGATGAAGGCTGCTGCCGCCCCGCATGCGACGCCGGCCTTGGCAGGAACAGAGAGGCTCACAGTCCTTGGCTGGCAGCTCCCGCTCCTCTGTGACGCTTTAGGATGCACTTAGCCCCGGGGGACAATTGGCTGCTTCTCAAGGTGGCAGGAGGATAAACAGACAGCAGCAGCAGCAGCGTGGGCTCCGTCCTGAGCCTGCAGAGCCCTCTGCCTGCTGCTCAGGCCCCATCCTGGGCCGAGGCCAGACGCCCGCCCTCCTCCACGTGCTGTTCCCTCCTCACGGATGCTGTTCCCTGCGGCTCCCTTGACCCAACCCCCACTCACATCTCGGGGCCCGAGTCAGGTCTCTCTTCCCTCGGACCCCCTCTTTTTGGATGACTTACCCCTCCTCACGCCTCCCTCATATGTCGGGGACATTTGCCTCAGGACGGCCTGTGTTACAGCGTTTTAAATTCTCTGTGGGGGTTAAACGAGCTTACAATAGGGGGTCGGTGCGTAGTCGGTGTTCAGTCACCACCAGTTGTTGCCCCAGATTAGGAATTTCTGGCCTCGCACAGGAAGGGTGCACAAAAGAGTCTTGAATTCTTGAGGAGGACACAGGCACGGGCTTGCAACGCCGGCCTCGAGTGGCTGAGCGATTGCTCACGCTACGAGGCAGAGTCATGTGTCTGCTCTGACTGTCCCATGTGCAGGCCCAGCCGCTCCCCGCCCCGTCCCCACGGCCCAGGGTGGGGTGCGAGGGCGACCCCAGGGCACCAGGCCAGCAGAGCTGGGGCTGAGGGTGTGGAGTGCAGAGAAAGTGACAGATCCCAGAGATGCAGGGGCGGGGCGGAGGGTGACCGCAGGGGCGGGGCGGAGGGTGACCGCTTTCTGGCCTGGAAGCCTCTCTCAGAAGCTGCTTGTCCTGAAAAACCCACCCTCACCCCACCCCGTTCCCTGGCGCCCACTGAGCTCTGCCCCAGCCCCGCCCTCTGCCCTAGATGTAATAACTTGGACAGACCCGGGCTGCGTAGCCTCTTCGTTTTAAATATATATGTTCAGTGTGCAAGGAATACAGCCACGTACAGAAGATCAGAAACTACAGCAGGATGGAAGGGGGAAGAAACACCTCTAGCCCCATCCTCTGGAGAGGCGGCTGGGGGCGGGGCGTCCTGTGAAGGTCGCTTCTTCCTCACAGAGATGCTCGTGAGGCTCCCACGTGGGCACCCGGGTGTCACAGGGTGTGACTCAGAGATTCGGGTTGGAGACAGGGCGGTGGGTGGGCGGGGAGGGCGGGGCCCCCCTGCCCGGTCTGACTTCAGCGAGTTTATTTTCTTGGGGTCTTTCCTCTCTGATCCTCGTGATCACCCCGCCTGCATAATCGACACAGTCTTGCTCACAGGCTCCGGGAGAGGGGCCGGGACAGGCGATTCTTGCCGATGGCTGGCTTGTAATTAATCATGAAAAGTAGTGACTCAGATCAGGGAAAAGCATGACTCAAGGTCCTTGGCAGAGGAAGCGGCCATTATGTTGCTCATGCAGCTCTGCTTTTGTGGAAAAAAAACAAAGTCTTTTTCTTTGCTCTTTCTCTGAGCTGCCCCGATACCGTGGGCATTGTTCGTGAAGGCAGGGACAGAACAGCCCCTGCCATTGTTCGGGCCGGTCACTGAACACGGCAAGAGCGTCCCTCTGCACCAGGGCTGAGGAAAGTGCCAGAAATACGTACTTCCTGGAGCCGGCAGAAGCGGAAGCAGAAGCAGCTCCCTGCGGCCCCAGCCCCGGGGCACAGGCCGGACCCTCCGGGCTCTGTGCGAGGCCGGTCTGCTGTGCAAACGGGGGGCACTGCCTAGACCGCGGTGTCGCCGTGAGCGGTGCTCCTGGGGGTCTTCGCTGGGGGGGCCTGTCCCTGTGG
>NW_006443131.1:2325742-2330934 GCF_000325575.1 Pteropus alecto | reverse complement strand
AACTCCGATGAGTGCTCAGAGCCTTGTCGTCACGGCCGGGGACGGGGAGCTGTGTGCAGTCGAGGACGGTGCCGTGTGAAAAGCGTCAGCGAGGGGACGAGCCATGTGTGGTCCTTGACGCCTCCTTGGACTCCGATGCAGGCTGCCACATGTGCCCGGTGTCTCGGCGCTCCTCGACTGCCCACGATTCTGATTTCCGCCCCCGGCCGGTGGAGGGCTGTCTGCCGTGAGCTCTGTGCGGGGAGGCCACCCGCCCGCCCGCACGCCGTCCTGCGTCGGCTGTGTCTCCGTCTTTGTCCCTACAGGCGTGGTGATCTGTGCATGAGCCGGATGTCCCTGCTGCGTTTTATCCTTACAGTCGCTTTATCGAGTGGGAAGTGGAAACGTGAAAATGTCGATGTGGTGATTAGAAGCGTCAGTGGGTCATTTAAACTCGACCGCATTCGGGCGCAGATGGCACTGTGTGGCCTGGTTGTGGCGAGCCGTAGTTCAGTGTGTGTCCAGTGACGGAGGAAGCAGACAGGTGTGGCACACGCGCGCACACTAGGACACGTGCGCGCACTGGGACAAGCAAATCCACTCAGGGGGACTCTCTCGGGCAAAGGCACCGAAGCCAAGTGCGAGAAGGTCGGTAGCCACGCCTTTCGGTTTTAGCAAAACACTGGAAATGGCCCAAATCTCCCTCAGTGGGGGATGATCTACAGTAATTGCACAATGGGGTATTACACAGCAGCAAAAATGAAGGAAGTATAGCTACACTTAGATAAATCGTAGAAACGCGAGAAATGTAAAAATGTGACAAGGAAGGCTACATACAGACCACTTACACGGAGCTTAGAAATCAAGCAAAACGGAGAGAAATCTGGGGATCCACAAGTAGCAAATCTATTTTTAAAAGTAAGGGCGTGATCACCCCAAGACAGAGCACTGTCTCGGAGGGAGGCTGGAGGGCACGGAAGCAGAGGGGCGTTTCAGAGACAATGATTGGTAGGAGCCTGGGGTGTTTTCTGCTTCACAAGTTCCGTGTACATGACACATGAATTCGCAGGTGTGAAATATTACATAATACATTTACAAACAAAATATGAAGTGCCGGAAATATATTATTATTTAATGTGTGCAGGCAAACGTGTGCTGTATTATCTAAGATAGACAAGACAGTTGTCTATGTAAGAAACAGCCAAACCTGTACGGAATTTTTATGTTTAGGAGCCAAACTGACAACAATTGCCAGGAAGGGAAATCTCGATGTTGAGAAAACGCTCCGGACAACGGCCCTTTGACCTTATTTTATATGTTAGCATCAGAGGAGGAGACGGAGCGGGTCACGTGAAACCCTTTGGTGGTGCATTAAGGGGGTGAGGGAAAGCCGGGGGGGGGGTCTCTGGGATGGGATGAAAAGCAAAACGGAGGGACACACACTTCTCCTACACCTGTGGGTGCAGGCCAGGTGACGTTCACACCTAGATGGTCCCGGGGACCGGAGGACAGTGAGGGGCTCTGTGCTCAGGTGGGAGGTGGTACCCTGAAGGGTCTGGAGGAGGAGCCGACTCTGACCTTCGGAAGGTCTGTTATCTTAGATGCAAAAAGACTGGTAGGCAGACACTTCAGGTAAAGGCTGACCTTCGTCAAGGAGGCCACAGGCCTAGGACGGGACCACCCATCGTGACTCACAGTAGGTTAGGAATTTTCGTGTTCAGGCCGCCCGTGTGGTTACTCTCGGTCGCAGAGTTTGTAGGGCCCGCCGGGCCGGCCTCCCCCTGAGCTCGTCAGGTTCAGTCTGCAGCCCTTTTTTCCGTCCATACAGCGGAATATTACTCAGCCATTAAAAAGAAGGAAATCCTGCCATTTGCGACAACATGGATGGACCTTGAGGGCGTTAAGCTAAGTGAAATAAATCAGAGAAAGATAAATACTGTACGATTTCACTTATATGTAGAATCTAACAAAACAAAACAAAAATACCCGTGAGAGGTCAGCTTCGTGGTCCCAGGGCCGTGCGTGGGGGGTGAAGTGGGTGCCCATTGTAAGACGGGTCGGAACCGAGGTCACGGCCTCCAGGGCGATGGCCTCGGTTAGCTGCTGCAGGGTCCGTCAGAAAGCCATTAGGCGTAGATCCTGAGCCGTCATCACAAGCTGAAAAACGCATTTTTTCTCTCTTTTTTGGTGGGTAACTAAATTTATAGTGCTCATCATTTCGCAATATGTGTTAAGTCAGGTCATCACGCTGTACACTCTTTACTGACACCGTGCCGTGTGTCGAATCTCAGTAATGGGGGTGGGTAGCAAGGCAAGCTGCGATCAGGGCTGTTTATGGCCCTTTTAAGCCCTCTGGGCGCGGAAGTAGCCTCAGCGGCCTCCAGCTTCTGGGCACAGGGGTTTTGCGATGATCAGGGAGCCTGTGTCCTGTGGCAGTGAATGCGGCTCTGTTTCTTGGCCTGAGGGCAGGGTCTGTCTGCCTCCAGTGTCCGGAGGGAGGTGAGTGTGGGACACGGTGCGGGACAGTGAGGTCTGAGGAACCCGCCCAGACTCGCCACTGCACGGTGGGGTTCAGCCGCTTTCGCACACACTCCAGGGTTCTGGCGGCGAAGGGAAAACTGCACAGATGACCGGCCGCCACTCTGGCCTCGCGTGGTCCCTTCCCCGCAGCCTCGGTGGGCGCTGCCAGGAAGAGGGCTGCCACGCCAGGCGGCAGAGTGAGAACGAAGTGCAAGGGTGGTCTGTGTAGCCAGGCAGCGCCCGATGCCCGGCAGAAGCCGCCTCTGTCCCTCTGATGCCCGTGTCCCTGGCCCCCGGGCTGTGACCGGCGTTGCACCCCCAGCCCCTAGCTTTGGTCACTGCAGCATTACTTACAACAGTAAAGACTTAAAAGCAACCTGGGTGTCCATCGAAGGATGAATGGATGAAGAAGTGGTTTGTATATATATAAACCATGGAACGTGACTCGGCCATAAAAAAGAATGAAATCTCGCCACCTACAACCACGTGGACGGACCTAGAGGGTATTGTGCTGAGTGAAATAAGTCAGACAGAAAAAGGACAAATACTATATGATTTCACATACGTGCGGACTCTAGAAAACAAAATAAACAACAATCAAAACAGAAACGAAGTCATAGACACGGAGAACATTCTGGTGGTTGTCAGATGGGGGAGGCGGGGAAGGGCTTAGGAAGTACAAACTGGCAGTGACAGAGTAGTCACAGGGATGTAAAGTACAGTGTAGGGGACACAGTCGGTGATACTGTAGAGCTGTGTACGGTGCCAGCTGGGTACTAGATTTATTGGGGCGATGACTTCATAAGTTATCTTCATGTCTCATCATTATGTTGTACACCTGACATTAATATTGTGCATCAAGTGTAAGTGAAAAATTACAAAATTAGGAAAAACAAAAACAAAACAAAACAAAACAAAACAAAAAAACACACAAAAAACAACTGTCCGCCCAAGCAAGAACGCTTTGCAGGTTGGAGAGACACTAGGACTCGCCTGCCAGGCCAGATTTATTGCTGTGCGTTAAGTGGTGGGACATCTGGTCTGAAGGACCAGGTGGACGTAACGTGGACCCGGCCGTGTTCTCTGGCCTCGGGGCCCTCGGCCGCTTGACTGGTTAATAAATCAGTCCGAGAGGCTCGGACTAATTTATACCTCAGAGCCCACGAATCTATAACCTAAAGAAAAAAAAGTTTACTTGTTCCTTTAATCTTGGACTCCACGCCGTGGACAGTGATAGGCCCTCGCAGGGCCTTCTGATTAAGGAGTAGGGTGGCCGGCTGGAGAGGGCGGGCCTGGGGTGGGGTTCCCCAGAGACGCCCCCCCACAAGCCGTTGCTGTAGTCGGGGTGTTTGGTACTGAAGCCTCTGGTGGCTGCCCCGCTTCAGAAACGAAGTCCCCTCCTCGGTCGGTTGTGGGCCAACCAAGTGTCTTCTGTCTCCCCAGAGGTGGAAAACGACGTGCTGACCAGCAGGCCCGGGGCCAGTGTTAACCTGACCTGCCCGGGATGGGACCCGAGGGACAACGCCACCTTCCACTGGGTGCTCAGGAGTCGGGGCGCAGGCTCCCACCACAGCCGCTGGGCCGGCATGGGGAGGACACTGCTCCTGAGGTCCGTGCAGCTCAATAGCTCTGGGAACTATTTGTGCTACCAGGATGGCCGCTGGGCCGGGACCGTGCACCTGCTGGTGGAGGGTGAGTAGGTCCTCGGGGCCTTCGCGGCAGCTCCCTGCGGGCCCTGTGCCTCCCAGACAGCTTCCCCGCCTGACCCTTCAACTCCTGTTACTTCCGTGGCCCACGGAGTTTGGGAAAAGGCCCGCTGACATCTGCCAGCGAGGCTGGCGCAGATTCCCGCTGGTGGGGACCGGTCCAGCTGGCCTTGCCATGCAGTTAGGGCTTGAGGAGGACTGGCGAATGGCCTGGGGGCCGGTGGCGAGGAGGCCTGGGTTTGAATTGTTCTTCAAAGCTCAGCTCCTGCCCACTGTTCCCTCTTCCGTAGGATAAGGTTAATTTTGTTACCTGACCTCAGAGTTGTTGCAAAGGCTAAGCGAGCGTGTGTGTGTGTGTGCGTGTGTGCGTGTGTGTGTGCGTGTGTGGGTGCGTGTGTGCGTGCGTGTGTGCGTGTGTGTGTGCGTGTGTGGGTGCGTGTGTGCGTGCGTGTGTGCGTGTGTGTGTGTGTGCACGCACTCACACGTGTATGCAGGGTGCTGAAAACTGCATAGCACATACCAGCTCTCAGAGGAACCGTTTTTATTTTTAGAATTGGCAGGTTCTTGGCTCCATCTCATGGAGATGAAGATGTCACGGAGCCAGGTGCCCTGTGTGCCAGGCCCCGTGCGAGGCCTTTTCTTCCTCGTTGTGTCATGCCCCCGTCCCGGTGGCCCTGTGAGGGAGGGAGGAAGCAGTGTTATTATTATTATGGATCGTCCCTTAATTTTATAGTAGGACACTGAGGAGGAGTTGGGCGGGCCCAGGACCACACGAGCAGGCTGTCGGGGTGCCCGAGCCCCTGTTTCTGGTGGTTCTCGCTCCCTGTGGACAAGTCGGCCCCTGGGCGCCGCCCGTCACCACTGAGCTGCGTGTGGCTCTGTGGCCGTCCACGTCCTGAGCCACAGATGGCGCCAGGGCTGGGGAATGGGGGGCGAGCCAAGTGCTCCCAGGAGAAGCGGGGAAAGGCAAGCTCTAGAGCGCCTCAC
>NW_006443131.1:2316921-2325561 GCF_000325575.1 Pteropus alecto | reverse complement strand
CCTCCTCACCCCTCCTCGCCCCTCCTCACCCCCCCTCACCCCTGCCTGCTCTCTTTTCAGCCCCTCCCGAGGAGCCCCAGCTCTCCTGCTTCCGGAAGAGCCCCCTCAGCAACGTGGACTGTGAGTGGAGCCCGGGGAGCGCCCCCTCCCCAACGACCAAGGCCGTGTTGTTGGTGAGGAAGTTGTAAGTATCTTGGGGGGCTGTGTCCCTGCCCACCCATGCTTACCGAGGCCCAAGAGTGGGGCTCAAAGGGGCCAAGTGGGACCGGCCAGCCAGTGATCTCCAAGTTTGATCAGAAAATAATTCCTTTGAGAAGAGGCGAGGAGGAGGGACTGGGAGGGGAGGACGAGACTTAAATGTGAGTGCTCCCCACGCCGGACACGCAGGGCCGTCTGTCAAAGCGGGTGTTATTTTTGTCCTTTGTTGGCATTTGAAGTGTCGAAACCTGTAGAAAATTATGACAGGGTTGTCTGAGCCGAGCCGGTGACAGTTGAGAGGAAGCAACATCTCAGTGGACGGAGAAAACGCTCTGGAGAATGGCGATTTTGCAGCTTATTTTATACCTTAAAAATCAAAGGAGGAGACTGAGCGGGTCACACGGAACCCTCTGGTGGTGGACTAAGGGGGCGGGATAAAGAGCAGCGCGGAGGGACACACAGGCCAGGGGACGTTCACACAGAGAGAGGGTCCGGGGACCGGAGGACAGTGAGGGGCTCTGTGCTCAGGTGGGAGGTTGTGCCCTGAGGGGTCGGGAGGAGGAGACGACTCCGACCTTTCCAAGGTCTGTTATCTTAGATGCAAAAAGACGGTGGGCAGACATTTTCGGTAATGGCTGACCTTCCTCAAGGAGGCCACAGGCCTGGGACAGGACCACCCGCCAAGACCCGCTGTTAGTTAGGGCTTTTTATGTTCAGGCCGCCCGTGTGGTGACTCTCGGTCTCCGAGTCTGTAGGGCCCGCCGGGCCGGCCTCCCCGAGCTCGACGGGCCCGTCCATGGTCACCTCGCGAGTGGCTCTGCTGGGGGTCAAACGCTACCTGGGGACCCGAGGTGGCTTTAGGCCCAGATGCAGAGAAGGCGTGAGCTGCGGGAAAGGGTCACAGCCCTGCGGTTTGCTCCGCCTCCACCCCAGAGCCCAAAGCCTCGCAGTCCAGATGTTTCTAGTTGCGTCCGAGCTGTCGATCATCAGAGCATCAACGGCTCTGAGGTCAGCAGGGTGGCGCGCTGTCCCGGAGGGATCTGCCCAGGCGAGCCGATTCATTTGACACTGAGTGCTGAGAGCAGGGGTGACAGAGAACAAGGCATTTCAGCCCAGCCCTCACCTGCCAGAGCCTCGGGCCGTCATCCTGCGGGGCGCGGTCTCCGCCCTGACCTGCGAGGAGGGTGGGGGTGAGCCAGCGCGAGAACCGTGGGGGCCCTAGGCCCACTCAGGCCCTACTCTGCCGGGACTGCTGGGGGCGGACCGGGGCCCCAGGAAGGGACTTTGTGTGTCCGCCGTCCTCATGCTGGTGTGTGCACAGTCACGGCCTGGCTGGTGCTGGGAAGGCTGGGCGGGCTTCCCGGAAGAGGCGTGTCTGGTCTGGGGTTCAAATCTGCAGCTGCCGTGCGTGGCCTCACATGCCCGCGCCTGTCAGAGGGTGAAGTCTCAGGCTTCCTGGCCAGGTGGGGCGGCGTCTGACATACCTCGAGTATCTGTAGTCACCCAGACTCCCCTCTGGGTGCCCCGTATCCTGGGGACCCCTCTGGCACTCCGAGCTTCTGGAATGGCATTTCTGCGGGCTGGCCAGTGGTCCGAGGCGGGCCCAGAGGCTCGGTGGGCCTCCTGAGTCCTTTGTGCAGCCCCCAGGCCCTAAGCTCAGTGTTCTGAGCAAACAGAGGCTGGAGAGGATGATCTGCCCCAGGTCACAGGAGCTGCGAAGTGGGGAGCGGAGATTCGAACCCGGGGTCGGCCCCCGCTCCACCCCGCCCCGGCGAGGGCGGAAACCGAGCCGGCCCCCTCGCTCTGTGTCCCGCAGCCAGCACAGCCCCGTGGGAGACTTCCAGGAGCCGTGCCTGTATGCTCAGGAGTCCCAGAAGTTCTCCTGCCAGCTGGCGGTTCCGGAGGGGGACAACTCTTTCTACATAGTGTCGCTGTGCGTCGCCAACCACGCTGGCAGCGCGTCCAGCAGACCCCAGACGTTCGAGGGTTACGAAATCCGTGAGCAAGCTCCCGTCCCGCCGCTTCCCGGGTCACCCGGCTTCTCCTTGACCGTGGGCAGGGGCGGGGGTGCTGGGCGAGGGCTTGGGCAAGCTGGGGCTTTACCTGCGGAGGTGTGACTGTGGCAGGGAGGCACGTGCCGGGGGAGGGCTGCGTCGCGTCCTCCTGTCGGGGCTGTGCATGGCTAGTGGGGTCTTCCCTCTGCCACCCTCGCTGCCACACGGGACCCACGTGCCCTTCCCCCAGTGCAACCTGACCCACCTGTCAACATCACGGTCACCCCGGTGGACAGAAACCCCCGCTGGCTCAGTGTCACCTGGCAAGACGCCCCCTCCTGGAACTCGCATTTCTACAGGCTGCAGTTCGAGCTCCGGTACCGGGCCGAGAAGTCCAAGGTCTTCACGACTCTGCTGGTGAGTCCGTCTTCTGCTGCTGCCCAGCGCGGAGCCCCCGACACCCGGCCGTGGACGGAACCGGGGCTGGCCCGGCCCACACGCCCCGCGTGGCCCGGGTCGTCTCTGAGCCTTTCTGGACTTCTGTGGCTTCGTTTTTAAAATGGGGACCGTTAATGCCAGGCCAGTCTCCCCTTCACAGGCCTGTTTGTGAGGGCGAGGGTGACCGGGAAGAGTGGGACCAGGCCATGTTGGCGTGTGGCCCGCTGGGAGCTGCCATGCGTGGGGTGGGACAGAGGGCACTCCCGTGTTGCTGTGCGCTGCCGGGGTGGTGTCAGCCGTCGGCACATCTGTGCCCCGCTGAGTCTCCCCCCGACCTGAGCGCGAGACAGCTGAGGGGCAGGGGCCGCCTGAGCAGAGCCGCCCACGGTCACTGTGCCTCCGCCCGCAGGTCAAGGAGCCCCGGCATCGCTGCACCATCCATGACGCCTGGAGTGGCATGAGGCACGTGGTGCAGCTGCGGGCCCAGGAGGAGTTTGGGCACGGCCTGTGGAGCGAGTGGAGCCAGGCGGTCCTGGGCACCCCCTGGACAGGTATCGTGGGGGTGCAGAGGGGTGCTTCAGCTCTGTTACCGGATCGGTTATCTGTTGCTAGGGAACAAGTCACCTCAAGACGAGGGTAAAACAGCAACCATTTATCCGCTCGAGATTTCGGAAACAGGTCAGCCAGGCAGCTCTCGAGTCACTAAGACAGCTGCACGGGCTCGCGTGGTCCGAGGCGGCCTCGCCGGCGTGTCTGACGGCTGTGCCGGCAGGTGGCCGTGGCCCTCGGTTCTCCCCGCCGCCTGTCTCTGTCCAGGAGGGGGAATCATTTCCCGACTTGATGGCAAGAGCTGCCAAGGATTTGCAGCTATGCTTAACTTAGCACAGTTACCAATGCCTTTTGTTTTTAAAAAGTGTAATAGGTAATCATAGTCGCCTCTGGGGAGTTATTGAAACGAGTGTTCGTTATAGAACATGAAAATTACAGAAAATCTGAAGAACAGTTATTACCAGTCTTTCCACCACCCGGGGAGACAGTTTGAGCGTACTCTCTGCTTTCAAGGTCCCTGTGTGAGTGTGTGTGTGTGTGTGAGTGTGTGTGTGCGCGTGTTTTACGTATATGTTTACGTACGTACGACATAAAGTATGGTGAGCGTTCCCATCTGATTAAACGTTTTTTTTGAAATGTATTGTTTAGGGACTGCGTGAGGAACTTTTTTTTTTAATCCCATGGGAACTTTTTAATTTTTAACGTTTTAATCGAATTCCTACCCACCCCGCTGCTCGCCCCGCCCCCTCCCACAGCCTCAATGTTTGTTTCTGCTGTCGGTGTCGGCCCAGGCTCCGAACAACACCCTAATACAGCTGAGGTTTTCTTCTCTGAGAAAACAGTTTGACTCCTTCCACGAAGGGTGAGAATTCAGCAGACTCAGTGCAGGGATTTCTCTAGAACCACAACCCGTGTGTGACGGGAGAGCAGAGCGAATCCATTCTTGGGGATCCCACTGGCTGGAGGAGATGTCAAGGGCTCGCATTTGCCAGGCCTTTGGGGTGCCGTGGGGCCAGGGCTGGGGGCCCTCCAGGCAGGCGTGTTGGGTGTGTCTGGCCTGGATCCCCACAGCCACGTGGTGTCATTTCAAACCCTCCAGCCCACACCAGGGAGTTCACTTTACAACAGCCGCCCAAACTGCCCCGCCCCTCCGGTGCGTGAGCGCCATGTCCTCCACGCCCCTGTCACAGGCATCGCTCCTCAGCCTGCGGCCACGCCCCGCGCTCTCTGGGGAGAGTTCGGCTGCCGGGCTTGTGCAGAGGGCCTTCTCCTACCTGCTCGCCGCTCCGTCTCTCCTGGTCCCTCTTCACCTGTTCCTCTAGCTGGCCTGAGCCCGGCCCCTTCCCCACGCCCGGCCCCTTCCCCACGTCCCACCTCCGCCTCCATCGCCACCTCCATCGCCACCTCCCACATCCTCGCTGCCCGCCCACATCCCCTCTGCACAGCTCAGAGGTCCCTAGTCAGCGGGGTTGCACAGGTCTGTAAGATGTCAAAAAGGTTTTGGGGGACCAAGTAAGGTCACCAACCGTTAATTTTGCTGAGTAAGGACATAAAATTAAACAATGAAGTAATAAACAGCTGCTGCCGCTTACTCTCGCCATTGTTTCATAAAAGACAGGATGCGACCAGGGCAGAAGCTCAGAATGAAGGCCACCTGGAGGCTTGACACCAGGTGGTGTTTCTCCTTTGGCCTCTGGCCCGTAGGTTCGTCATCCCAGGTGGTGTCGGGGCTCAGCCGGAGGTGGCTGACGTCTCCTCAGGAGGCCGTCAGCGGCTCGGGGAGGTTTTTCGGTGTTTGGAGGTTTTTTCTCTCTCGAGTGAAGGAGCAGTGATTAACTCTCTGGTTAGCGGCTTCCAGGCCGGGAGGGAGGTGTGACGTCGTGTGCGGGCGTGAGCACCCGCGGGCCCCCCGGCCCCCGACCCCTTCCTGTGGGCGTCTGGCTTTGTGGTTGTCCCTCCGTCCCTGTTCCCTCGTCTCTGCCACCCCCCAGCCGCCTTCGTCTTTCTCTGCCCTCTGTACCCCGACCTCTGCGTCTCGCCCGCTGGCCCACATCTGAACTGGTCGTAATATATAATTCAAAACTGTTTTTCTTAGAGAAATATGTTCTATGTTCTCTGTTCTTCCCTCCGCCCGTTTTATTGAGCTATAACTGACAGGTAACATCGTAGCAGTTTTGGGTATAGGACGTGATGATTTGATACTTGTATACAACGTGAAATGATCTCAACGGCGGAGTTTAGTTAACATCCATTACTGCACATGTGACGTATTTTTTTCTCGTGATGAGACGTTTTCAGATCTCTCTCAGCAACTCTCCAGTACACAATGTGGTGTTTTTAACTATAGCCAGCATCCTGTGTATGGCATCTCAGAAGTTACGATGTTGTCTGTTCTTAATTTTGAGAGTTGCTCAGTTTTTAAACAAATACGGTGTAGCGGGCCAGTGCCGGGTCCTTCGAGTATGTGATCTCAGGAGATCCGTGTGGGAAGAAGCCACCTTCCTTGCTTAGAATGAAGAAACAAGGTCTAGGAGAGAGTAAGTGTCTTGACCAAGGTCACACATCTGGTACGAAGGCCTCTGCTGTATTTTATATCGAATTTCTCTATTTTAGAACCCAAATCCATTCTCAGATTAATGGAAATAAATTTTTTTTTTGTTTTTTTTAGAAGCTCATGTGTAGGGGGGAAAGAAAAACCATAATTCACATGTGGTCTTCTATACATCTCATTTATCGGAGTGTGGTCATTCATTCGCTTTGTTATAAATATGAAAGCACGTCTTCTAATCTTGGAAATGTTAACGCAGGGAAAATACACAGCGGGGACCGCTTTTTGGGTTTCCAGTAGTTTCATTTTCCAAGTGATTTTCCGTAATCGGAATCTTACCAGCTCTAGAGCTTTTCGGTGAGATGCTGGGCAAGACGTGTTCAGAGCTGAGTTTACAAAGGTGAGTAAGATACGGCCCTGGGTTGGAGAAATATTCACTCTAGAGAGGATTTTTAAAATAAAGGAGAGAAAAAGATTCATTCTCGGAGCCAGAAAGCTTCACCGTTTATGTGAGTCTTACGAAGCCTCAGGCACGTTACCTCCCCTCCCCGGGCCTCCGTTTCCCCATCTGTAGAGTGGAGATAAAAACGGTTCATGTCTCGTGCGTATTAGACGCGTTGGCTCAGGTTAAGTGGTGGAAACGGTGCCTGGCACGGAGCAAGTGCTCACTAAGCTGTTACTGTGGCGGCCGCTGTTTCGCTGCGGCCACGGCCACTGCCGCCCGTGGCGCATCGGAGGCTCCTCCCCCCGCCCCCAGCGTGCTAGCTGCGGTGGAGCCTTAGGAAATAGAAAATACGTGAGGAGAATCGGAAAATCCTTTTGCCTTAAACAGGAAAAGAATGTGCCTCCCGTTGGTTGCTCACGCCCCACGGCCTTTCCGAGCGTCTTTGGGAAACTGGGGGAATAGTGTCTGCACCGTGCGACGCCGCGTGGGTGACGTGAGAGGGTGACACAGGCAGACGCACTGGGAACTGGGGCGCAGGAAGCCTCCAAAGGTCGATGCTAGAAACGGCAATCTTTGTGAAGATGTTACTAGCACTGTTAATCGAAGCTATTTTCATCGAGCCCCAGTTTCTTTGCCTAGAGAATGGAAATGACTATTATTCATATCGATGCAAAAGGTGCTCTACCTTCCATCTCGGGGGACGAAGTGGTCTGAATTGGGGGACCCCATGGTCATCTCGGGGGATTTTTAAAAAGCCTTGCGGTGTAAGGCAATCTAATTCTGCATTCGAAAGCCTGTGTTCGTTCTGGTGGCATTCGGGGTTGTTTGAGGTGACCCAACGTAAAATTCCCAGTTTACGCCCAGAAAGCTGAGCCCCAAAGGTTAAACGTCCTTCCCTGGACTGCATGCCATGCTGGGGGTCAGAGTCGAGGGCAGACACTCTACAGGTCTCCCTTTCTTCCCGAAACATCTCTCTGGGTCTAAGGGGGGGCCTTTTAAAAACCCTGCTGTCTGGGTCTCCCCTGTCCCCCCCAGTTGTGAACGAGGCCACAGGTCAAGGATGGGGCCAAAAAGCCAGAGAGGACACGGAGCACAGCCAGGCTGGGGGACCGCTGGACGAAACGGCCGCTGTGGTCGGCCATGTTTTAGCTTCCATTCCAGTGTCCCTCACCCCTGTCCGTCCGTCTGTCCCCTGCTATAGGCTCTGCCGGGAGGAACACAAAGGGGTGAGAGACGGGGTTCCTCTCGTTTGTTCTCAGTTGACGTGGGGCTGACTTGCGTGATCTTGGATGAGTTTCTCTCCCTGCTCGGGCCCCCGTCTCCTCTCTGCTCGGTGGGGACAGGGAGTGAACATGCTCTTCCGTCCCCCCCAGCGCTGCTAGTGCGTAGCTTTGCCCGCTCTGGGGATGGCCTGCTTCTGCAGAAAAGCCTCTCCGAGGGGAAGAGGGGTCATCTCTCCTCCGCCCCTTGCTGCTTATTCTGCTTCTGGCTCGGGGAGGCTCGACATCTCTGGGGTATTTTTAACTTCTCGATGGAAAAAATGATGAACATCCAGAGCATTCCACCCACTGCC
This sequence comes from Pteropus alecto, assembly GCF_000325575.1. Lineage (NCBI taxonomy): Eukaryota > Metazoa > Chordata > Mammalia > Chiroptera > Pteropodidae > Pteropus > Pteropus alecto. Next base: position 2,317,816 of record NW_006443131.1, on the reverse strand, counting down.
CATCACGGTTCGGCTCCCGGCCCTCTGCGCCCACGTGCGCGGCTATGCCTGGCCTCCCGTCAACACTCACACTTTGATACTCGGGCTCCTGCTGCCTTGGGGGTTCCCGCGAAAACACGTTTCCCATGGATGGGGGTGGGGGCCCCTTGTGAGGGTGCCCGGTCCACGCCCCTTCTCCGTCAAGGTGTCCCAAACCCACCCAGATGGATGAGAACTCGTTTATGGTAAACATCTTTCATTGCAAAAAGGTGCCAAGGAGGACATTAAAATTAAAAAGAGAATTTTATTATTTAAAACTTTTAAATTTATTCTGTCCAGTTTTATTGAGAAGCCATTGACCCGCGCCCCTCTGTGTGTTTAAGGCATCTGGGGCGACGGTTTGATTTACACGTATTGTGAAATGGTTACGATAGAGTCCGCTCGCGTACATCTTCTCATACAGATACAATTAAAAGGAAAGAGAGAAAAACGGAAAAAAAGTTTCCCCTGGTGATGAGAGCTCTCAGGATTTACTCTCTTAACAACTTTCCTGTCTTGGGTCGGTGCCCACAGTGTTAGCGACATTGTCGTCATTAAAACGTTAATAGTTTTTACACGCTGTGATGTGCATCCTTCCAACTTTTTTCTTTTCGCGTGTGAATGTGCAGCGTGGTATATCACGTGATGTACAATGGATAACGATCGATATGTTTCTTTAGAACTTTGGATCGAACCGTATGGACTTTATCTTGCACTTTGCAGCACGTACTCAACGTTTCCCTAAAACGCTTTTAGAGGCATTTGCGATACACGTCTGTGTCGTGGTTCGCGCAGCTAGTTCCTTGCGGCTGGGTATTTGTTATTTCCAGCATGACACTCTTTTAAATGACATTGCGACGGACTTTGCTCCGCTTCT
>NW_006443131.1:2312825-2316325 GCF_000325575.1 Pteropus alecto | reverse complement strand
GGTTGTGGGCGACCTGACACTGTCTGAGAGCCTGCCAAGACTCGCTCGGCCCCGAGCCTGCCATTTGCCGTCGCGTCTGATCCCGACTTCGAATGAGCTTCAGGGCACGGGGCAGGAGGACAGCTGACACCCACATGGGTTAAGGGACCTGGCCACGGTCATGTGGCTAGTGAGTGATGGGTCCGGGACTCCCGTCTGGGCTTTTCCCAGTGAGTGGTGGCGCCTACTCCCTGGCACCAGACACAGGACACCCCGGAAGGCGCCGTGCCCTTTAGCCCCAGGTGGAGAGCAGGTTGGAAGGAGCCCCAGCTCGGGAAGGGAACACGTAGGTCCGAATGATGCGAAGAATAGAGTGAAAATTCAGAGTGACAGGTCAGGACTGGAGAGGTGCAGGAGATGGAGAGAGGGTGCCTGGGGTGGGGGGGGTCCCCGACCTGCCTCCCGAATGAAGCCCACAGAGAGCGACGTCTCTTTCAGGCGCTCACGACTCACGAGGACGATGAAGACACGCTCCCTCACGAACCTGCAAATGCGACAAGCATCCCAGGTGAGTGCCAGCTGGTGCTGTGTCCCTGTGGCCCCGGGGGCACAGATGGCTTGGCCTCTGCAGGAAGTCTTACTATTTGGAGATGTGGGCAGAGGGCCGGTCTGCTGACCGAAAAGGACCAGTGGCAGACATAGCCTTGTATTCCCTCGCACGTCCAAGCATGACCCTCTTAGCTCAGCTCCATGTGAGGACGGGACCCTAAGAAGAACAGGGCGAATCAGCCAGCGCTTTCATGGCTAGAAACGAACGTCCCGTGAACAAAACCGTGGGCCTGAAACTTGAGAGATTTTGCTCTGGGAGCTCCTGAGGTCACAGGTTCTGTACCTGCAAAGCCAGGAGAGCTTGTAACATTTGCATAAGAAAAGGCCACAGGTCCTGTGTGTGTACGTGTGAGTGTGTGTGAGAGAGAGAGAGAGAGAGAGAGAGAGAGAGAGAGCGAGAGAGAGAGAACGAACTCCTGTCGGCACCTGACCTGACTGGCTGCAGCATCTTGGCTGCAAAGCCCTGCCCAGCACGCTCACCTGGGGGGCCTGCTAGAAACCTCAGACCTGACGCCTCCCTACCTCTCCAGCCTCCTCGTCTCTGTAGCTGGCACCACGTCCTGTGGGTGGCTCGGGCCCTGGGGATCAGGCATGCTTCCTCTTCTACCCCTGGTCCCGTGTCCAGTCCCCCGGCAGGTCCTGCCAGTTGGACCTTGAGACGCCTAAGGGCTGACCGCTTCTTACTGCTGCCACTGCTGTGGAGCATCCAGCTGCCCGCTGGTCCATGGGCTTTTAGACTTAACCCCCACAGACCCTTCTGACTGCAGCCAGAGCAACTCAACCTGTCCAGGAGACAAACTCAAGCTCTCCCGGGCTCAGACCTTCTCCCCCAGAGTCAGAGCCGAAGTCCTGGTCCCTACGGGGTCAGGCCCCCCGCCTGAGACCTCGCTTTCTCCCTCCTCCCCTCGCTCCTCCGCCCATACCTGAGCTACCTCAGGGCCTTCGCATTTGCCGCGTGCTCTACCTTGACCTCCACTTGGCCAGCTCCTCTTATACATCCGAGTCTCTGCTCAAAGGCTCTCTTCTCAGGGGGCCTTTCCCGACCCCCACCCCCCGACAGAGCCCCCCACTGTCACTCTCTCCCCTTCCCGTGCTTTATTTTTCATCGCTGTCCTCGTCACTACTGATACTGCGTTATGCACGCGTCGGTCTGTCTGTCTCCCTGAGCTAGAATATAAGGGGGCTTTCCTGTCCTCACTCCCCCGAATCCCCAAGGCTTAGAACAAAGCTGGCGTGTGACAGACACTCAGTAAATATTTACGAACAAAGGCAGGGACGAATGCAGAAGGTGCTGAAAAGCTAGTAAATGAGTAAGCCACGCCCACGCCTTCCATGAAGTGGCTGTGTCTGCCGGGGGACATGGGACCGACTCGAGAGACCAGTCCTTGTAGTCGGCGCCCACTACCGGGTGGGCTTGTGGCACAGCCAGCACCCAGGGGGCACCTGGGGGCGGGACTTCATCAGTGATGGGGACGGGAGAGCCTGGAGCCTGAGCGCACGCGGCTGCCATGGCCGCCCCCTCAGCGAGAGAGCATGGCGGTCTTGCTTAGGTGCGCTCCGTCCGGTCCTGGCCCCTCTGGCGGCCACGGGCAGAACCCCTCTGCGAAGGGACCCGGCTGCTGGGGAGCGAGTTTGCTCTCATTCGTTTGGAGTTGTATTCTGGTGAGCTCGCTCTGTGCTAGGCCTCGTGTGAGCAGCTGGGAGGGATGGTGACAGGTGGGGCCCTGTTTTTCCGGGGCTCAGACTAGAGGGGTAGCTGGAGAAGTAGCCCGCAGGGGTGCCACCCAGCTTCGAGTGGGCTCACGGCTCAAAAGAAGTGACCTCGCCTCATCTGAGACCCAAAGGCCGAGTTGGGGCTGGACAGAGAAGGGGGCAGCGGAGATGGGCCAGCGTTCAGGCAGGGGTGAGGGGTGCCATGCCCCGGGAGAAGGGCACGGGGCGTGCGGGGGAACCAGGACCAGCCGGGGAGACAGGCGAGAGATGCCGCCCCAACGGCGAGCACTGCACCCGGATACTTGATTTAAAGCCCCGAAAACCCCGACACTGTCCTCAGCGGAGCTGCCATCAGGGAGGCCCCCTCTGTGCCTCGTGGGGCAGGCTGATCACCGCCAGAAAAGCCACCCGAAGTGAGCGGGAGCGTGTGGCTGGCCGCAGGCGTCAGAAGCTCCGCGCTCGGGCGCGTCTCGGTGTATCCGGGGTCTGGCAGGTGCTGCTGGGGGCGGGGGCGGGGTCGGGGGGACTCTTCTAGATCTGGCCTCAGCCAGGAAGCGGGCGCCGTGGTGAGTGGCCTGCTGGTTAGCGAAGCTGTTTCCTGCCCAGGGCTGAGGCTCCTCTGAGGCTGTCGGTGGCCGCGGCTGAGCGGTGTGTCTGTGTGTCTGCTTTTCCCCAGGGCCGGCCGCCTCCTTCGTGCCCCTCCACACCTTCCTGGTGGCCGGAGGGAGCCTGGTCTTCGGAACTCTCCTCTGCGTGGGCATCGTCCTGAGGTGAGGTGGGCCCGGGGGGGCGGGGGTCCTGGGGTGTTCGCGCATCTTTTCCAGCCAGCGTCGCCTGGGGGGCTGGCGACGGGCCGGAGAGCCGCGGAGGATTCAAGATCCGATGACAGACCCGCCGGGGAGGAAGGAGAGGGAGGGTCGAGTGTCTGGCTGGGCCATCGGGCGGCCAGCCGTGTCACTGGCTGAGCCAGGGACAAGCCGAGTGCACAGTGTCGGTTCTTCTCTGGGACCCCTGGGTGTGGGGTGCCCGGGAGGAGCCCACGTGGGCACGTTCGGCACAGATCTGGTTGTCGCCGCATGTGGGTGGTAGTCGGAGCCGTGGCAGAGGACGGGGTGAGGCCGGTGACAGCGCCCTCTTGGGACAGGCTGGCGACAGGCCCCGTCGGGCTGGGGGAGCCGCTGAGGACAGGGCCTGCGGGG
>NW_006443131.1:2312316-2312815 GCF_000325575.1 Pteropus alecto | reverse complement strand
GAGGTGCTGGGGGACGAGGTGGCCACGGGAACGCGACTTCCCTTCCCTCCCAGAGCCACGGTCCACAGGCAGGTGCAAGCGCCCGGGGGACATTCCACGTCCCCAATGGCAGAGGCAGCGGGCTGGCCCCAAAGGCTCCGTCCGGCACGTTCGCGGCCGTGGCCGGGAGGGGGCTGTGCTGGCTGGGGCCACGGCAGCGTCGCTGGGCTGGCATTCGCCCCAGCTCGCTCTGGTGCTGCCGGTACCAGGTGACGGAGGAAACCGCCGGTGTCCGTGGCTTCACTGCAGGAACGCGCTGTGCGGCCCGCGTGGAAGCCCTGCAGGAAGCCAGGCTGGGCCCCGACTTTGCTGGGGGGTTGCCCGCCGGGACGACACGCTGTCCCCCCCGTGATGACACGCTGTCCCCCCGTGACGACACGCTGTCCCCCTGTGACCACACGCTGTCCTCCCGTGACCACACGCTGTCCCCCCATGACGACACGCTGTCCCCCCATGACGA
>NW_006443131.1:2308596-2312286 GCF_000325575.1 Pteropus alecto | reverse complement strand
CGGAGGAAACCGCCGGTGTCCGTGGCTTCACTGCAAGAACGCACTCTGCGGCCCGCGTGGAAGCCCTGCAGGGAGCCAGGCTGGGCCCCGACTTTGCTGGGGGGTTGCCCGCCGGGACGACACGCTGTCCCTGACCACACGCTGTCCCCCGTGACCACACGCTGTCCCCCCGTGACCACACGCTGTCCCCCCATGATGACACGCTGTCCAGAGAGAGAGAGAGAGAGCCCCCCGTGACCACACGCTGTCCCCCGTGACCACACGCTGTCCGTCCTCCCTCACCCCTGGTGTGTGACTTTCCGAGGCTCTGGCTGCGGACCGTGGGAGGCGGAGGTCGAGGGCCTTGGGAGGGAAGGGTGAGGCCTTGGCGGGGAGTGGCCCACACGGCAGTTCAGTGGGTTCTCACAGTGACCTCCGAATAGCTTGACCACGTGGTGGGCGAGCCGGAGGGTTAGCAGGATGGCAGCACACTGTGGCTCTCGCTCGGTTTCCAGTGAGGGGCCGGGCGGGCGCCCACAGGGCGGGTGGAGGCAGCTCCTCGGGAGGCTGAGAACGCCGTCTGTCACACTGGGGGGCGCAGAGGGGCCCTGCCAGCACTCGGGGTCTCCCCGCCTCGCCTGGCGCACGTGCTTCTGCGTCCCGTTTCCATTTCTGCGTATTAGGGCTTCCTCGTAACCGGCCGCAGACCCCACACTGTACACACTGGGATTTCTCCGTGACCACGAGGTGACCACGAGGTGACTAAGGCTGAAAGCGGTGGTGGATTTTGCAGCTCGCGGTGGCACAGCCGAGACTCACACCCACAGCTCTGCTCCTCACAGGGCCCTCACGTCTCTTCCGGCAAATTCTTTAACTTTGCAAACGAGGAACCAGCCCTGAGGGTGGGATGACTTGCCCGAGGACACATGCTTTGTCGTTAGCAGAGCCAGGACTAGAAGCCGTGCGCACCGTGCCAGCCTGCTGTCAGCTGAGAGGCGCGCCCAGTGGCTGCCCTCAGCCCACCGCCTGCCCGTGGCACATTTACGGGCAGCGTCATCTTGGGGGGCTGGTAACCACTGACAGAGAAGCATTAGGTCGGGGACCTGGGCTGGGGACCGGCCACAGCGCTCGTCACAGACCTCATTTGCTGCTGTGCTGATGCTGCTTGGACCCTGGCTGGTTGCTATGCAACCAGAGTCCCCGGAGGCTCAGCGCCCTGTGCCGAGGACACGTCAGCAGTCTGTGTCCTGGCCTGGCGAGTCTCCGTTTTCTCCTGTACGAGGCAGATTCGTTTGGAAAGAGGCCAGTTACTCCAAGTGACGAAAATCTCCCCTTCTCCCCAAGCCCCTCGCGTCACGTCAAGCAAAGGGTGTGGAAGGCCCCGCGGGAGCGGAGCCGAGCGTGAGGACGCGGCCGAGCGACTGCCACACGCTACGGGCTGCGCGGGGGGCGGGCGGGAGTCCACCCTGCGGCCCACGACACCGCGTTTCCCTGTTTCACATGTCTACCCGGTGTTTCGAGCAACGCGCGGGAGTTCCCTGAGTGTTTTCCCAGTGAGGTCACCGGTCGTTTGTGACAATTCAAGCGTGCCAGCGGAGAGAGTCTGCCGTCTGCTTGACGGGCGTCGGGCTGACGGGGCGGACGTCCCCACCGTAGTGACATCAGTTCTGTCTTCGTTTCGTGCCACCCGGCGTGGGAAATGGAGGTCCCACGGCGGAGACTCTCCTGCCCGTCTGCCGAGACGGGACCGATCACTGCTGGCTGAGGACGTCCCGCGGGCACCTCCCTGGCTGAGGACGTCCCGCGGGCACGTCCCTGTGATTTCGGTCGTTTTGTTTTGTGCGTAGTGTCTCGTCACAATGTCTCACAGCCACGCGCTGGCCCCCTTCACGGCGGTGGCACTCGCGTGACGCGCTGAGCCATGGGAGTGACTGGGGACAGTGGCTGCCCGTGTGGCCGTGGGGGGGATGGGGTCACTTCCTCTCCCTAGGTCTTGGTTCTTCCCTCTTATTTTCTCAAGAAAAGAGTGAGGGTTATTATGAATTTTTTCTTTCCGTGGAGAGAAGCTTTTCTTTAAATAAACATTCCGAAGCCCATGTATGTAAAACGGATAAAAGGGAGAGGTGGAGGTGCCTGGAAGCGGACGGCTGGGCTGTGGCTTTGCCACCTGCCCCGCCCCGCTCTGGCCCCCAGGCCCCGCTCAGACCCCTGGCCGGGGTGGGGAGTGCCCGGCGTGGACAGCCCCAGGCTGGCTGGCCTCAAAGCCCCTTGAGCTCCGTGGTTTTCAGAAAGTGTCTCATCCGCTCCTCAAAACATTTCCAAAGAAGGACAGAGCACCTTCCTCAGGTTTCCCGATCCACTGCTTTGAAAAGAATCTAAAGACGGAGGAGATTGCTTTCCACGGGGGTCAAATAACGTCGATAGAGACGTAACGATTTTTAGTGTGTGATGATTTGCTAAATTCTGGCATTTGCTAAATATCAACAAACAGAAAGAAGAAACGAAAAACACAGGCCACGTGAAGCCAGCCACGGTTGACTTTTAAAACGTGAATGTGCTGGAGGCCAGACAGACACACGGCACAGGGCGCACGTCCTGCGGGCACCGCTCTGTGGATTTCCACGCGGTGAACCCAGGCGGGCAGACGGGCCCCAGGCCTGGGACACGTTACAATTAACGCATTTCCTGAGTCTTTTTCCTCTGTGCGTAGTGTCTTGTTTGTTTTTACGTAGCCGTGATTATTCCGTATCCTGCCTTTTTACACTGAGCATTAATCAGAACATGAGCGTTTTCCACACGGTCACGACTTGGTCGTGAGCCTCGCTGTCCTTGCCTGCAGACCCCTCCCCCACGTTCGCCTCCCCAGCCTCTCACGGGGCCCTTGGGCCGGCTGCTTTTGTAAACAATGCCGTGCTGAACATCTTCGCGCATCAAGCTTTTTCCATGGCTGTTATTTCCTCAGGCGGATTCCCCGAAGTGGGATTCCTCCGACAGAGGGTCTGAGTATTTGGGGGCCCAGAGTGGAATAGCTCTGTCCTGTCCCCTCATGCGGGACGACCCGCCCGAGGACCCGAGGACCTGGCGTAGCCGCGGGGAGACCCTGCTGGGCCCCTTCCTGAGCGGCGCCAGCCCGGCGAGGGCCCTGAGGGTGTTTATTCCAGGCGGAGGACAGGCCGCGAGCCAGTGGCAGCCACTATCAATGATGTATCTCAACGGGGACAGGAATAGCCTGTCGACATGTAAAAAGAAACCCAAGGAAAATTCCCGGCCCTCGGTTTTTTGACATTGGTTTCGCCTCCTCCCTGCCAGCCCTTCCTGGAGCAACTGACACTCGGCGGGGCCAGGGGGACCGCTGTGGGGTCAGCGGGCAGGGACCGGGCGGGAAGCAGCGGTGGGGTGGTGGGGAGCTGTGGGACCGGCCCCTCCAGGAAGGAGACCTACCTGACTGTCCCTTTGAAGGCGGTTATCGGCATCTCATCTTCCTTTGGGCTGTCAAGTGACTTCTCTCAGCCACTGAGCCGTGGTGCTGGGCCCAGGGGTGCGGGGTGCAGGGAGCTAAGAGCAGAGAGATGTCTATCTCTTTCCTGTTTGACATGACTTTCCTGTCAGATGAGTCACTTATGCCCAAATGGTGCCCAGGGCCGCTGCTGTGAGAAGGACCCCAGGGTGTGGGGGAGAAATGGGGAGGGTGGGGGTGTTGGAAGCAGGGGG
>NW_006443131.1:2306977-2308524 GCF_000325575.1 Pteropus alecto | reverse complement strand
CTTCCTGCTGTCGAGTGGCAGCCGCCTGCCAGCCTCGGTGTGGACGTGGACGGAGAGGTCCGTTTCCTTCCCCCGCTCAGAGAATTCTCTCGCTTGAATGGCTTTGGGGCTGATGGGTACCTGTGGGCGCTTCTGGAATAGGATGAATTAGGTTCTGAGCGCTGTCAAGGGACACTCCCGGTTACGTGTGCCTCGGCCTCCCCACCTGTAAAGTGGACCAAGGATAAATCTCTCTCCTCTTGGGCATGTGTTTGAAACCCCAGCCTTTCGGGGTGTCACGTCCTTCCTGGTGGCAGAGCTCGGCTGACGGAATGAACGTGGTTCTCACTCTCCTGAGCCGAGGCCCCGACCGCCCGGCCACTGGGCCGTCCGGCTGGTGGCGGTTTCCGCTGGCGCGTGTCTTGGGGGCCCTGACTAACACCTGTGTGGTTTCTCTGTCTCTGTGAAGGTTCAAGAAGACGTGGAGGCTGCAGGCCGCCAAAGAGGGCGGGGCGGGCGCGCACTCACCCTGCTCCCTCGGACAGCTGGTCCCCGAGAGGCCGAAGCCCGCCCCAGGACTCGTGCCCCTCATCTCGCCGCCGGTGTCCCCCAGCAGCCCTGGGTCGGACAACACCTCGGGGCACAGCCGGCCGGACGCCAGGGGCCCACACAGCCCTTACGACGTCAGCAACACAGACTACTTCTTCCCCAGATAGCGGGCCGGGGCGTGCCTGGCCGGCTGGGGCGCCCCTGGCCTGCTGAGCCGGGAAAGCCCACGCTGGCTGCTCACTGTCATTCCAGCTCACCTCAGGGGCGTGGGGCCCGGCCTCACGGTCACCGCAGGGCCTCACACAGTCTCCATGCTGGGAGGAACAGCAAGGAAGGGTGCCGAGTTTTCGGCCGGCCTTCCCCAAGCGCCCAGCTTCCAGGGCTTCGCGTGACCTCAGGTCCGTGCAGACTGGTGTCAAGACTTCGCTGGACACTGGGCGGCCGCGGACGCATTGGGCTTGGTGGGGACAAGCTGGTGGCCGCCCACACGCCCACAGACACAGCTCTGCAAGCTGTACCCTCAGGAGGGAGGCGGTTTGCAGCCAAAGACCTCCCCGCCTGTCTCTCCGGCTGAGGCACAGTCTCATCTTTTAGCTCAAGCTCCTGCCAGCCCAGTGCCTTCCTACTGCAGCCTTGTGCCCTGAGGATGGGTTTTCTCCAGGCACCTGTCTTCCCACATCCCAGAAACACCTGGGGGGCGGAGTGTCTCAGGGCTGATGGTGTGGGGTGGTGATTAGCAGCTCAGGAGGATTCTGTGCGTGGGCCTTAACTCAGAGCACCTGTGAATCCAGAAGCACCCGGGCCGGCTCCAGGGCCTGGGGACGGCCTCCGCCGAGGGGCATGAGGGGGCCGCAGCCTCCGGGAACTCCTGCTCGCTGTCCTGCTGGTCCCCCGCCCCACCCCGGAGGGAGCAGGGCGTCCGGAAGGCTCCGCCATGGTGAGATCAAACGTTTTCTCCCAGCTCTGTTTGTTTTCACCTGAGCCTGAGTAACTGGGGAAGATAATATTTATGTGAAAAG
>NW_006443131.1:2305295-2306920 GCF_000325575.1 Pteropus alecto | reverse complement strand
TGGAGCAGGCGGAAGATCCACTGTTGGCTGGGAGTCAGGGATGGGGGCGCGGTGGGGGGGGCGCGGGGAGCACAGTCACTTTGGCAGAAAACTGAGTCGAGTGGAAAAGGAGGAGAAAAAACTATTTTCCCCGATTAGAGAAGAGACTCTGGTTTCATTCTAAATTTTGTTTTTTGTCTTAAAAAGTGAGAAAATTGCCGCTTCTCTAATTTAGGGGAAAAGCAGCTTATTACTGCTCCCCCTGGTGGCTGTGAAGGGAACGGCGTGTGGCTCCCGCGGTGACTGTGGTGGCACCGGGAAGGCCTCCCGTGACTGCCGAGCAGGGTCCGCTGAAAATCCCCAGCCCGGTCCCCGGTTATCAGAGGGACGAGCTGTATTTAGAAAACCCCTCGCCTTGGGGCTTCCTCTTTTCACTTAGTTCTTGGCATCTGATTCGGGCCAGCGAATGTCGGGGCACGACTAAGTCTCCACGCGCCTCTGCCACTGCCCACTGCGGCTCAATCCCGTGCCCGGCTCCGAACGCTCGGTGATGTGAGCGGCTACCCAGACCTGTGCCCTCAAGGGTCACGGGGCGTCCCAGAACGGAGCTCTGGTTACAGTCAGCCGAGTCACCGCGGGGCACGCTTTGCTTTTAGCAAACAGTCACCGGCGCCAGACAGGTGGCAAGTGCATGAGGATGGCCGTGTTTTATTTACCGTGCGCTGGGTTCAGACCGGCACTATTTTGGGCGAAGAGTGATTTTCACCGCGGGCTTCGTCTGTCAAGTTTCAGGCCCGGGCTGCTGCTGCTTTACGCAACTCTCTTCAGTTGACCGAAGTCGGGCAGGTGGGGGGTTTTTCTTTGTCTTTCAAGTTTCTTTGAGAACAGCAAAAAACGCTGTTCAAGGGAAATACGAGAAGTGAGAAAGGACGATTCTGTGCCCACGGTTCTGCTGCTCTTTGTAGTTTTGCCCACGTGCGATCTCGCCCAGGCCAGGCGGAGGCGGGCGGGCGGGCGAGCACCGGGAGCGCGCGCCGGGGCTGACACCCAGGCCGCTTTGATCCCCACTGTTGTTATTGCTTTCGTTATTATCGTTATGAAACTGCTTTTTTTTTTTTTTTTGTATCGAAGAGGGTTTTTTCCCTTTTGCTGTTTTATAAGCTAATGTAAATGAAGGAAAAGTGTTTGTCTCGTCCGGGTGGGCCTTGCTCAGGAAGGGTGCACAGGCGTGCCCACCAATGTGATTCACCTGACACCCGCAGCAATCTGCCACACAGACAGATGCGAGATGTTGGGATGGTGACAGTTTCTATTATACGTGACAACTTATCCTGCTGGGTGGGAAAAGTTGAAAAATGCCGGTTCGGGTTCTGAAGGGGTCGTCCATTCTGGTAGCATTACTGACACATCTTTTCAACATCGAGGACGGAGCGGTGGCTCTGTGTACGAGCCCGCGGTGACAGCCCTCTGCCCGGCGGGAGCCCAGCCCCGCGGTGTGGGCGCTGGGCGCTGGGGGGCCGTGCTCGCCACTCCCCTGTGACTGGGGACACCAGTACAGGCGTGGAGTCTGCTGCTGGGACCGGCAGGGTGAGGATGGAGGGGAGCCCGCCTGGGGGTGGGCGGGGCCCAGTGAGGCAGACTGGGAG
>NW_006443131.1:2291134-2305111 GCF_000325575.1 Pteropus alecto | reverse complement strand
CTTGCCTGGCCACGTGGATGCAAAGCTATCCTGCCCCGTCTAAGGAGGCCTCAGCGGGGGTGGAGGCTGGTGTCCAGCTCCTGGCAGAGTAGGTGGAGAAATTTGTCTTAATTTGGAGAAGCAGGGGTGACCAGTGGTCTTGCCGGTCGTGGGCGGGAAGCCGGCTAGGCCGGCGGGGCTGGGGTTTGGAGGCCAGCGGCTCTGGCTCCGCCGAGCGTCCCTCGAAGTCCTTCCAGCACCATGTCCTCGGCATAGTGTGGCATCAGACGTTTCCATGGCAACCTTAGTGCTTAGGGAACATTGTCAGTTGCAGGAACATATGTCCGGACGGTGTGCAGCGAGGCTGTCGATAGGGAAACCATTTTTGGATGGGGTCACACATCTGTTAAATAGAATACCTCAACTTTGGTGTTTTTTTGTTTTTGTTTTTTTTGGAGAGAATAATAGTTTTAAGTTTTTGTCGTCGTCGTGTTTTTTACCTGATTACCTGAAAGCGAATGCCAAAGGCCGATGCCTGCATACGGAGCACAGGGGCAGTGCGGCGTCTTTTCCAATGTTTTTATTTTTCTTTACATCAGCTGTTTCGCATTTAAAGTGAAAATTGTAAATGTTTGAAATAAAGTAATTTCTAAAGATCTGCCTGAGCCGTGGTTATGCTTCGGGCACTTGGGTCATTTAAAGGAAAGATTTGCTGGGTTGACGAGGGGGGAGGCATGAGGAGAGACGGTTTTAAAATGAAGTCGGACGATTTTGGGGTGGGCCTCCCCGTAATGCTGGATGACATGACCTCTGGGAAAACATCAGATACGTTTAAGAAATAAGTAGCAGTTTCTCCAAAGACACTAATTATGAAGAAAGTATTTCCCAAAAGAGGTCCTGGGGTTTCTGGAAGGGGCGTGGGAGCTTCTGCCCTGTTTACCGTCACTGCCCGCTGACGGGCGTGGGGAGGGACAGGGACCACCACTGTTGTTGGGCCGGGGTGTCCCTTCAACCCCGCACTCTTGATCCGCAGATAGGCTGAGTCTGTCCCCTGCCGGAAAGGGTCTTGGATAGGAAAACCTGGGCCGTGGCCACCCGCATCTTGCAGACAGGAAAGCCACTGCGGGGCGCTGTGGGTGCGGTTGCCGTGTGGACAGCTCAGGGCGGGGAGGAGGAGGCTGCAGAGGGCGGTGAAGTGTGAGGCCCCACGGTGCATCCCCCAAATCCCGGGGTACGGGGACCGGACCTGCAGGACTCGCTGCCTCTTTGAGGACCTTTTCTGAGATTGGTGCCTCTCTGTAGAAAGCGACTCGGGAGACAGGTCCCCGAGGGCGGCGAGGCCTTGTGGGCCGTGCAGAGGGCACACGGGGTGGGCGCCTGCCTCCCCCACGGCATCCCTGTTCCGATGACACGGTTACGACGCCTGTTCTGGAGGAGTCTGGGGGGGCAGATGGTGCTTCGTGTAGAGGACAGTAAGCACCCAGCTGCTGGGACAGCCACTTAGGGAAGAGCCGTCCTTACCTACTGAGGCACAGACCAAACCTTTCTCCAAATCTGTGTGACGTCCCGGATGGAGGCAGGACCTTGCCACCGGCCTGTTGAAAGTCCGCCATGCTGTGTGCGGGGCTGGGCTGGGGCTCAGCCGGGCTGGCCGCGTGGCCTGGTGCTTAAACAATGAGTGGTGACACAGAGCCCTGTTCTTTCCTTCCGAATCCGATCAACCCCTGGTTTCTTTACGAAAGTCCCCGTCTCCTGTCACTTAAAAAACAGCAAAACCAAGTAACAGCAGCGACTCCTCAGCCTTGTCCTATTTCTTCTTTTTACAAAGTAAATTAGTTTTATTGATCAAATTCACTAAATTGTAACAAGTCTTACAAGTTTTTCATGGCCTTTTAATTTTTTAGAACAGTTTCTGTATTTTTTAAAAATATTTTTTTTAGTGGTTAGACATTTATAGGACTTGCGAAGGGTCCCCCCCGCCCCCCATGTCCTTGTCCTATCTCTTACCGACAGTTTTAGGTGACAATCCAAGACACGAATAAAATTTTTTGGTGAAATCATAGAACACTCAGATGTATGTAACATTCAATCAAGGGGATTCTAAGATAATTTCACATTGGCTTTGTAAAGCTGCCCAATGCCCACAGGCAAATAGCTTACTGAATAATGGGAGCTGCATTTTAATATTTCATTATGATTTTTTAAAAATAGAGAATTCATTGGGAAGACAATTGTTTTAACTGAGGTATAATTGACATATGACATATTAGTTTCAGGCATACGACATAATGATTCGCCATTTGCATACCCTGCGAAATGATCGCCCCGATAAGTCCAGTTAACATCCGTCACCGTAGGAAGCTAGAAATTTTTTTTTCTTATGTGGAGAACTTTCGAGACCTGGCTGCTAGCTAGTTTCAAATGTGCAAGGCAGTATTGTTAATTATGGCCATCACGCTGTCCGCTGCATCCCCGTGATTCAGCCATTCATTGTATAATTGGACATTTGTAGCTTTGGACCCCCTCCCCCCGCGCCCTGGGGTTTTAACGCATGCGCTGTGCGGTAAGGGATGCCCTGTGAGATGCCCTGCGAGGCGCCGTGGGAGCCGGGCGTGCTGGGGGCAGCGCCCGGCCCGGGATGACGTGAGGGGTGGAGGCGATGGCCTCCCACGTGCACAGGCAGCACGTCACCCTGCAGGGGACACACCTGCCACGGCAGCAGGGGCCGGGCGCATGGGTGGAGACCCCAGAGAGCCAGGAAAGCTCCCGGCCGGTGGGGAAAGGCGATGACCCTGGGCACACGGTGGCCTCCGGCCTCAGGACAGGACGCACACGACGGTGTCGTTTTCGTGGGCGGGCCCCGCTGAGTCACCACAGTGTGAGTTCCACAGGGGACGGCTTTGGGGGTCTCTGCGGGAGACCACGGGGCCGGAGGTCGGGTCTGCAGCGACACGTTACTGAGGATGTTAAAACCAAGGAGGAAACCCGAAGACAGCCAGGAGCTACGCCACCGGCCCTCTGGGTCACCCGGAAGGCCACCGTCCCTTTTCGGTGACATGGCCTGTGAAAATTAGCTAAAGATAGCGGCTACCATGTGTGGACCCTACAGACAGGGCATTCCTTCTCGTCCTAATGACGCTGCCAGGTGAGCGTTTTCAACTGTTTACAGGTGAGGCCACCGAAGCTCATGTGGTGGACATGGAAACCCAAGGTGCCCGAGCTAGTTAAGAGGCTGACCTAGACCCCCCACCTGGCTCGTCCCGACCCCAAGGCCAGTGCCCTTGGCCCTGACGCGGCCCCTCAGCCACTGTGACTGCCTGCGGGGGCTGCTCTTTCCAAGGCCAGGCTCCCTGGCTCTGCGCTGGCCGGGGCCCTGGCCCAGTGCCCCCAGGGGAGATGGACCTGGCGCCCTGTCTGTGCGGAGCAGGGCTGGGAGCTCGGCCCTGGGCTCCCGCGAGTGGCCAAGGCCGCCGGGCCCCAGAGCTGCACACAGAGCAGGCAGCCACAGAGAAGACGGGTCGAAAAGGGGAAGGACAGTTCCTTATGCTTCACGATCCTTCATCAGACCCCAAATCGAACACCGCCCCCTTCCCTCATCGTCGGCGGGAGAGATGCGGTTTCTCCTGCTGCCTCCTCGGTGAACGCACTAACGAACCGCCAGGAAGTCCTCGATTGTGCTTCCTGTGCGGTCCCCTTTACTGATGGCGCAGGGACTTTATCCCGTCCACTCTCTCTGGAGGGGCGAGCGGTCACCGCATGGCAAGTGCCGCTTCTCCCTGGGCGGCGAGTCAGTCAAAGAATGTTTGCCGGACCGTGAGGCTGGCCGCGGGGATGCAAAGGGATCCAAGATGCTTCTTCGTCTTCCCTGAGATGCTGGCAGTCCCCCTGGGAGCCAGCCAGGGAGCAGCCGTCTCGGGGAGCAGATGACGGATCTGGCCGAGGGAGCCAGGGGAGGGAGGAACAGAAAGCGGGGAGCGGAGAGTGAGGATGGGAGAGTCTGCAGGTGGAGGGTGCTGAGCAGGGAGGGGCTGGCCCGGGGCTGGGGGGCCGCCTGGGGCACCCCCTCTGTTGAGCAATCCTCAGCGCTGAGAGATCACTGAGGACCAGGTTTGCTTTTTTCTTTTATGCATATTTACGTTTTTTTTCCCAAGAGTATGTATGTTTTTACACTTAAAGCTTTTTATCAAACAATTATGATCTAGTTTGGAAGAGTTCGATCATATCGTACTGCCCGCGAAGAATCGTTTATTAAAAAGGGCAAGAAGTCGGTGGGGATCACAGCTAAAACGAAGGTGGCCGTGAGACCTGACTGCGGAAGCCGGGTGCAGAATGGTTCGTTACATTAATCTTCAAAAAGACTCGACAGTCTCCGGGTTAGTAGGTGCGAGGACTTTAGGAGGAGGTTCCGCTTGCACGCCTGCCGTTGGAAACAATCCAAAGTGGACATAAACGCACCTTTCTTAACTATCCGTCAGTGGAAAGCAGGACTCTCACGTGTCAGCACCCCGCTGGGAGATACCTCGATGAACAAATTGGCTTTTACATGCGCAAGAAGAAATAGTGCTTCCCCTCAATGAATCCGAGCGGCAATCCTGTTTGCTCACGCACGTAAAGCAGAAGGCAATCGGACTCACGAAAATATGTCACGCAGGAAGCCTCTTCACTCAGAATCAAGACGATGCGGTGACTCACACTGCGTGATTCACAAGGTGGAGATGTGGTTCTGGTGCCACTTGCGGAGTCTGGAAATGATGCTCCACATGCCTCAGCATGACGGAGAATTGTATGTTGATTATCGGAGCTCGAGTTGTCTCGCGGGACGTCAGGCCGCCGGGGGCCACAGGCGGGGCATCTCCCAGGCAGGGGCAGGGGTGCCCAGGCCCCGGATGTGGCCTGCCAGACCTGCCAGACTTGTCCTGGCGGTGGGGACGGATCCCTCACACCCAAGTCCTCGTCCCCAGCCCGGAGCCCACAAGACTCATCTGCGGGGGGACAGCACGCTGGTCGCCCGGCCGCCTGGACGTCCCGTCTGCTAGACGCCGGCTGACAGTGAGAGAGCTGCATTTTCTTTCGTTTTTCAACTGTGGTAAAAGACACAAAACTGTGCCATCTTAGCCATTTCGAAGTGCGCGGATAAAGTCTGAACTCTAGTCACACCTGTGTAAACAACGGCAAGTGTTTTCATCTTGCAAAGCTGAAACGCTGCACCCAGCGAACGTCCGTTTCTCTCCCGCCACCCAGGTCCCGGCAGTGCCAACCGACTTCCTGTCTGCGAATCTGATGACTCCGGGCGCCTCGTGTGAGTGGAATCGTAACAGTGTTTCTTTTTGTGTCTGGCTCGTTTTGCTCAGCGTCCGTGTCCTAGCACGTCAGACTTTCCGTCCTTTTGCAGGCTGAGTAATATTCCGTGGCAGGTGTGTACTACCCTTGTTCATGCATTCATCCGTCCATGGATATTTGGTTTGCTTCCACGTCTTGGCTATTGTGAATTTTTTTAAACCGTTTCTCACTTGCTAACTAAAACAAGGTGGCTGGTTTATTACTCCTCGCCCCAGGAGTTTGACCAATTAAGCTCTTCAAACGGGAAGGGTCCTGCGGGCCGGGCAGGCGCACGCTCTTAAAAAGCGAATGTGGGCCCACCGCTTAGGATATGCCAACCTAGAATCAGACCGGGCTGCACCTGGGCTCTGCCGCCCATCACGTGACGGACCCGGGACAAGTTATTTGGTAGTCAGTCCCCAGGACCAGTGTCCTCACCTGTGGAATGAAGCTGCCGCCGGGCTCACTGGGCTGTGGGGGGCTAGAATAAGAAGATGCAAGATGCAAGGCATTTGTGGGGCTGTATTCCCGGGACATAGCAAGAATCTATTCTCATCTCGTCTAGGCCTTTCGTGGGGTCGGAATCCAGTACCCCAAACCCTGGGCTCTTCAAAACGTGCCCAACTCGAACTCTGAAAACCATTACTCCGTTGCCTCTGTGTGTGTGTGTGTGTGTGTGTGTGTGTGTGTGTGTGTGTGGAGGGGGCGGTGACATGAACATGTCTCAGTGCAAACTTCCTTTTCTGTCAACACAGACGGGAAACAACAATAGGCACTCGCACCACCTGGTGGCGGTTTATAGAAAGTTCCATGGGAATTTAAAATTCGACACCAGAAGTCTCACACGGCCGTATTAGATTCCTCCTACAACCTTACATGAATTTTTGTGTGTGTGCATTTCTGAGTAGCAGCTTCCAACGGTGATTCTCGGCCATAGCTGGGTACCAAAATCGCCTGGAAAAAAGTTTAAAAATATATAGATTTCAAGCTGCACAACAGGCTATAGCATTATATCCCGTGGGCAGGATGAGGGCATCTGTGCGAATATCAAACAGTAAAAAAAAAAATGACAAAAACCAAAACCCGCCCCCACACGTGAGGAAAGCCACAGCTCTCATGCCTCGGCAAGGACGAAGACGGACATGAGCACGTCTACTCAGAAAGACGACGGCCAAGGAGACAGCACAGAAGTCCTCTACAGGTAAACTGAGAAAAAAATTAAAATCAGGCCTGCTGGTTGCGATCAGTCGTGGTTTGCCTGTACATTTCATTAACGATAGCAAATGAAGTTTTTGATGCTCTGTTATAGCTGTCCCCACAGGAAGTTGTTTTTTTTTTTTTAATGTCTGGAGGTGATTCTCAAAACTAATTAAATCAGGTAAGAAATATGGTTTTCTTGGAGTAATGTTTATTTAAAGGTAGAACTCAGAGCAAGCCATCTTCAGGAGGGCATGCAGCCTACACTGGCTACTGCGACATATCCAGAAATTTTGTAAAATTTCCGCTCTAACATAAATTACTGAAACTCTGCACATAGGCACCTGTATTACATACAATCTCCAGGTATTTTTCCAAAGTTAAAACTATGAATTGACATCTAAAATGTTAAAGCCTCCTCACAAAATAACTGGTTAAGAACTTGACGGAGTGAGATGCCGTTGCCAGCACGCTCATTAAACGCACAATTCGAGATTCCAGCCGTAGTCCAGGGGCTACGTGGTGACAGTTGTGTTAGGCTGTAAGTCACTTCGAGGTGGCAGCCGCTGTGTCGTCGCTGTCTGGCTCCTGACTGTGTCAGAAAACCCCGCCCTCAACGACCGCCGGTCCTCCCGCTGCACTTCTCTCTCTGTCCACCGGGTGGCAGCAACGCACCGCGGCGGCCGGGTCGTCAGGGGCCGAGCGGACCCACCAGAAGTCTCCGAGTTAATGAATGGGGCACGAACGTTAGAGACGGGAAAGCAGAAGAGCGACCCTAAAGCGATCATAAGGCCAAAACAGTGCTGGCCGTGGAAAATAAGAGACAATGAACGAATGAATGGGAGAAGGAAGAAAGTCTGCTGAACGTTCAGAGGATGTGGAGGTGAATGAAATCCGGGCATCCTGGGTCCCGGACCCGAAAACGGGCACGTTCATAGAAGAGAAAGGCCAACCCCACTTAAAAAGGAACCGATTAGGGCTATTTCCCCACCTGTGTCCCCAGAGATTCCCCGCCCATCTCCCCATTCTGCACAGAGGCCGATTGGCAAAGTATGGCGACTTTCAACAGCAGGCGTAAAGGCCCTTTCGACTGCTTCTTAAGAAAGTACTTGGACAACCACAAGGACACGTCTGTCCCCAGTCGAGGAGGCATATCAACATTTACTTTTGTACACATATGAACAGTTCTCCATGATCGTATTCCTACTTATTTAAATACACACAACTCCAAAGTTTGCAGTCCATCCTGACGAAAATAGCTAAGGTGGCAGAGGAAATAGAAAAGTCCTTTCACCTCTGTTCTAGGCCTGAACCGGCAGACGCTCCTCTGGCGACCTGTGGCAGAGCGTTTTTTTGTTTTTGTTTTTTCTGAGAAAGGAGGTTCGATAAAGGAGAAAGAACACGGATGCGGGAGGCACGACAGACACAGAATTCAAGGTCAGCGAGCATCTTCGACAGAAGGCATCGCTCTCTCCAGAAAGAATCAGAAAATATTCCGCGAGACAGAATTAACGCGAAAGAGGGAGAGCTACAGGGAAATACTCCTATCAAGACAAAGTGACAGAAAGCCAAGCGCTCTGAGCTCAGAGAGGAGACCCATCAGGGGGCCCCCCAATTAAGGGGCCCCCCAATTAAGGAGCCCCCCCCATCAGCGGGCCCTGGAGGCTTAACCCTAAGCCATCAGGGACCCCCTGCCGGGCCAAGTTGTTTTTAGAACACTGGGTACTTTGTGTCACTCCTGGCTGTGAATTCCCTGGCTTTTGTCAGCCAGCGTCACAACCTGAAGCAGAAAATAGTAGCTTAACCCCCACCCCCACTACTCATTTACTGTATTTCTTCATGTTATAACCTCCTGTACGGTTGTGAAGAAACTGGACTATAAATAAACTCTACATCTCCACTTTTAATTATATCCAGAAAATAGCGTGAGCGTCACAGCAAGGCAGGAGAGGGAAAGCACAGTACTGAGCATTTGCTAGAAGCACAATAAATACTTAATGTATCAAGTCCGCTTTCAAAATGTTACTTCATTATACATCCATCGTAATGGCTGGGTATAGGCCAAAAATCATTTAGTGCACAAGGAAAAATTCTGCAAAGCTTTTAGTGTTTATTAAAATTAGGATAACTGTGGTATTTCATTTGGGAAGTAAGTTTACGTAGAAAATACGGTTTCATTTCTAGAATACTGAACTAAAAATAAGTTTAACACAATGAATTATTTGTATATGCAAGATAATAAATATTCGTTGAATGGAACTGGAACTATGGCTACTAAAAATTTTTTAAAAATCTTGTACTAAAGATATAGTACATGAGTCAATACACAGTTAAAAATCCTATCAGTACGTAAAAAACAGAACACCTCGTTAATGAAATCACTGGGATCCAACGAGAAAACGTTCCTCTCAAATTTTTAAAGTCGAAGACTACACAGCTCTTTGGCTACGATCTTTAAATTTTCTTTGGCTACAATCTTAACTGAATAACAAAGCACATATTGACTAACCTCTAAATCATAACAGTAAAATAATGACTAATTACTAGAAAGATACGTTTTCCCCCAAATCAACCAAATCAATACTTTTTGTGTATTTTAAAGAAGCGGCGAAAGTTAACTTTTCGTCGGTGACAGTCGGCACGTTTGCGTCTGGACCAGTTCTGAGAACCAAACTCCCAACCGCAGGACCCAGAAACATCTGCTCATCTGCCCGGCCACTCATCACAGGTGTCTCCTCACAATCTTGCCATTCTCTCGTGGTTTTTTTTTTTTCACAGTAAGTAAACTGGCGATATAAGTTCGTGATAAATCATAAAGATGACACTACTACGAATATTAATGTCATATCTTAAGCAGTGATAGTTAGAGAAAACCTCAGTCTTTGAAAATATTTTTATGCCCTGTGAACTGGTCTGCTCTGTACAGCGTGAGACGCTGCGGGCTTAAGAGACCCCGACCCTATAAGCAGATCCTGGGGTCATGTCTATATTTTTAATTTACTCTAAAAATACAAATCGAATTTTAGGGACAAAAAGGAAAAGCCGTTCCCTAACGACGACAAGGCACAAAGACGAAACGAAAGGCATCGCAAGTTCTGAAAAACTGTCCAATGAGAAACAGCTGTTGAGCTTTGTATATGTTCAGATTTTTTAAACATCAGAAAATGAAATCTTTGTTGTTTTATTCTGTAATTCACAATTATAATAATGCCGATGTTTAATTATAGTGGCGATTCTTAAACTTTCCTTCATCTTTCTATCACCGATTGGATGACATGATGACGTCCACAGACTGAGAGACCACGAACTTTCTTAGAAGGCCGACCGACAGGCCCCGGAGTGGCGGGTTTGCGTGGCCTCCGGGGCTGAACCGTGCATCCTTCTGCCCAAGGAGGGTCCGACGTCACCCGCTCTCCCGGTCCACGTGATCGTTCTTTGCCGTCTCAGGTAAGAGCCAAGTGCATTTTTGTGGGTCTGTCCGGAGAGCAGGAGGTCCAGGCAGCAAGTAGCACATTTCTGGAGAATTCTAATATCCTGGAGCCACTCTCTAATATCCAGAGAGTGGGGGCAAATGCTAAATTAGGGTTTCTTACTGTGGAATGGCGTAGCCAGGAGAAAAGGGACAGGTCAGTAACCAAGTGCCATGGAATGGATTCAAGGCCACAGACTTTTGGATTTCTCAGGGAAGACCCCACCTTCCTACCAATGATCACGGCGCAGTCTGGCCTCATCCCCTGAGACGCCAGCTGGGTGCCGATGCCCTCTTAGGTGTCGGGGGCCCGGCCGGGGCTTTCGGTGGCCGGGCCTTAGTGCAGCTTGCTGTGCACAGGGTAGAGTAAGGTCATGTGTTCCGCCCCCTTGAAAGGCAGCTTCTCGTTGGAGTAGTAGTGTACCACTTCCGGGATGCTGTCAAAGACGGCGCTCATCTGGTCCAGCGTGTACTTGCTGTCTTTGGTCTGAGCCACGATGATGTGCACGCATCCCTGACTCGTCCTGGAACGAAACGCACACCACGGGGGAGACGTGAACGGGCGAGCTGGAGCCCCCCTCCCCCTCCGAACAGCAGACACCCCAGCCAGCCCCACCGGGCGGACTCATTCTCGTCCACTCCTGGGATGGATCTGGACGAACAGAAACGCACTCGACAGTCCAGCAGGGCTCCATGTCACCGCCCTCCTGCGTATTAAGCTTATCCTTAATACACAGGCGTCATCGGGTGCCCGGCAACAAACAAACAAACCCCAAAACCTAAAAAAAGCCCAGTCCCTTCTGGTCCCCCAACTGCCAAACTACCGTTTACGCCCAAGTATGAGGCCACCGAGGTGAGGCTGAAACTCACTCTCCTCATCACGGCTAAACGGACACGTATAAGGCTTCCTCCTCCTCCCCCCGCCAAAGGATACATTAAGAATAATAAAAATAAAAAACCGTTTCCTCCCCACCCCCACCCCAATCTGGAGAGACCGCTCCCGGCTGTGTGTGATGGCAGCTGGCACCGGAGGCCCGCGGCGCTAATCCGTGAGCCTCGGCCTCGGGAACACGGCACAGCCATTCCTGGTATTGTATACCCGGTGGCCCGGCCAGTTTTCTGGGCCCTACTGCTCGGACGCCCTCCCGCCATAGCCGCTGCCCCCTCCCGCCTGATTGTTTCAGCTGCAGGGCTCAGCTTCCTCAGGAAGGAAATGCTGTGAGGGCGCCTGACAATGACCCTCCAATATAGCACCACCGAACTGGCAGAGCCCCGAGCATTTCCATGATACGAGCACCAGTGGGCCGGCCAGGCGAAAGTGAGTGCTCGGTGCACGGCGGGACAGGGCGGACCCGCGAGCCAGCGCGCCCCTCCTCACCGGCGTCAGAAGACGTTGCTATCGGAACCGCAGCTGGCCTTTGGGTGACCAAGGGATCCCATTTATTAAAATCCCCAAACACCAGGGGATACAAAAAGAGCCCCTGAGCTATCCTGAGAAAGAATTCTTTTCATCAGGAATTATTTCTTGGGGGCGAGGACCCACCTTCGGTCAGGGAGCATAAGAAACGGACTATGCACCGTACCAGTGACACGGGACCCTCACTGTCCTGAGATAGTGGGGCATTTACTGAATACCAGCTCTGCGTTCTAATCAGAGCACGTCGGAGTCCATTGTCCAAGCAAACGCATCTTATTTGGTGGGCCACCCTCAAGCGGTATCTTTTTTGACTGGTCACCACCCACGACAGAAGGGACTGTCGTGGGGCACCCCTTCCTGCATCCAGATGTGTGTGTGGGGGGGGCCAGGGGGTTGCAACACTCACTTCAGAGCGATGGAGTACCGACTGGCCCCCGATTCGCTGTTGCGAACCAGGTAACCAGCTTCTTTGCAGGGCTGAAGTCGGCTCTCGGCCTCCGCCCGGGTGATGGCGCCATGATACCAACTGGAAAAAGGGAAGCGGGGAGAAGCCGTGAGCGTCAGACCACAAGGTGCTCTCTGAACTGCACCTCCAGCGGAAGCTGGACAGCCCCAGCTAGATCCTGCTTCCCAACCCGCACAGGCAGAATGCGGGTCTAGGGAGCCCCGCGTCACAAAACCCATCAACCACACCAGAGGGCGCTAAAAGGGGCTGGTGTCATTTTAGAAGGTTTTTACTCTACACAGGAGAACGAAACTTAAAATCGGGTTCTTGGGGCGCAGTGCACTTGCCGCGCACCTGCACCGGGCTTTGCAAGCGGCCCTTGGTTAATCAGCCCCGGCAGGTGTCCGCGGGCAACGATAACCGCGGGCAACGCGCCCGCGCGCTCCCGGGACCCCGGCCACCCCCGAGCCGCCAGGTACCGCGCGTTACGCGGCCGCGCGGAGACTCACGGCTGCTTCTCCAGCGGCAGCGCGGGGTCCACGCGCGCCCCCTCACTGTGGTCGGAGAGGGCCGGCTTCAGGACCTTCTGCGTCCAGCTCTTCTGCCGATGGTGCTGCCTCGCCGCCTCCTCCTTCCCAGAAGGCCGCTCAGCGCCCTCGAACTGAACTGGAAGGAAGGCTCATTGAACAGCCGAGGCCACGGAGGTGACCCACGCAAAGGTCAAAGGGGAAGACCTTGTCTGCCTCGGGGCGGGGGTGGGGGCGGGGGGAAGCCTCCCCTCCCCCCTTCAATGTATCCGGCACATATACTGCAAAAAAAAACCACGCCTAGGACAGCTGAGCTCTGCCGCCTGTGGCATCTGATCACACTGACTTTCTCTGTAAGGTATTCGTCAGCGTGAAACAGTTTTAGAATGCGAGAGAAAACCAGCTTTCAGATACGTCCGCCTGTCCGGAAAACGGAGCCTTAGTTCAGTATATTTAGAGGAAAAGAAGAAACGCAGTTACAGGTGATAATTCCTCGCAAGAGTGTGTATCACTCTGAAACCAAAGGAAGTTTTTACTGTGAAATAATAAAGGAAAAAGAAAAATGAACTCCGAAATGGAAAGGAACTACTGGGTGCTGCCGGAAAGATGCTAAGACACCGGGTGGGGGAGGGGGACAGGAGATGCCAAAATGAGCAGCTCAACACAGGAGCCCAACGGGTTTGTGAAAACGAGACTCAAGGAAAACCCAGACTGACTCCCGCGGAGCTGCCACACATTTCACCTCCTCTGTCCTCACCCACTCTACTTGGAATCGCAAACCCGCCTTTGCTTTGAGAGGGAAAAACACTTCCCTGACTTTTTAAATCAAAGGCAAAAGACATTATGTGGTCAGTCAAGTGGGAAACTCGTGGAGAAGCCGGAGGGAGAAGCATCTTTAATGGCTACTGACAACCTACTTATCACTCTTGAAAAACAGATTCCTTTAGGATTATTGACCACACACACACACACACACACACACACACACACACACGAGCCAGCTTCATCCAAGCTCCGCCCGCTGATCCGCTGGATCCATTCTGCCATTGTATAAACAGGGATCCTCACGGGCTTGAGAAAGGGCACCAAGTGAGAGTTAGAAACGCCGCTCCCAATTGGACGGTTTCAGATAAGGGTTTTCAACAGCCATTTAAGGCATTTGCAGAACAGGTGCGCAGGACGAAGACGAAAATAAAGATGCCCAGAGGATACAAGAAGGATGTGAAGTTCGGGGCTCTTTTCAGGCCTGGGCTTCCACCCAGGCCCCATTCTCCACCCCCGTAAAATTCCGCGGGAACAGGGTCTGCGCGCAGCCGCAGGGAACGTGGCCTGGGCAGCGGGACCAGCGCGCAGGTTCCCCTGGCAGCGGGTGCGGGGGAGACGGAGGGGGTCCACCCCTATCCCGACACTCCCTCCCCTGGTGGTACCCCCGAACCCATACACGGCCTCCTCCCCTCACCTGGAGGCACCCCTCCTGACTCCGCCCACTTTTCTCACCTGGTGGCCCCCCCTTGGCACCGCCTCGCCCCTCACCTGACAGCGCCCGCACGATCTGCTCTTTCTTCCACTCCCACGGCTGCTCGTACTCGGCCGCGGGCCGCCCGTCGTCGGCGGGCAGCCTGCC
>NW_006443131.1:2281276-2290844 GCF_000325575.1 Pteropus alecto | reverse complement strand
AGAGCTGCGGCGGCTTCCCCAGCAGGTCTTTGGAACCCCGTCTCTTGGCCGGCGCCTCGGACTTCACGCCGGCCTCCCCCGGCTCGCAGGGGCTGTCCAGCAGCTGAAGCGCCTTCACTAGGGGGTCCTTGGAACCTCGGCGCCTGATTTCTGGAAGACACACAGTCCGCACATGACCGTGACAGAAAGGTGCCATGGGAACCTGGGCCTTACCCGGATGACCTCGTCCACCGGGCTGCGCGGCAGGACGTGGCGGAGGCGGCCGGCACGGCTCCCAGCTGCAGGAGCCTACAACCTGTCCGTCCCGTCGCCTGAGCCACGTAACGGGATCGAGTCACAGGATCAGGGACCACATCCAAAGACGGGTGTGCCTCTGGGGGCCACCTGCAGCTGGTGACAGAAGTGGCCCCGGGGCAGCCCGTTCCATGGTCCCTGGCCGGGGTCTGCTCGGAGTACGGTTCACCTGCAGTGTTTAATGCTTTAGGACGCTGAGGTCAAAGTACTTTAATATCAAGAGAACGTTTACTGTATTCACCGCGGTGGGCCGCGCACATGCGGGCAGACATTTCTGCCCTTCAGACAGAGTTCCTGACTTCCAGGCGGTTTCCATACAGTGGGGGGACCCAGACACATCCACAAATTACACCTAACAGGCCAACGGCTGCGGAATAAATACAAGAGGCCTTATGGGGAAAAGCAGCTACGGCGGCTAACGTCGATGGCGTATGGTGCGTCAGCACCATCCCGAGCACGTCGTCATTGTCATCACTCCCTACGGGATGGGACTGTTATTGTCCCCACAGCACAGAGGAGAAAAGCAAAGCATACAGTTTAAGGCAACTGCCCGAACCGGTCAGTGGCAAAGCCTGGGCTCCAAGGCAAGACGCTGGGCCCCAGAAGCCGTGCCCCTAACCGCTGCTCTTGGACTGACTCCAAGCGGGAGAGCAATGGAAGATGGGCCGGCTTGGATAGAGGAGGTCATTTCCAGCGGAGGAAGCTGCGCCGCTGAAGATAGGGAGGTGGGAGCCACAGAGGCCTTGTTCCCAGAGGGGGAGTTGAGAGAGAAGTTCGAAGGGCAGAGGCCGGGAGAAGAGGGAGGTGGCAGAAGCAGCCGGGGGTCGTCAGGCCAGGCGCCAACGCGTAGACGTTGGACCAGCAAGGACGAAAGGTTCAGATCGTTCCGCACGCGATGGCGACCGAGCGTAAGTTTTGACGGTGGCATCGGCTGTGCTGGGAGGTGAGCTCCAACGCAGCGGATGGGATGGGAAAAGCCAGAAAGCCAGGGTCTGGCCTGCGGCAGAGAAACGGATGCAAAGAGCCTTCAGTCTGTGCATCTGGTCACCATGGAGGGGACCTTTCCAAACACCCCGTCTCCTCACTTAACACCCTAGAGGCTCTCAGCCCTCTCCTTACAAGGTACGGACAGCTCAGCATGGCACGGGGGGCCTGTGATCAGGTCACTGCCTCCCTCTCCAGACTCTGCCCTCACCGCCACTCTGCCCCGTCCCCCCGCAACCCATTCTTTGTTCCAAGCAGACGGAAGCTCCGCAGCCTCCCGAGCAGGACTCTGCCGTGGCCCGCCGACGTCCTGGTGGTGTTCCAATCCTGGGGAAGCTGACGTAGCATCTCCTCCAGCTCCCCAGCTTCCCCAGGTGCCACCACCTTGCCAACTCATGCTCACCTTGCACTTCCGCCTCCGTGTGCCCGTATTCCTAAGTTGGTACCAGGGCAGGGACCACCGCATCCTGCTTATGTTTTGTAGGGCACACGGTTGGATGGGAGGGGAGAGAGAGAAGAAGGAGCTCCAGAACTCCTTTGAGCAGGTGACAATAATCTGGAGCCGGAGCTCAGCGGAGAGTGACGGTCACCGCGATGAAGGTCACGGGCACGTGTCGAGGACTTGCTCACAGATGGAGCGTCGTTAGTGCTTTGTGAACGAACGCAATCCCCGGGGAAAAGGAGGCAGGCGGCGAAGGGGAATTAAGGCTGAACCTGGGACTTCTCTGGTCAAGGGTGGATGGAGGGAGAGGGGCCGGCAAAGGTGACGGAGGAGTGGTCAGGTAAGGAAGAAGGGGGTCACGAAGGACAGCGACACCTGTGATCGGTACACAGGCATGGTGACACGCTGCGGGGGGGAATCACCGACTCGAGGCTTCTAACAAGGAAAAGACAACAAATAAAACAGTAGAGGAAAACGTCATTAAAATCAGGACACCGAATTAAAAAGGGCAAAGGGTACTGACAGGGCGAGGTTCCGACTCGGCCAGACAGGGACCCCGAGTCCAGCTCTGGAACCACCTGGGAGCCTTAGCACCCACCGGTGCCCACGTCCTGCCACCAGAGGTCCCGACTTGTCTAGGGTCCGCCTGGGAGTCAGGGTTGTCAAAGGGCCCCAGGTGATTCTCATGAGAAGCTAAGCCACACCTCCTGGGTCCCCACGGCCCCCCTCTCCTGCTGCTCCCCGGAGCCCGTCTTGTCCTGTGTCCAAAGCCGCCACGTCAGAACCTGAGTGCTAGACGCATCCCGGCCAGGCGGGAGAGGCGCCGGGCTGCCTGGGGTCCCCAGCACCTCCCGTCCAGGCGTTCGGTCCCACAGAGCTCTTCCTTCGCCGCTCAGCGTAGACGGAGTCATAGAAAATAAGAAACAGAAACACGCTCGGCTCCCGGTCCCATTAAGATAAGGCTGGCGTTTCTGAAAAAGAACTTTTCTACAGCGCTAAGAAAAAGCAAAGAGAGAACGCAAAGGAATTCGAAGGATGAACTTGGAATTCTCGAGTTTCTGAGCAGAACCCAAGTTCACTGTCAGCGTGGTCCGGGGCAGGCGGGGCAGGCGGGGGGTCCTCACCTCGATTCCCTCCCGCCTGAACCGCCCGGAGAAGAGCTGGTCCCAGCCTTCGGCAGAAGGGGTCCTGCCCACAGGGAAGTTTCAGTAAATTTGTGTCAAACTGACGCGCGGTGATTAGCACCCTGCGCTCTCGTTACACGTGTCTGAGCGTCTGCTGCTGAGCGAGGTCCCCGCGGTCTCAGGCGGTCCGCACCCTCGGCCCTGGGGGCAACGCTAGGGAGCCACTGCCGGGGACGGTCCTTTCTGGGATGGCCCTGGGGTTGGACAAGACCTGCACGGTGCCGTCGTCTTTCTAAACAACGTTCGATCAGGGGGCACGAAGGGCTCGAGCGCCCGTCCCTTCCAGCGCCCGGCCGCCCGTGACCCGAGGCGCCACACGAGCCGACTGAAACAATCGTGGTGCTGCGCACCGACCCTTCCTGCGCGGACAACGGCCCCTGACGTGCAGAGCCGGCCCCGAGAGGAAACGAGGCTGAGAAGGGGAAACGGCAGGAGGAAACCCGGCCCTGCCACCGGGGCCGGTGACGCGCCGCCGGCAGAATGCGCCTGGCCTGGCCGCGGAGCAACACCCATCTGCAGCTGAGCCCGGCCCACGTGCGGCCGGCCGGGGGACAGGGACGCGGCTCCAGCTCCGGCTGGACACCATTATGCCGCCGGTACTTAAAAACGGCAGAAGACTAAGGCTTCCTCTTGCTAAGTTAATTGTAAGTAGCCATGGAGGTCCCTCCGCAGTTGTCCAGAAGCCTCTGTGAAAATGGGATTCTCTCTCTGGACTGTCTCAGTAACGGCTACGCTCACTGGGTGTGCGTGTTAGACCCAGACTCCAGAATTTTCTCTATCATTCCTTACTTTATGCCCCAAAGAGTCCACGTAAAACGTTCCTTACCATTTCTATAATGCACCTTCCCCGCCCCATGCATTTCATGTTTTCCAAAACACTAAACTTAGAGCCTCCTAACTCTATTCTCCTCTTAGAATCAGAAAAAACGCCTCGTTAGGTAACTTTTTTTACGCTAGTCTTTTATCAGTGCTCACGCTTTTGATTTACAATCACCTTAACATTTTCCGAGTGAAAGCGGATATAACTCAGAAGCCCTGAAATCTGAGTTTAAGAAGGAAAGTAGAGACGAATTAAACACAGCAAGAACAGTCTTCTGTTTGCTTTTCTATCACAGTTAATTTTTTAAATGGAGGCCTGAACGACGAATCTCTCCTTTAGATTTCACTATCTAAACAAACCAACCAACCAAGCCATCCGGAGGCAAAACTAAAAAATGTGAAACCACCTACGACAGGAGCTCAGTCACCAAAACCAAAGGCTCCTGAGTGACCCGGCGCCTCCACCCTGAAGCGGCGTGATTCGGTCAAGCCGTCGAATCTTCCGGAACCTTGGTTTCCTCAGCTGTGACACAGCCTCTAACACCCACTGGTTACAGTGAGGTAACCTGGCACACGCTCGGCTCGTGTGAGACCAGCGTGGGGGCTGCCTCGGGGCTCTTCAAGACCCCTCAGTGCCTAGGTGTTATTTTGGTGGCTAAATCCCACGATGCTAAGTGATAGAGGATGTTTCTGCCGAATATTTAGCTGTCGCGTGCCTGCGAACTTAGAACGACAGAGGTTTGTCTTGTCTTCAGTCGTGTCTCTTTATGAACAATCCCTTGAACAAATCTAAAGGAGGATTTATTCATGGATTTATAAGTTATTAGCTTTTAAAAGTTAGGAGCGCAGTTCTGGGAGGGATCCAGGGAGTACGGGTCCCAGCTATGTGGCCACAGGACAGGACTAACTATGTCTTAATTTCCATTTCATCCTCTGTGCCGAGGCGGATGGTGGGTCTCATTCTCTACCTCAAGGCCCTGTCCACACTTTTCGGTGACATGTTTTCTTCTGGACTGGCGTTAGGTCTCTGAGCCCCTTGGGCTCTGGGGTCCGTCAGGGCATGGGCCACGCGGAGCTCGTTGCCTGTGGGCCCAGAGCCCAGAACGGGGCCTGGCACGTGGTAAAGAAAGTATCTGCTGGATGTCACAAAGTAACATCGCGAACAGCGTTCCATAAACCCAAGACGCTGTTAAAATCAGGCCCCTCGTTCCCACTCCACGGTGTTAAAAAGGCAGGACGGGGTAGTAAACGCACAATAGGATATACAGATGACAGATTGTAAATTATATAATTGTACTAACCAATGTTACCCCAATACACTTAATTTAAAAATAAAATAAATAAACAAAAAAGCAGGTCAAAGGCGGGGTGTCCCCCAGCTAAACCATCTCCTCCTGCGGCAATGCTGAAACCAACTAAAAAGAGACCCCTGACGTTTCTCAAGAAACGTGGGGCATTTCTGGGCTTGACAACAAATCAAACGAGGAGCAAACTGAGCAAAAAAGGTAAAAGGCTTAAAAAAAAAAAAAGGCAGCAAATCTTTTATTTTCAGCTTCCGATAAACTCACTTCCTGTTATTCTGTCCAGCTGTGTAACCTACGGGTGGAATAAGGTATAATGTACATGGATTGTGAAGGTGCTTTCTCAGATATATAGTTTAAGTGAAAAAGCTTAAAAACGCACCGATAGTTTTCAAAAGAGCAAAGAAAAAAAATCTAGCAGTTAAAAAAAGGAATTTTAAAATTTCTTAGAACTTTTAGTTCAACTGAATGCATTAATTTTGTACTTCTAAATGAATTTATTCGTGTGAACTGTATTAAACAGAGCCTGAAACTTAATAAGTGCTTGAATATTAAATGCCGGTTATTATTATCATCTTATCATTTCATATATGTCCTGAGGCAACTTGGCCCACTCATACACAGTCTGTGAGCACAGGCAAGTCAGAACTGCTTTGATGTTGTAACTAGGGGACAGTATTAGAGTCCCCCAGCTCATAGAGTTTTGGGGGTTACATGGAAAAAATTCATTTTTAAACAGCACAGTGCTTTCCCTAGTATTAGTGTGGCTCCACAAATAAACAGCTGGGCTAGCAGAGAAAAACTATTCTAGTTCAAAAGAGAGGCATACACACCAAAGAACGCAGAAAAGTGAACCAAAATTAAGCATTTTTTTTTTCTAGAACATTTTTTCCCCCTCGAGTTTATGTAAATCTTACCCCCTATTCCTTTCGAGCCTCTGGTAGTTTTTAAAATTCTGACTAAGTTCATTTTCACTTCCTTTCATTCACAGATTTCATTAGAGGTTGCAGTCCGGTGACCTTCAGGGTCACAGCCTGGCCAGGGTCCACCCTCCCCAAACCCGAGCCTTATCTCTGCAAGCAGAGGGCAGGAAACAGAGCACTGCTTTCCGGTGGCACCCCATTTTCATCCTGAAGCCCATCTTGACCCCTCCAGGGTGCTGCCGTGACCCTCTGGGCCTCTGCTTATGAAGCCTGAGTGTGACAGCTCTCCAATCTGCTTTTAAAAAGAGACACATCTTCGATGTGTGAGCCGTTCTTCCCTTCCCGGGCATGAAACCCAAGGCCTCAAACAAGGCTGCCTCAAGCCAGCGCTCAAAATCCACATGCCTCATTGCGGACTCCAGAATGTTTCGGAAAAATGAGGCCAATAAACAAGTTACTCTGAAATCCATGACTAAAGCCAAATAACTAGTAACTATGTTACTAAGTATCATTTATGCCAATCTAAGGGAACTACGGATAACAGGGAAAAGTATGAAACCAAAAACTGACAAGGGGACTGCTTAGCTCACGAGTTAGAATTGTTCCAACTTGAAAGGCGACAAGAAATCACCGACCTTGGTGTGAGGACGCGTGCCTTAAACGGCTGGCTCGTGCCCGGGACTAGTCATCGTTCCTCAGTAATCAAGGTGTTTGCTCCGACGTTGTGGGATTTGTTGAGAAATCAATCTCCTAGCACGACACGGAGGATCGCGTTGCGTCTGCGACTTTTAACAACTCGAGGTCCGCTCTGTATTATAATGTCCCTTGGTGCAGGTCGACGACCCCATTACAGACAACAAAGTTTTGAGAGTGGCCAAGAAATGCATATCAAAAGCGACACCTGAAGATCACATTCTGAGCACACCTGCAAACTCGCAAGTGTCAGTTTCACACAGAATTAAGGAAAACTTGGAAGACCGCCGCAAATTCGAAGACGGAACTGTAAAGGAAGTTAGCTGACGAGATATTTGACTCCGTTTGGGGCCCGTCAGCAGGATCTGGTTAAATCGCCTCACCCCCTTCCCCAAGCCGTGGCTACCACTTCGCCCCTTCCCAGGGAGAGTAAGATCGCAGCCCGGCTCAGAGCGGCTGCTGGTCACCGACCTGTTATCATCTGCTGTGCGTCGTAGGGCTCCATGTACCCGTCGTTCTCGCCACCGCGCTCCGCGTCCCTTTGACCTTTCGTGCTTTTCGCATCGTACGGGTCCGCGTAGTCTTCTAAGATGATGACCTGCGAAAGGCGCAGAGAGGCAGAGCTGCCAAGGACTGTCGGACACACGAACTCAGGGGCGGGAAAATGGCTACCGCCGACCGGCTGATCCGGGAGGAGGTCAAAATCTCCAGCCAGCTCTGGGGAGCTTTTGCACTCGACCTTGTTACTCACCCAGTTGCACAAACATTTGATTTTTTTTTTTTTTTTTGGTAATATAATTGTCAGCGATTCATCCAAACTCTGCTGATCCCCAAGGCTGTTTTCACCCCCTTTTCTCTCTCTCAGCAGCAAAGCATTTGCTGGAGTAAAGGATGGGAGGGGTGGGTGTGGGGAGTGGGGGAGGCGGTTGTAGGGACCCCGGTCTATCGTCTTTCTCATGATCTTGCTCTTTCAACTGCCAACCAGCTGAGCAATATGGTCACAGTAAGTCACGCAGCGTCCACCAGCACTGGCTAGGGAATCGGAGACCAAGACCTGTTTTTTTGTCCACAAGGAATTTGTAACAGCGCTAAAGAGAAAGGCTTCGTAATAAGCAGCTGAAGAGGCAGGTCGCCAATGAACAGTCCCGTGTGAATTCTAGGTCCGATAATTCACAGGCAGACTGGTCCTCACAGGCCACGACCACATGGAGTTTTGACTGGTATATGTCAGAAAGCATCTTTCCTTCCAAAAATACGCAGGGGCCTGGACAAGTGGGGTGTGCATCGTACTTCTGCTCTGCAGCAGCTGGGTGACAACGTGGGAGGTCGGGGACCCTTCTCGGGAAGGAAGCCCTGAGCCCCGCCCCACGACCTCTGGTTACATTTTCCAGAAGCTCACAGTGGAGCCCTGCAGCTGGTGGGGAGAGCTTAGGTGAGCAGGGAGAGGGGCCGCCAGGATAGGAGCCCTCCGCCTGCGAAGAGATGGCCTAAGAAACACAGACATCGAGCGATGACCAGGACTGGTCACCACTCACTCCTCGCCCACCGTGGGTCCTGCATCCCAGCGCCCAGCGAGGACCAGGAAGTGGGACCCGCGGCCCTGGGCCGCGAGGTGCTCACGATCCAGTCCGACAGGCGGACCACTGACTAGTGTCTGCACCAGCTGGGTCCTCGGCCGTCTGTCCACGTTCCCCCCCGCCCCCCGCCCCCTCGGGGCCTGGCGCCAGGAGGTGCCTGTAAACGGCTGTGGAAAGAATGGAGGAATGAACGAAAGCGCCCCATGCAGACCCTCGTGGTCTGTGCTGGCGGCTGCACGTCCGAAGCGTGGGCAAGAGAAAATCAACGTTCCCGACGGGAAGTGCCGGCCTGGCAGGACCCAGCGCTGGGCTTGAGCACCTCCCTCCCCCTTTTTCACAAAGAGTGAGTTTAACACGAGCACACACCCAGCTCGTCTCTGAGATCGGAGTGGGTCTCCACGTGTTCACACTCCTTTTAACTGCCTCACGCTGGGCGGGTCTGTCACTCCCTGGTCCCGCTCCCAGCCCCGTTAGGGCCCCGTGTCTGCGGTGCGACACAGAGTCCCGCGCTGGAGGGAAGGGCAGTAACCCGGGGGTGGCAGAGAAGCCAGAGGAGCCTTTTACTGCGGGGACCTGCGGAGTGATGGCGCTTCCACAGCAGCGGACAAGGGGGCGCGGGGGAGGGGCTGGCCGACCCGGGCCCTGGAGCTTTGAAAACACAGTTGAGAGGTCACCATTCTTATGCTCAAGAGGGATTAAAGTTACGGTCTAGCTTTGCGACCGTCCTGGATGTGGAAGTTAAACCACATCTGTAAGGGGGTCACGCTGAACGAAGCGGGACCGTCGCATCCAATCACGCCCCCAAACTGCGGACAGAACGAAACCGACAGTCAATTTCTGCAAAGTTCTCCATCTCCAAAATGAGGATTTAAAAAAAAAAAAAATCGAATGGTTTTGAAGGATCTCTCAGGAAGTCGCCCAATGTCAGCGGGGGAAACGCACCCTCACCTCCTCTGGGGCACAGGGACCCTGGGGCCGGGCAGGCTCGCCGAGCTCCTTCCCACCGGCCCCTCGGGTAGGCGGGTCAGCGCGGGTCCGGGGCGGCTGTGCCCTTACCGTGTCCTGCTGCTTCACGACCTTGCCCTTGTCCAGCTCGGCGGGGCCCAGGGAGGAAGGGGACGAGGACGCGGAGGAGGAGCTGCTGCTGGCGCTGCCGCTGCTGCCGCCGGCGCCGGGGCAGCCGCTCTTCGCGCTCTTCTCCTGGGAATCCAGCTTGATGAGCCTGTTGATGTAGGTGCTGCAGCCCGAGCTCCGGGCCGCGCCGCGGTGGGGCTCGTCGTCGCCGGCGGCCCGGGAGTTCTTGCGGCCCTTGCCCGCGGCGGCCTGGATCAGCCCCTGCAGGCTGTCCTGG